>NC_062565.1:144488689-144791719 GCF_022837055.1 Prionailurus viverrinus | reverse complement strand
AGACATAAAAGCAATGGAAGAAATAAAAGGAAAACATCTACTTAAATTTTAATCGCCTTTGTAAGTTGAAACTCCTTAAGATAAGAAGACCAAAAATAAGCTGGGGAAAAAAATCATTGGCACAAATTTGCAGCTTCCTAAAACGTACTGACTCTGCCTTGCTCGTCATTTCTGCGGAGAACAGGCTATTTCTGTGTTGGGATAGACTGTCCTGCTCTTATTTCTGCTTTTAAGATCTCTGTGCCCATGTACCCTCTGGAGACACGGAAGCACCACGCGTGGAGATCCTACCATTTACTTACCAACTATTTACTTATGGAACATTTATGTATAATATCTAGGCATTTCCATGCCTGAGGATTTTATCACGGTAAATACATTTTTAGAACTTGTATTACTTTAGGCTTAGATTTTTAAAACTAGAAATGTGCTCTGATCCCTTTAGGAGAAGTCAATTTGTAACATGCTCAAGGGAGCAAAAACTGAGATTTGAGGGGCGCCTGGGTGGCTCAGTCGGTTGGGCGGCCAACTTCGTCTCAGGTCATGATCTCGCGGTCCGTGAGTTCGAGCCCCATGTTGGGCTCTGTGCTGACAGCTCAGAGCCTGGAGCCTGTTTCGGGTTCTGTGTCTCCCTCTCTCTGACCCTCCCCCATTCATGCTCTGTCTCTCTATCTCAAAAATAAATAAACTTAAAAAAAAAAAAAAAAACCTGAGATTTGAAAAGAGTGAACTTGACCTGACTTCAAGTGGGTAGTTAATAGGAACAAAGACCTTCACTGAGAAGGGAATAATTCCCTTCAAGCGATAAGAGGGTTCTGAATGCATATCAGTGACAGGCGGATCTACCAGGGCAGGAAGACTCCAAGGTATTCAGTACCTGCAAGGCGTGATTTACCTAGCAAACAAACCCATGATTTATTCAGTTCCTGTTCAGTTCCAGTATAAAACTAGGATCGATTTTGCTTAAGAAGATAGCTATTAAACACCGTACAGTGTAAAATCATAGCCACATGCATACATGTTTGTAAGAAGAAAGTAAAAACTGGTTCATTTGCGTCTTCTGCTTCTGACAAACAAGGAGTAACAGAGACCAGACTGCCTCCTGAAACAATTAGAAACACCAAATGAAATGTATCAATCAGCAGTTTTCAAGGCAGTGGACACCAGACAATGAAAGACAGCCATCCAGGGAGTTGGGAAATAGACAAGGTGAGTCCTCTGATCACCCCAGCTCATAGTCGTGAGAGTCTCCAGACCATGGTACAGGGATGGGGAATCGAGGTAGTGCCCAGTGGACTCCCTGGGTAAACAGAGCTCTACTGAAAACACAGAGCTGAAAGTGTAAGAGATCAAGGTACCTCAAGTCTGCAGAATAAAGCACCAGAGAGGAGAGAGCTGCATGGAGGGAGAATTTCTGAGAGCTGTGGAGGGAACCCCTCAAGAATCCAGCAGAATGCAGGTAGGGCACACGCACACGAGGAAACTCTGAGGCAGGAGAAAGAACTGTCTGAGAGAGCTGGAGAGAAGAGGGTCAAGCACTCACACAGGACCAGAAAAGGTGCCTGTCCCCACAGTAAAACGTGCCCCGAGAATGAGAAATATTTAAAAATCATACAGAGGCACTTCATATTCAAATCGCACAAACCACTGATAAAATCTGAAGAGCAGCCAAAGGACACATTAAGTACACAGGAGCAAAGATAAGATGACAGGCAGATTTTTTTTTTTTTTTTTGGAAACAATGTACATAAGATAGTGGACTATATCTTTAAAGTACTATAAAAACAAAAACAAAACAAAACAAAAAAACAAAAACCTTAATCTAAAATTCTACACCCAGTACTTTTCAAAACTGAAGGCAAAATAAAAACCAAATTCTAACCAGGTTGAAAGAATTCCAGGCCAGCAGAGCCCCATTATAAAAAACGTTAAAGGCAGCCCTTCAGGCTAAAGGAAGTGAAACCAAATGAAAATAGGGGTTCACACCAGCATTTTTTCAAGCCTGGCACTGGTGACGTTTGGGACTGGACAATTCTTTATCCAGAGATTGCCAAATGTCTCTAGTGGGCAAAATCACACCCAGTTGAGAATCACATCCAGCCCAGAACCACTGATTTACAGAAAGAAATAAAGGCACCCGGAATGCTATTACATTGGTAAATATGTCAGACTTTTTTTTATCACTTAAATCTGTTTAAAAGATAGCTGGGGCACCCAGGTGGCTCAGTCGGTTGAGCATCCAACACTTGATTAATTTTTTTTTCCCAACACTTGATTTCAACTCAGGTTATGATCTCACACTTTGTGAGTTTGAGCCCCCCACCGGGCTCTCTGCTGACAGTGCAGAATCTTCTTGAGATTCTATCTCTCTCCCTCTTTCTCTCTGCCCCTTCCCTACTTGTGCATACACACACTCTTTCTCAAAATAAATAAATATTTTACAAAGTAAAAAATAAACAAAAAATAGCTCACTTTTGGGGGTACCTGCCTGGCTCTGTTGGAAGAGGACATGACTCTTGATCTTGGAGTGTGAGTTTCAGTCTGACATTGGGCATAGAGATTACTTAAAATGAAAAAAAAAAAATTCTAAAAAATAGTTAAGTTTTTAGGCAAAAATGTTTTAAATCTTAAGTTTTCAATTTTTAAAACAAAAAAAATCTTTTTAACTTTTAAAGCTTTTTAACAATAACCAAAAAGACTTTTTTAATTTTACATTTTTATTTTATGTTATTTTATGTTTGGAAGGGGTTAGTAAAAATGTATGTCAGCAATACCATGAAAGCAAGAAGAGGAAAATAGAGTTCTACTACTGTATATAAATGCTTATATGGAAGTCACATAATATCTCTTGAAGTATGTTTACTGTAAACTCTAAAGCAACCACTAACATAGCAAAACAAAAAGTTTTAGCTAAGAAGTCAACAAAAGAGATTAAATGGAACAATAATAAACAATCCAAAAGAAGAAAGAACATAGGAAAAAAGAACAAAAAGGTAAATAGCAAGATGATAGACTTAAATCTAACCATGTAAATCATCACATTAAACATAAATGATCTAAAGATCTTAGTTAAGAGTTTTAAAAGGCACAAGTTGTCAGAATGCATAAATGAAGCAACATCCAACTAAATTCTGCTTACAAGAAACCCACTTTATATGTAAAGAAACAAGAAGGTGAAACCAAAGGATGGAAAATGATATGACTTGCTAATCCTAGTGAAAAGAAAGCTAGAGTAGATACTAATATCAAACAAAGTAAACTATAGAGCAAATAATATTGCCAGAGATTAAAGGTTATTTCAGTAAGATAAAGGATTAATTTATCAAGAGGGTAGAATAATCCTAAAAGTTCGTATAACTGACAACAGAACTTTGAAAAACATGAATAAAAACCTGACAGCTATAGAAGGAGAAATGGATGAATTGATAATTATAGTCAGAGATTTAAATATCACTCTCTCGACAATCAATTAAACAAGCAGTCAGGAAAGAAAGGCTATATGAGACGTGAAAACACGACCAGCCAAGTTGACCAAATTGCCGTTTATTGAACACTCTACCCAACAACAGCAAAATACACATGCCTGTCAAGTGTATACACAACATTTACCAAGACAGTCATATTCTAGTCCATAAAATATGTCTCAATACATTTAAAAAGGGTCAAGTCACACAGAGTATATTCTTTGACCACAGTGAAATTAAATTGGAAATCAATAACAGAGGCATCACTGAAAAATCCTCAGATATTTGAAAATTAAGTAGTATTTTAAATTAAATAAATTTAAAATTAAAATATTAAAATGTTTTAAATTAAAATACTAAAATGTTTTAAATTAAAATATTAAAATAAAAATATAATATTAAAATTTATATAAATTAAATATTATTCAAATATTTTTGAATAATCCATGGATCAGCCAGGAACTTGAAAGGAAAATTAGAAACAACTTTGAATTGAATAAAAATTAAAACATCACAAACCAAATTCTGTGGAATAACACCAAAGCTGTATTTAGAAGGAAATTTATAACACTGAGTTCCTATTATTTGAAAGGACAAAAGGTCCCAAGTCAAAAACCTCAGATACCATCTTAAGAGAGTAGGAAAAGGAGAGCAAACTAAACCCAAAATAAGCCAAGGAAAGAAAATACCGTTAATAAGAACAAAAAAGCAATGAAATAGAAAACAGTAAAAAGAATAGAGAAAATTAATGAAACCAAAGCCGGTTCTTAAAAAAAAAAAAATCAATAAAATTGATAAACCTCTAACCAGACTGATCAGTAACCTAGAAAAGAAAGAAAATTCACAAATTACCAATATCAGCAATGAGAGAGGTGGCACCACTATAGAATCCACAGACATTAAAAAAATAATAAGAAAATATTATGAACAAATTCCTGCCTATGAATCCTACAACTTAGATGACATGGATAAATTCCTTGAAAGACATAAAACCGAAACTCATTTAAGAAGATGTAGATAATTGAATAGCCTTACATCTATTAAGAAAATTGAACTTGTAGTTAAAACCTTCTCAATAAGAAAATTCCAGATCCAGATGGCTTCATTGAAAAATTCTACCGAATATTTAAGAAAGAAATAATATCAGTTCTATACAAATTTTTCCGGAACTTTGAAGAGAAAGGAAAACAGTACTTCCTAGTCTATTCTATGGGACCAGCTTTACCCCAATACTAAACACATACAATGATATCACGAGAAAAGAAAACTACAGATTAATATACCTCAAAAACATAGATGCAAAAATTCTAAACAAAATTTTAATAATCCAAATTCAACTGTATAGCCAAAAGATAATATGTCATGACCAAGAAGGACTTACTCAAGGAATGCTTGGTTGGTTTAATATTCAAAAATCATGGGTTTTTTATTTTAGGCACTCTGACAAGTGTAAAACGATATCTTGTTGTGGCTTTAATTTGCATTTCTCTGATAATTAGTGATGTTGAGCATCCTTTCAAGTGCCTGTTGGCCATCTGTATGATTCCTTTGGGGAAAAAAAAGTATCTATTCAGGTCCTCTGTACATTTTAAAATCAGATTGTTTTTTTGGTGTTGAGTTGTATATATTCTTCATAAATTGAATATTAACTCTTTATTTGTTGTATCATTTGCACATATCTTCTCCCATTCAGTAGATCGCCTTTTTGTTTTGTTGGTGGTTCCCTTCACTGTGCAAAAGCTTTTTATTTTGGTGTAGTCCTAAAAGTTTAATTTTGCTTTCAATGTAATTTACCATCTTCACAAATTCAAATTGGAAAACCGTATTATCATCTCAATAGAAGCAGAAAATCATTTAACAAAATCCAGCACCCATTTGTGATTAAAAATAAAAACTCTCAGCGAACTAGGAATAGAGCGAACATCCTCAATCTAATAATGAGGATCTATGAGTTACCCATGGTTAAAATAATAATGGTGAAATACTACTTGCTTTAACCCTAAGATTAGTAACAAGATATTTCCTCTCTCCACTTCTATTCAAAATTGTACTGTAGATTTTATCTAGTTCAGTTGAGCAAGAAAAAGAAAAGGCATTCAAGCTGAAAAGGAAAAAGTAAACTGTTTTCATTCGCAGCAGAATTGATTATCTATGTAGAATATCTAAAGGAGTTTACAAAAATCAAAAAGCGACTAAAATTAATGTGAGTTTATCACTGTTGCAGGATACAGGCTAAATATGCAAAAAGTGTTTATATACTAGCAATAATCAACAATTGAAGTTAAACACCATTTAAAATAACACCAAAAAAATAACACTAGAAAGAAAAACACTTAGAAAATTTTTTACAAAAGATATGCAAACTCTTTATATTGAAAAATTAAAAGATTGAGAGAAACTAAGGAAAACCCAGATAAAAAAAGAGGTATGCCATTTCCATATATCGGAAGGTTCAATACTGTTATTTAACTCTTGCTAAACTGATCTACAGATTCAAAATCCCAGAAGTCTTTTCTGTAGAATTCCACAAGCAAATAATTCTAAAATTCAAAGGACCTAGAATTAAGCAAAGCAACTTTGAGAAAGAACAAAGTTGGAGAGTTAACACTACATAATATAATATAATTAGTATTGATATTATTAATATAATTATAATATAATATAATACATATTGATTTCAATATGTATTATAAAGCTACAGTAATCAAGGCAGTGTGGTACCAGAATGAAAATAGACAAATAGATCAATGGGAGAATACAGAAATAGACCCATACATATATGAACAAGGAATTTTGAAAAGGTATAAAGGCATTTAAAGGGAGAAAGCACAGCCTTTCAACAAATGATGTTGGAACAACAGGATAGATCCATATGCCAAAAAATTAACTCTGATACATATCTCATGCCTGCTATAAAAATTGGCTCAAAATGAATCACAGATCCAACGTATACATTATCATATGGTATATAGATATATGCATGACCGAAACCTAAAACTATAAGGCTCATAAAGGAAATCATAAGAGAAAATCTTTATGATCTAGTGTCGGGCAAATATTTCTTAGGTATAACATCAAAATCACCATCTCTAAAAGAATACATTAATAAATTGGACTTTATAAAAAAAAATGTCTGCTCTTTGAAAGACTTTATTAAGAGAATGAGAAGATGGATCACATCCTGGGAGAAAGTATTTGTGAATCACAGCTGATGAAGGACTCGCATCTAGTACTCTGAAAACTTAATAATAAGAAAACAAATAAGAGATGGGCAAAACACGTGAACAGATGCTTCACAAGAGACGATAGGTGGCAAATAAACAAAAAGACTAAGCTGTACACTTTAACAATGTACAATTTATTATATCTCAATTGTAACTCAGAGAGCCTCAAATCATTAGAGAAATACAAATTTACAGCACATTAAGATATTGCTACACATCCTCATAGATGACTAAAATTAGGAAGCCTGACCACACCAAGTGTGGGTGAGGATGTGGAGGAACTGGAGCTCTCATTCACTGTCGGAGAGAATGTCAAATGATCCATGACTACTTTGAAACACAGTTTGGCAATTGCCTAAAAAGTTAAGCATATATGACCCAGCCACCTCCTTCCTACGTATTTACCCAGAAGAAATGAAGCCACATGTTCACACAAAGACTCATGCATGACTGTTTATGACAGCTTTCTTAGTCATAACCCCAGACTGGAAATCACCCAAGACTGCTGTCCATCAACAGCAGGAAAAAGGAAAGAAGTACTGATCTACACAACATAGACAGTTCTCAAAATAATATGCTGGGTGAACAAAGCTGGAAAAAAGAACAGAATGTGTGATTTCATTTACATAAAGCTCTAGAAAATGTAGACTGCCTCTAGTGACAGCAGATAGGGGGCTGTGTGGAATGGGTTGGGGCTGGACCACTAGGGACGATTACAAAGGGCATGAGGAAATCTGGGGAGATGAGAGATGCTTTCATTATCTTGACTGTAGTAATAGTTTCATGGGTGCACACATCAAATTTTACACTTGAGATATGTGCAGTTTATGGTTCACCAATTAGAAAGAAAGAAAGAAAGAAAGAAAGAAAGAAAGAAAAGAAAAAGGAAAGGAAAGAGAAAGAGAAAGAGAAAGAAAAGAAAAGAAAAAAGAAAAGAAAAGAAAAGAAAAGAAAAGAAAAGAAAAGAGACGAAAGAAGATTCTACAATGTTAAGTTTGAGAAACTCCTTCCATGGTTGTAGGGTCGGGAGGGGGGCTGGAACCAAGGTTTGAATTGTGTATCTATGTTAGGGACAGTCATTTCAAAGCACGCCAATTTCGACACCAAAGTACAGAATGTGGGTACTACACTGGAGAAGACTCATTCATGAGTATGGGCCAGTGCTGGAGGCTCTTCTGGGCAGGTGACAGAGCAGGGAACGAGAGACATAAATCCCCAACCTGAGGAACCTGCACTGTGATGGGGGAGATAGAGACGAAACACAGGAACTATGTAAAATATGCTTTCGAGAGCAAAATGCTGGAAAGGAAAACTAAAGCAAGAGCTGTGTGTCTGCACCCTGCGCTGGGGTGTCTGCTCTGATGAGGTGAGCACTGCTGAGTCCTGAAGGAGGTGAGGAGGGGTTATGAGGAGGCGGGTCCTGCAGGAGAGGCTGTACCTTAGGCAAGAGGCCAGTGTGCCAGAGTCAGGGAGCAGGGGAGATTGTGGAGGTCTTACTCTAGAGTCAGTGAGGAGAGCCTCAGAGGAGAAACGGGATCCCTTTGTGCTGGGTTGGAAATCAAGGTCTTTGTCCTGAGTCACTGGAAGAACGGAATTGCTATTAATCCACGGTTCAGGTGTCTCGTCTTACAAAGCTTGGCTGCTTCAATTTTTTTCCCACAAAAGTTGAAAATATGAACTTGGTTTTTTGTTTAAAGGCTGTTAATAGGAATATTTGTAGCTTAAAAATAAAACGAATTCATCTGCTACTCGATTAGCTACCTGCTTGAAAATTGGTAGCAGCCAAATGAGCCCAAGGGGGGGAAAAATGTGCTAGAGAAAAAGTCTGACATTGAGAAGCTCTTTTCTGGTGAGAGACCGAATCTGGTTTTAGCTGCAGCTGAACTGAATCCAGTTTGGGCCAACACAGTACTTTGCAGGAATATATTTGGAGAGACCCTGCATTATATAATTTAATCTTCATTCGCGCGTGGCTTCCGCCACGTAAAACCAATAAGTGGAGCCTCAAAGAAAGATAAGCTAGACCATCTCTGGGGCCGGATGGGAGCAGCTGAGAGAGGGAGCGTGGGGGTAAGAGCAGCTGCCTTTGAGGGGGAAGGGCTGGAAGACTCAGGCTGCTTGGCAGGTGCTGTGGAGCTGCGGATCCTCGAGGAGACTAAAGGGCTCTCTTCAGGGGATGGAGGGGAGAGGGGAGCCGAGGCAAATTCTCTTCCTGTCAAAGTAAAGTCGGTGGTGAGGCCGGCGGTCCACCAACCCCGCAACATGCATGGGGTCACACACGGTAACCGGGATGGTGTGTGTGCGTGTGCGCATGGACGCTGGGGGACCGAGCGAGTGAGACATTGGAGCCCAGATGGGTGAGCAGACACCCGGACTGAAGCCCGCACAATCCACGGGAGCGGCCGGCCGTCTTCAGTGCAGGACCAGGGCTTGGGGTGTTCAGTTAAGAGCTCCAGGCTTGGGGTGCCCGGGTGGCTCAGTCGGTTAAGCAGCCAGCTCTTGGTTTTGACTCAGGTCATGATCTCAGGGTTGTGAGTCGGAGCCCTGCATCTGGCTCTGGGCTGACAGCTCGGATTCTCTCTCTCTCTCTCTCAAAATAAATAAACTTAAAAAAGAGAGGGGGAAGAAAAGAGCTCCAGGCTTGCCCCAGCTGGCCACCACAGCCCCTGGGGAAGCCCACGGGAGAGGTTCTTCAAACTGATGTCCAATACGCTCGTGGCTAACCACGCATGTCTGTGTAACTTTAAATTTAAATTAACTAAACTTAAGTAAGATTTTTTTTTTTATAATTTTTTTTTCAACGTTTTTATTTTATTTTTGGGACAGAGAGAGACAGAGCATGAACGGGGGAGGGGCAGAGAGAGAGGGAGACACAGAATCGGAAACAGGCTCCAGGCTCCGAGCCATCAGCCCAGAGCCTGACGCGGGGCTCGAACTCACGGACCGCAAGATCGTGACCTGGCTGAAGTCGGACGCTTAACCGACTGCGCCACCCAGGTGCCCCAAACTTAAGTAAGATTTAAAGTGTGGTACTTCGCTTGCATTTGCCACATCCCAAAGCTCAAGAGCTACCCGTGGCCACTTGCTGTCAGACTGAACGGTACACGCACAGAACACTTCAGTCCTTGGGAAAATTGCCATCACACAGCACGTCTCTGGATCTCTGCTGTCCTCTCTCCTGGGGCAGAGACCGGCTGCCCGATTCCAAATATTTTTAAGTGACCTCAGTGATATCTGATCAGGTGCTGTTCAAGCCAAGACACGTCATCACAATGGACGTGCAGGGAGAATTCCAGAGTCTCAAAGAGGTCACCAGTCGGGCCTCACTGTCCTCACCGTGCCTTCCCAGAAATCAGGGAAGGGGTCCTGCTCATGAGTGCCCAGAAAATACATCATTGTGCCACAGATGTTTGCGTGTTCTGCATCTTGGTTCACAATGAAGTTGTTATGACAACATATTTTTCACGTTTCTACACTACCAATATACACACACATATACATACGTATACGTATATCGTGTTCAAACAGAAAGGCTCTGTGGAACAACCGTGTGGGCTCTTCGTGAAATTTGCGATGTGACCCCGAACAGGCATCAAAGAAAGCAGCTAAAGTACAATCTCAGGAACCGGAGTGTCTGAGCTAACCACATTTTCAGAAGCCTAGTCAGTGACTTTCCCTGTGGCCAGATTCTCAGGGGGACGCGCACAGCTCCGTGAACTAGCACCCTCGACTCTCCGAAGCAGTGGGAAACCACAGCTGCAGCCAGTTGAGAGGAAACACGGCCCCCAGCAACCGAGCTTTTTACGCCAGCTCGTAAACACTGTCAGAGCGTGAATGGAATCCAGACATTTAGACTCAACTGGTGATCTTCCTGCTCTCCCACGCTGCCACGTCGGACATGTGCTGTGCTCGAAAAGAGACCAGGAGATAGGCCTTGTCTACCTGGACTGAGACACAACAGCGCAGAAGAGGTAGTAATTCAGGGCAAAGGAGTGAGGGCTCTGTGGGGCCTCCAGATGGATGTCCTGACTACGCAGCATCGGCCTGATTTTGTTTCCACCCCCAGACTTCAGGTGCACTGCGAGTGTTCCCGGGTTCTGCGCAAAGCCAGCGCGGAATTCATCGCCGGGTGCGGTGCGTCCATCCCACAGTCTGGAGACACGGTTCCTCTTACCGGCTGGCAGATTGCAGCGTAAGCAGGTAAGGGTGCTGAGCCCCTGATGACGCCAGCGGCATTCCTGAGCTGTCTCCCGGAGCTGCCGGCCATCTCAGCGAAGGGCAAGGAACAGCTGCGGAGGCCACTGGCACTGGCTGTCGGCGAGGATGTGCCCTGCCAGACAGATCCCCAGCAGCGCCGAGGAAAAGTTGTGAATTTTGTCACTGGCACACTGACATAGATTGGAGTGGAGCTAGAATATCGCTGGTGGTCGTTTCCAGCCGCTGGCCTCTAGAGTCGATGCCAACGGGCTGCAGTGTCAGAGTCCAAGCTAGGCCTGCCGAGTGACCCTGAGCAACCTATTAGTGAGGGGGCTTCTCACGCACCAGGGAGGGCTGGTTCACAGAGATCCAAATCTCCAAGGATAAAGCAGAACATTCTGGAGCCTGCTTTCATTCACCCTTTGCTGTCTCCTTTACTGATTTGTCAATATGGTAGTAAGAGGCGAATGACAGGACCGTAGGGCTTCAAAATACGAATTTAGGTTTCTTTTTCCCCTGGGCATCTGAATGTACTGACGAGAAGAAATGACCTCCAATAAAACTAGGTGTTTTCATGAAGCAAACTCTAACTTTGCATATATTACAACGAATCATCAAACGGACAAAGGCTGTGTAAGGATTTATTTGCTGTTTGGCAACCATCTTGGTCACCCAGGCACCGGTACCCCAGAGAATGATCAGATTATACAGAAAGCCTCGGAGACTGGCTCAAGGCCTTTGTTTTTTTCACAAGTAAAGGAGGCGGGAACAGATATTTTCTCAAAAAGAAAACGTGACCTTGAAAGGAACGTCTTGGTTACGTAGAATCACATCAATGAGCATCATTGAAATTTCACAAAAATCTTGGTTCTTTAGTGAATTGTAGACAACTCAAATGGCTCGCCAAGCCTGAGTTTTTCAGTAGAAGCGACGCTATTTTGAGGGTCTGAACCAGAGCTCTGATACAAACAGGATGCTTGATTAACTAATACTGGCCAACAGCTCTTGTGATTTCTGTGGAAACCGCTGGAGGACAGACAAAGGAAGACCAGGGTGGCTATCCCCCAGTCTGTTTCCAACTGGCTGTGTAATTTAAGGCTCATCACTTACCCTCTCTTGGTCTCCATTTCTTATCTCAAAATAAAGAATTGGGATTCGGGGTGCCTGGGTGGCTCAGTTGGCTAAGCATCCGACTCTGGCTCAGGTTATGATCTCACAGTTTGTGGGTTCGAGCCCCGTGTCATACTCTGTGCTGACAGCTCAGAGCCTGGAGCCTACTTCAGATTCCATGTCTCTCTCTCTCTCTCTCAAAAATAATAAAATATTAAAAATAAAAAAAAAAAAGACTTGGGATTCTGGAGACATACAGCACTGTCTGAAACATTTTGTCATGACTTACAGTCGGGGTGATGCTAAGAGCATCTAGTGGGTAAGACGCCAGGGATGCTGCTAGATTAAGAAACCCTGATAACAACTATTTTGGACTGAATTTTCAACAACGTAATATCCAGGGCAAACATCCTGTGGTTCAGCAGATAGTTCAATGTATTTCTTCCATTCCAGATCCCTTATTTTTAAATTGTCCCAAATTATTATCTTCAATGTAAGTAATAAATTTCACATATTACCAAAAATAAGTGCTTAATAAGCACTTTTTTAATGTTTAACAACAACAACAACAGAATAAAGCTTCTTAGTCATTGGGAATATCTTCCCAATAAAAACATTTACAATGACTGCTGACAATGATTCAAAGTCTTCCAGGATATAATCTATATCCCAGCAGTAAAATTAATCTTTGGGGAAGTTACCTTAATAGTTGTTGGGACGATGTCTGCCAAATAAATGATTCATCAAATAACATCTTTGGTGCTGAAAGAAACAGGAAGCTTGTGAAAATCTAGGCTGTGGGATCTAGGGAGGCAAGACCTTCCGTGTGTGATTGTGGGTGTTGGGCCCACACATAGATTCTAAAATAAAGTAAAGCCAAAAGCGTTTTCCCCACCAAATTCCCTTTCACGTTCATCTTTGCCAATGGAGACTTTGTTTAGAAGAATACGCGTTTTCTTTGCTGACCTGCACCCTTCCCCTAAAGCCTGAGTCAGATGCCCCCCACCCTGGTATACGTCAGGACCCTTGCACCACTAGACTTCTTGTATTTATTATAAATGTTTCATTGGTCTGTCTGGCTCTCTGGACTCTACTTGCCCTGAGGAAGAAGCCCATGCTTTATTTCTCATTCTCTGCACCTAGCTACAGTAGATATACAGCAGACACATCATAAGTATCGGTTGCCACTGGTCAATATGGCAGAGGTAGCAGATCTCACTGCTCCTTGCTCAGAGAAATGCTGGATAGAAGCATTGTTAGATAGAAAGCCAAGCTCAAAAGCAAGAGAAGGATATCCCTAGAGGATTGAGTCCGCAGAAGGAATTCTAAGTCAGAGCAATGGCTCTTGAGTTTCAACATGAGTTGAGCCCATGGGGTGCCATCCACCCCTTGTCACTGGAGATTACTGCCTAAGGAAAAACAGAAGTCAGGGACTTAAGCCCTACTTGTGATGAGCAGCTGAAACTGAGTTCCCAAAATAAAGCTAAAGATGGGAGATAACTCACTCCCAAAAACACAAAAATAAGGGAATCTGAAAAATATTTTCAAATGAGTAGGTTTTAAAAGTTTGAATATGTAAATATATGGATCGTTGAATATGTAACGTAAGAATGCAGAATTACCTTAAAAACAACAAAGAGATTGAAAAGGTACCAAACAGCCATTAAAATCAAATTCTGTACACAAGTTGAACTGTAGGCTAAATACAGCAGAAGAGGAAACTAATCAGTTGAAAATATCTCAGAGAACAAAGCAGAATTTAATATAGAGAAATAAGGAGACGGAAAAAATAGACCAAAAGTTTTTTTTTTAAATGAATAAAGAATGAAAAACTCCAAATTATTTATGAAAAGACTCCAGTTGGGAGAATGGAACAGAAATAATGTTTGAAGGGGAGAAAAACGAAATAATATTTGAAGGAAAAAAGGTTAGAGAATCTTCTAGAATAAGGATCCCTACCAGACTTCTCCCCTCACTTTGATAGAGCTGTTTTTCTTCCATGAAATAGGAAAATTGGATTGTTGATTGCACCATTACAATCTCAGAGCCGTAGAGCCTAGGAGAGTCTAGAAGAAAGTTGCTCTGCTCTGAGATCTGTATTTTTCCTGGTGATTTTTTCTGATGAGGTCTGAGAATCACACCCCCAAACATGATATCACATATCATTTTCTGTGACTACAACCCATCACATTGTTCTGTCTCCCCAGCCAATGCCAGTTTGGTTTCTTTGCACAGAGCAGCTAAAGCTTATTCTAACAAATGACTAGTTTGTGAGAGACAGAAGATGTAAACACGCAGACTGACTGCAGCAATCAGTCCAGAAAGCCAGATAACCACTTGTAGCAATCAAACTAAAATGGCCAGGACCTGATTAATAATTGACAGCTTTTCCTCATTTTTGACCCTGTTTCCCATTTATAAGCAGCCAAGAAAAGCCAACTCTGCGCCCCTAAGCAATCCCATGGATGCCCCCCTCCTCGTCGGCTGCCCCCAGCAGCCCCATGCCCACAGCCTCCATCACCACGCACCCAAAGCCATTCTTTTCTTCCCTGAGAAGCTTCCCACCCTGCCTGCCTTTGAGTCTCTGCCGAAACACAAGTGATGGTGCCTGACTCCCTTGTTCCATCAAGCGCCAAATAAACAGCATTTGCTTCTTCTCATTTGGGTGGTTTTTGTTCATTTCCACCCTTGTTCATTTTAGCTTTTAGAACAAATTCATTCTTTTCCCTAAAGAATGAATTATGTCACCCATTAATATGAAGAAAAGAAGTAAAATTTTTAAAAACTTTAAATCTCAGTTATACGCTTCGCATCGTATTCCTTTCTTGCTTGCTCTGGGTAAATGAAATACAGCTTGCTGGTCCCTTAATTGACTTCCAATCCTATGAAAACTATGACTTTAGGCTCTCTGTTCTCACTGTTCCTGAATCAAAGAAACTAAAACTCTGAGAGCTGATCTTGAGGGAATCTCAGATACAAACACAACACTTCAGTAACTTCCCATGGTCGCTCGTTTCAGCAGGAAGTCCACAGGTCTTTCCTAGACTTCCAGTTGAATTTGTCTTTCTTTAAAAAAAAAAAATGAAGAATTTCTAGAGGAAGTGGTTATATCAGTGATATGCTGGATAGTTTTTCTCTTAATTAGACAGGCCGATAATCCAAGGAAACCAAGAGGACGTGGGTGGCCGTTGATTCAGAAACCATACGCCTCACACGAACCAACTTGGCTCTGCCTATGCTAAAGTGGAAGTCTGAGAGAAAGAGGGAAATGTTTACATCTATTTATGCTGTGATGATAGATCTCCAGCATAATAAGTTTTATGAGTCTATCTGTGCATGACATAACAGACTGGATTTACCACCAGCAAATCTCAAAGTCCTTAAATTATGGCATGTGAAAGGAACCCTAGAGAATCTGGGTCATTCTCTTCTATTTATGGAAGAGGAAATTGAGACTCATTAACTGACTAGCTTAAAGTAACTGGGTGAGATAGCCCATCTAAGACAAAATACAGATTCTTTTCTAGTCTAGTACATGTTTCATTATACCACACAATGATCACTGGGTTCCTTTTGGCCCCCAAGCTGGGCACTGACTTTTATATCTCTAATTTAGGGGTCAGCAAATCACTTCTATAACTTCAAAATCCAGTGGAATTTGATTTTATTGCCCCAACTGTATAATGAATTCTTCTGATATCTGCTTAGAATTTTTTCTCAAATGGCCGTTTGTACTGTGGGCTGCCAAATTGGTATTTACATGATAAATGAGTAGCCAAGTCATCTGGAATTTCTTTTTTTTCAGCGTTTATTTATTTTTGGGACAGAGAGAGACAGAGCATGAACGGGGGAGGGGCAGAGAGAGAGGGAGACACAGAATCTGAAACAGGCTCCAGGCTCTGAGCCATCAGCCCAGAGCCTGACGCGGGGCTCGAACTCCCGGACCGCGAGATCGTGACCTGGCTGAAGTCGGACGCTTAACCGACTGCGCCACCCAGGCACCCCTGGAATTTCTAAGTGATAGGAGTTTCTGTTAAGATTAGGTTCCTAGGGCACTTGGGTGGCTCGTCAGTTAGGCGTTCAACTCTTGATTTTGGCTTGGGTCATGATCTCATGGTTTGTGGGATAGAGCCCCGTGTTGAGCTCAGGGTTTACAGCATGGAACTTGCTTGGGATTCTCTCTCTTCCTCTCTCTCTCCCTCCCCTGCTCATGTGCTGTCCCCCTCTCTCTCTCTCTCAAAATAAATAAATGTTTTTTAAAAATATTAGGTTCCACTGCAAGGTAACATAGATCCAAACTAACAATGATTTAAATAGACATTTGTTACTTTCTCATGAAAAAGCCAAAAGAAATCATCATAGTACCTGCAGGGAGGCTCTATGCCACAAAGCCACCATGGAATTTGTCCCCTTTGGTTTGGGGTCAGGCATCCTCACCTTCAATTTCATGGTCCACGGTGGAGGCAAGAGCATCAGGATGCTGCAGGCAGAGGAAGCAAGAAAGGACAAAGAAGCAGAAAAGACGTGTACCAGTTGTCAGTCGTCTTCTCCCTCCTTCCCTCCCTCCTTTCCTCCCTCCTTCCCTCCCTCTTTTCCTCTCTCCTTTCCTCCTTCCTTCCCTCCCTCCTTTTCTCCTTCCTTCCCTCCCTCCTTCCTTCCTTCCCTCCTTCTGTCCTTCCTTCCCTCCTTCCCTCCTTCCTCGTGCATCTGCGCCACATCATAAGCAGATGAGAGGTTGTAAACACTGTTATCCTCTGTGCTTTGGATAAATGGTTTTAAGCAACAATAACTTGGTCAAGGAAGAAACTGGTCACTAATCCTAAATTTTAAAAAATAATAAAAGCTGAGAATTATGGAAATGAAAATCTTTAAAAAATTTTTCTTAACGTTTATTCATTTTTGAAAGAGAGAGAGGGGGCAGAGAGAGGGAGACACAGAATCCGAAGCAGGCTCCAGGCTCCCACCTGTCAGCACAGAGCCCGACGCGGGGCTCGAACTCACAAACCTGAGGCAAAGTCAGACGCTTCACAACTGAGCCACCCAAGCGCCCCATAGAAATTAAAATCTCAACGATTCTTCTCTTCTCAGTCTCCAATAGTTCTCCAGGTAACACTTAAAGGGTGTTCCTTCTATGCCACCTGGATTCACTATCTCTCCGAAGAAAGCAGTCCAACCAAGTTCACTCTTTCCTGGCTCTTGGAGAGGTTAACCACCCACGACAGTTTAAATGGTGTTTGGATATCAACCAGGTGTTTGCTTTGGCCAACAGAACTGGACGTGCTGAGCTGCTAAATCGAGGAGCTCTGGATACTGAAGCCCCAATACTCTGCAGTTAATTTTACATAAGAAATAAAATGGTATGTTATTTTTATTTTTTTAAGTTTATTTACTTTGAGAGAGAGAGAGCAAGTAGACTAGGGGCAGAGAGAGAGGGGAGGGAGAGAATCCCAAGCAGGATCTGCCCTGTCCAGAGCCCCACCTGGGGCTTGAACTCATGAACCGTGAGATCATGACCTGAACTGAAATGAAGAGTCAGACTCTTAACCAACTGAGCCACCCAGGCCCCCCGGGGTGTCTTGTATTTTAAAGTGCAGAGGCCAGGCCGACAGCTACCAGCCTGGGTGTGGAGGCGGACACATTATGGGAGAGAGAAGGTGGTACCGGAGGGAGGGGACTTAGAACCAGCAACGTGACGCTCAAGCCTCCCCCTCCTGGCAAAGACCTCCTGATCTCACACCATCTGACTCTGACTTCCATGCTTAAAAGTAATAAGCACAGAGCCATCCTTTCGTAGGGAAAAGAGAACCAGTAAACAGAGGAAAAGATGTCGTTATTGAAGGGAGCTCCAAGAGAGCTGCCACGAGCCCTTGGGCCTCCAGCCTCAGCAGGAAGGTAAATACAGTGGGCTGATTAAGCAGTGGCCTCCTCTGCCGTGGCCCCAACCGTGCTTGGAAAGCAACCAGCTGGCTGTGTGGCACACACATACCACCCCACCCGCGTGCTGTGTGGGGTCCTGGATGCAGCCCGTTAAGGGAAGAAAGAAGCCATCTTGCACGTCAGGGCTGTCCCCGGGGGTGGGGACAACTGAACTCCTGTCCCGGCAGAATGGGAAGGTCTACTCCTGAAGAGAGGCCAAGGTCAAAGAAAGTCATCTCCCAACATCTAACGTTCTGTGTAGGAAAGTTTTAACTTAACCTACCTGACCCCAAAAAAGGAGAACAACGTCCAAGTGTGTGGGAGATTTTGGAAGACAAGTTCTGATACAATAGGCGGGAGATCTTTCCAGCAATCTGTGACATCCAACAACAGACTGTGCTCATCTGACCTAGGAAGCATTTGTGTGTGACTATCTGGGACAGATGTCTGCGGGGAATTTAAGCGCGGTGCTATTCTGATGTCGCCTGAGGTCCTTTCCATCCGATGTTCTGGGTCAAGCGGATCTCTTGCCACCATGGCTGGCCACAGGACCCAATGCCTAACCAGCTGGCAGCGATGCACATGGGCAGCAGGGAATTGCAGAAGACCCCGGCAAGTGCAAGATAAGGTGGGGGGACAAGGAGGAGGGGAACAGGGAGAAGCGAGGGACGGAGTGAGGAAGGTCTCTTGAATCAACATGGACCAGTGTGAACCACCCAAGGTAGTCCCGTGTGTTCCTGCACATCAGCTCTCCGACTTGGGTACAGTAGCCAGTTCACGAGTTGGGAGCCTTCCTGGATGACACAGATGCCCTGGGGCAAGGCCGGACCATGATCTACGTGGCCCCGCCCCTCCTGGCCCCACCTGGCCTCCCGCCGTTATCCCTGTGAGTCACGGAGAGAAAACAAAACATGCCTCACCGTGAGATAATCTGTCTTCAGTCATCCTTGTCTCGAGTAGGCTTCAACTTACCCGAGGGGCAGCACTGACCCAGGGCCACATCTTGCTTTTTCACTGTATCAGACATCTAGTGTTAAAGCCATCCTGCACGACACAAGACCAGAGACCCTCCTCTCCCTTGCTGATGGGTCACCTGGCTCTGCCCTGTCGTCCTTCAAGGACCCAATGCCTGGCTTGTTGCCGAGTAGGAGTCTAACTGCCCACCTGAACCAGTCCCTGTCCTCCCGTGGGGAGAGCTGGGAAAGTTAGTGTAGACACAACCAGCCTTCCTCCGTGCCTCCAGAAGTTAGCAGCCTGGGGACAATAATTATTTACATTGCAAAAGAACCTGATAACAGATTGAGAAATAGTGCTGATATTAATTATAATAATCATCAGATTATGTGGATTAAATGATCATTCACCATAGGATCAGATTAGCCCCTTATCATACTTGTGAGTGTATAAGCAACCCCCCAACACCCCAGGAAGTGATAAGTGCACAAGAGACCAGATTCAAATTGTAAATTCTGAGTTCGCTCTATCTTGGGTCCCGCATATCCCTCTGTGGTTTCTCTCGTCCGGTGGCTCAGCTGCCTGTGGCTTTGCTGTGGAGTCTGGTCTGTCACCTGCCAAGGGTGGGTGTTACGGCAGCCGTGCTGTGGGCTTTGTGCCTGTGCTCCTAGCCCATGGGAAAGTGTGGACGACAGGCAACCAGTTGCTGTAAGTGATCTGAGGTCTTACCTTCTCTTTATCTGATTGTTTACTCTAAGTAATTCATGGTGCATTTCAACATCATTTCTCCTTGGCAAACGACACTCATCTTGCTTCTCACCTGGTGCCCTCTTGTTCCCGGTATGAAGATCTGGTGTCCTAGTAAGAGGCAGTCAGGACCACCTCTGGGTTCTTGGGACTGGAGTCAAGATTCACGACCTCGGTCACTTTTTAAGGAGCCCACTCTCACAGCATTTCTGGTGAATGACGGGAGGCAGGGGAAGCGAGGGACACCCTCGCCTCCGGTTCTGACCCATCCTTACTGGCTAGCTGACCCTGAGGAAGTCCCTGAACTGCTCTGATCCTCGGCATCCCCGTCTGTGAAAAAGAAGCATTCACATCCACCACACAGGGGTGTTGTTCAGATGACAGGAGAGAAGTCGCACGAACACAGCCCCTCGAGGGCTACCTGGAGCAGATCCCGTGCAGACCACGTCCCTTCCATTCCTTCCTCCACTCTGTGCCATGCTCTCGGTCCCAGGCTGCGGCGCCCTGTAAGTCCACCTCCGGTTTCTGTCATCGGCACCTGGGAGAAGAGGCTGGAGGGGGAGGGCGCGGTGCTGAGACCAAAGCCACAGCTGGCCATGTTTGACTCTGAGGAGAAACCACAGACCACCTGAGTCTCTTCACGTCGGCCTCAGCAGTGGTGCAGGTCTCTACCGTGTGACGAGTGTCCCCTCAAAGAGGAAGAAGTCCTCATTCTGGTCATCCAGAGAGGAGAACGAGGTCCAATAGGTAGAGGTTGGACAGGGACAGGCACCAGAATTACTAAGATGGCACTTTTCCGTACCTAGAAATTTCGGGCAGCAAAGCTGGCAGCCTCCGAGGTTGAGGATCTTGTTGAGGGATCCACACATTTGTCCGAGGCTGGTCTAGGTGACAGCTGGTCCCTGCCAGTTGTTCCCAGCTACGGAATAATGTCCAGGGTGCTCAGCACACTTGTTCGGATGACTAAATCACCCTGCAGAATTGCAGACAGCAACTCTGAAAGGAAGGCTACATCACGTGGCGTTCGGACATTCTTCCAAGACCATTTGGAGAGATAAAAATGATTTGAAGTCAGTAAGATACCGACCAAAACACATGAAAGAGGAACGAGATGTCCACAGGGCTCATAAAAAAAAGTTTTGACTTATTCCTGGGAATCTAGAGAGAGCAGGCTTTTGCTGGGGCTCAGGGTGCCTGCCTCTATTGGTATTTTTGGCTGGCGGGCTTCTCCAGCACCCAGTCTGGTTTACGTGAAGCGGAAAGAAAACCCGGAAGAAAACTCACCCACCGTGTCTCTGGGCCCGGATGTCCCAAGCAGTCTGACTTTATTTCCACTGTTCGGTCTCTTAGAATTGTTTTATAAATAGTATCCAGTGGCCTTAGTTGTACTGAGTGGGAAGAAAAAAGTAAAGTACCTCTACTCCATATTTCCTGGAAGCAAAAGTTGAAAGTATATTTTTCTTGTTCGACACTGTCTCATCTTTTGGCTGGTTGGCATTACTTATCTGACCTTGATTTTATGAACGACTTTCATTTGTATTTGAAAACTCTCTCCATCTCAGGAGCTTCTGAGGCATGAACTGGAACTTGTCTCAGATTCGTGGGCACACAGCCTCGTCTCTCATAAATGCTTCCCGGCACCCACGGTGGCTGCAGAATGAGCCACAGCTTTCCAGGAGGTGAGATCCCCGTTCGCCACCGCCTACCTCTGGCCTCGGATAGTCACGATGCAACCACAAATGTAATCCATTTCTCGTTGGGTTTTTTTGTTTTGTTTTGTTTTCTATTGACTAGTCAGTGGGGATAATTGCGATGGGCTTTGTCATTATAACTTTAGTGCCAGAAATTCTCCCCCAAACTCTTGGCCCCGCAGGGTCTGAACCCACTCACGCGGCCAATGGCAAACTGAGGAGGACAGCGGTAGGGACCCGCCCGGCCTGATGCACCCCTGCACCAAGCAGAGCACCCCTGTGAGCCAACACAGGTGCAGCAGAGGCTGATAGGGTCCCAACAGGCACCTGCTTCTTGCTTGTTCAAGAAAACAAGAACCTCAAAACTGCAGGAGAGAGGAGGATCCTCATGAGCCACTACTTTTAGGACCATTATCATACCCACTGACTAGTCAACAGAAGAAAAGGAAGAAAGAAAGCGAGATTAAATTTCTGGTGTTTTCATATGCAGATATATCAACAGGCCACCTTCTCCATGGGGCAGCTTCCCGCTGTAGGTAGGATCCTTTTGCACGCCAGGAAAGACGGACTGTTTGTCTGGTGTTTGGATGCACCCAACACCAACCTAAAGAGGCATCCTTGACCGCGGGCAGAAATCTCTCGGACGAAAGAAGAAAAATAAAAACATAGGAATGCCTGCCTGCATTTACACGTGACCTGTATGTGTGGTGAACATTTTATTCTTTCCCCACAAACGGGTCAAGGGAAGGACACTTCAGGGTTGGAACACAAGAATGCCAGGTTGGCATTCTTTGAAAAGCAGAATTATAAAATCTGGGGGGGGAAGGGGGGGAATCAAAACAAGCGTGTGTCCCCAGTGCGCTCGCTGTTGTTTGTAGACTGAGGCCGGTGGTAGAAACTGCAAACCGTTCTGAATGACCCAAGACCATGATTCACATCCCACTGGCGAGCAAAGCCAGATGCGTGTGCGTTCTCTGCAGCACCTCAGAGAGGAGGTTGGCTGCGTGGGTGAGATACGAATATATTAATTTCCCGGACGCTTAGCCTACCGGGCAAAGATTAACAGGCCCGTGATACGTGAACGCTCTCCGATTTCTCCCTGGGTGATACAGAGGAGGGCTTGTTTGTGGGGTTGGGGTGAGGTAAGGCAAGCTCTTGGGGAGTGATCTTACCACACACACAACATCTGGCCCTGTTTCTTGCTCAGGGCACCCCGGGAGAGCGGCAGGACACATGTCCGCTGGAGGAGGGCACAGTTGGAAATTAGCCTGACCAAGTAAAAGTCTGGATCAAAGGTTGGTCTCATTCTAAAGTAAACTCCCTCCAACCCTCTGACTTTTGGATAAGAGCTGAACTGAGCCGGCCACGGCCTCACTCGGGGCCACTCGCACCAGCCCGGGGAAGAGCATCAGGACTCCTGCCTCCGATAATAATGCCAAGTGTGGATGACATCCTAGAGCACATAGGGGAATTTAACTTCTTCCAGAAGCAGACGTTCTTTCTCTTAGCTCTGCTCTCGGCCGCGTTCACCCCCATCTACGTGGGCATCGTCTTCCTGGCCTTCACCCCGGATCACCGCTGCCTGAGCCCCGGGGTGGCCGAGCTGAGCCGGAGATGCGGCTGGAGCCTGGCAGAGGAGCTGAACTACACAGCGCCGGGCCCGGGGGCCGCGGGCGAGGCGTCCCCTCACCAGTGCCGCCGCTACGAGGTGGACTGGAACCAGAGCGCCCTCAGCTGCGCGGACCCCCTGGCCGGCCTGGCGGCCAACAGGAGCCACCTGCCGCTGGGCCCCTGTCGGCACGGCTGGGTGTACGAAACACCCGGCTCGTCCATCGTGACCGAGGTGAGTGACTGCAGGACTCAGGGCAGGCGAGAGCCAATACACTGACTTTTCTTAAGGGAGAAGCCGGTAAGGCCTGGTTCTTACGCTGTCTGGACGTGATTTGGGGGCTCAAAGGATCTTATAAAATCCTCATTTCCGACAAGAACATGGAGCCTCTTATTTCTCTGGAGGATGAGTGAATTAGTGAAAACTTCGTCAAATTCTGGCAATAATGATTCCAGTTTATGTAAGTTTCAGGGGTAAGAAACAAGGGAAAGCATAGCCGAATTCTTGGACATAATTCCAGGAAAAGGAAAATTTTTAAGCCTCTTTTTTCTGGAGCCTGAAAGTTCATGGAACTCACCTGAACGGTGCCTTACCATGATACGATACATTTTTCTCTTGATAGCTACTTTTTTCTCTTGGATTTGCTCAAAATGTTTGCATAAAAACCATCTGGGGTTGAAGTTTCTGCTATGGTGCTATTGTTTTATTAAAAACTACAGTCAACATTAATAGCTAATTGTGAAGCCTCCTTTTAATAAATACAGAGAAAACAAAAAAAAAATGGGGACCTGCTTTTATTGGAGGCAAACCAAAATGGGAGGGTGCATTTATTCTGAAAATACAGAGAAAGCCAGCTGCCTGGCTTAATTTAAAATGACTGCTTGGGTAACGTGAAGACATTCTGTATAAACAGACATTTAGGTACTGGAGCTTTTCTTTTTTTTTTTTTATTAAAAAAAATTTCTTTAATGTCTATTTGCTTTTGGGAGAGAGAGAGAGAGAGACAGAGACAGAGGCATACCCAGGGGAGGGGCAGAGAGAGAGAGAGGGAGACACAGAATCCGAAGCAGGCTCCAGGCTCTGAGCTGTCAGCACAGAGCCTGACACGGGGCTCGAACTCACAGACCAAGAGATCATGACCTGAGCCGAAGTCGGATGCTCAACCGACTGAGGCACCCAGGCTCCCTGGTACACGAGCTTTTCTTAAATGGTCCGTTGCTTACATGAAACCATAGATAGAGATCACAGATATAACATCATACAATTTCAAGAGGCTTTACAACGTTGCTAATCTCATCCCTTCATACAGAGATGAGAAAACTGAGTCCCAGAACAGAGAAAAATTTTGCCCAAGGCCACAGAGTTAACAGTTCACTCTAGAAACCAAATTTCCACCTGTTCCTTCAACATTGCTTCTTGTTCCAAATGAGAGCAAATGTAGCAGGCTGTGAAAACATTCCAGATTCCCTTACTATTTTTTTAAATGTGTATTTATCTATTTTTGTGAGAGAGAGGGAGAGAGCATGAGCAGGGGCAGGGGAGAGAGAATCCCAAGCAGGCTCCATACTGTCAGAAGGAGCCCGATGCGGGGTTTGATCTCACGAGCTGCGAGATCATGACCTGAGCTGAAATCAAGAGTCGGAAGCTTAAGTGACTCAGACACCCCCCGACCCCGATTCCCCTACTGTTAAAGAGACAGCAAAGAGACGCTGAATACCCCAGCGCCCTCGGGCCAGCGTTGGCATCCAGCTTACACACCCATTTGCTTTTTCGTATCAACATTAGAAAGGGAAAATGGAGCAACATGGAGTACTTACCTGATTTCAGCTAGTTTCGCCAACAACAGATTTTGGCTTAATGACATGCTTCTAGGTGGAAGGCTAAATAGATTGTGGGACAAATCTCTTGGTTGTATAAGGAAAATTCACATAAGCAAAAAAAAAAAAAAAAAAAAAAAAACAGTTGGTTTATTGCCATTCATCCACATCAGCTCAAGGCAAGGAATATTCGAGGAGTTCCCTGGGCTGAGCTGTGTCTAACAGGATTTTGTTTTCTCTCCTGACCCGGGAAACCTCTCGCCCCTCGGCAGTTTAACCTAGTGTGTGCCAGTTCCTGGATGCTGGACCTGTTTCAGTCGGCTGTGAATGTAGGATTTTTTATCGGTTCTGTGGGTATCGGCTACATAGCAGACAGGTGGGTGTCACACAAATGTGGTGGAATTTAAATAGTCCCGCAGGTCCGGAAAACACTTGGATTCACCTGCCCCTGCTTGAATAGCATCCTTTCCCAAAGCACACAGACCACAGTTTCCTGGCCTCATGGCAGCCATCTTGACAATTTGAGATGTCTTCCGCTGCTTTGATAACCATGGCCGACGTGTCTGTTTTCTAAGTCCCTGGGGTCACAGAGGAATGTTCTATATTGGGCAGCAGTTTTTCCGCGTGGACTATCCAGAAGCCTAGGGTTAGAAGGGAGAGTAATAAATGATGTGACCCCTTTTGTGACTCCCAGTTCATTGGCCTCATCACTAGGTCCCCATTCATGAACCATCAGGGCTCCTAAGCTCTCCCTCCTCTGCCTGCCTCTCATAGACCCAAAGCCAGTGTAGACCTGCCCTGCAGCTGTCCTTGCCTAGCCCATTGGGTCACAGAATTCCTGATAGGGATCCTGGGGACAGATGTAATTGTGGGTACGGAACCTAGGTTATAATCTGGTAAAAGGGACACAGGGACCGTCTACCCTGACAGAGGTAAATATCCACTATCACAATGTCAGTGTTTCCGGAGAGAGACGAGGAAAGACCTGTGTGTGTGGAGCATAGAGCAGATGGTCCTCTGAAGAGGTCCGGTTCAGGGAGCTAGTTTTCAGTGAGTCGTACTAATCCAGCTCTGCCTGTATCTTTTGTATGTCCATCACTTTGCACTCCCAGATTTACTGTGCTGAAAGTGGCTTTTGACATGCATTTTTACTCGGTTGATGGCCAATTAGATATTTTTCGGAGTCCTCAAAAGAGAAAGTAACAGAAAAATTTGCTTTATAGCTGATACTTGAGCACTCGAAATACCAACTGTTTATTGGGTGTTCTCCATGTGCCAGGCACTGTGCTCCAGTGTTTGAACAGTATCATTCTCGTGAATAACCAGAGCTAGTGCTATGTAACTATATAATAAATACATATAATCTAGGTAAACCCGCTTTATGCTCACTGCTTTCCCCAACTAGATCTGTGGTAGAGATAAACCCAAACCTGTATTATATTAAATGTAAACAGAATATTTTCTTTGATGATGCTATATGGTCAGGCTGGATGGAAACTTGCAAATGAGTTAAAGATCGGTAACAATAGTTAATCCATCCCCTCCCAGGGGCATCTGTGTGTTCACAGCCCGGGCCCACTGTGGCGGCGGGAGGGAGAGGGGATGGCAGTCGAGGCCGCTGAGCCACAGGGCAGTCCATCCATCGCTCCACTTCAGTAACTGTCTGCTCCGCCCTCCTTCAAAGGTTCTTCCTGGAACTTTGTGTGGGAGGCTTGTGAGGTAAAAAGGAAGGTCATTTGCTTTTATTTTCATTGCCTCACAACCAATAGGTCGATGGTTTGGAGATGAGCCCTTAAGTCAAGAGAGCTGCAGGCAAGGGACGGTCTAGAGTGT
The DNA here is from genome assembly GCF_022837055.1 of Prionailurus viverrinus. Lineage (NCBI taxonomy): Eukaryota > Metazoa > Chordata > Mammalia > Carnivora > Felidae > Prionailurus > Prionailurus viverrinus. The sequence continues at coordinate 144,765,157 of NC_062565.1, read as the reverse complement.
GTGGCTGTCCGGCCCCCTGCCTCCTTGCCCCCTCTCCACTCCCTCCTTCCCATAAGGTGGGGATACTAACACTCAGCTGCCAGGATGGAAGTGAGCAAATAGGTGACTGAACGTCTCGGCTGGTTAAATAAATGAGTTAATTATTCTCACCCCACTCACAGAGAAGGAGACAGGTTATAATTCCCCACTGACAGTGCATTCCTGATTTATAACCCTGAGTCAATTATCCACCTTTTTGGATGACCTCATCTCATTATTTTCTCCTATTGTTGAAATCTTCTATGTAAAGTTGATTACTCACTATTCTTCCCCAAAAAGCTATATACAAATCTCCATTTCTTTTCCTTTTTTTTCTTGAAAGAGAGAGAGAGAGAGAGTACAAGCTGGGGAGGGCAAGAGGGAGAGAGAGGGAGAGGATCTGAAGTAGGCTCCATGCTCCGTGAAGAACCCAACGACGCGGGGCTCAGTCTCATGACCCTGAGATCATGACCTGAGCTGAAATCAAGAGTCAGACACCCAATCGACTGAGCCGCTGGGCGCCCCCATTTATGTTTCTTAAATTGTCTGAATTTCTGTTGTTTATTGCCCCTTCTTCTGTTCTACTTGCATATGCGGGTGAGAGTCTGCAATAGCACAACAGCCATTGGATTAAAAAGAAAAAGCAAGTTATCTTTTGCATAATTAATGCTTTTTTCTGAACAATATTCAGATTCTATACAATGGTACAAAATCTCATGGAAAATCATTTCGTGCTACGGATTAAACTAACATTACTAAAATCGATTGCCTTCTGTGATGCTTTTTAAAGATATGAACCAACAGCTGATTAGGGTATCTTTTAGAAGAAAACCAGGAGGATATTATGAAAAGGTTGCAAATAAGAATACTGAGTTTTACACCATGTCAACTTTCTGGAAGTCAGCTTTGCTGATGGAAGGGAGGGCTGAAGGAAGGGCATGTGTTAGAGAATTTGAAAACAAGCCCTTAATAATATGTCTAACTTATGTCATCATTCAAACCTCCTAAAGAATATTTTTTAGTATCACCTGATGCAAAAAAAAAAAGGGTAATCTCTCACCAATTCCCGGTTTTTTACTCTACTGATGGGTAGTTGTAAGTTCTGTATTTAGTGGCATGCCTGTAAATGTTTAATGACCGGCTTTCTGAGGGATAAAGGCCTGGTGTGTAGAATTTGCTGATTTCCCTGGTGTAAGTACTCCCACAGTGGTCCATTTCAAGCTACCAAAGTGAGGTCACTGGACACAGGGTTGACCAGAAATAGGCACCATTGTATGGTATTTCCACTGTATGGATACAGCAGACAGAGGTAAATAATCTCATGAGCATAGATAATGGCCGAACACAGTAGAGTAATTAGGAAGCAATGTTTTGCATATTTATTACACTTGTTTTTAATCTAATTTCCTTATTTTTAAGTGTAGGATTTAATTTCTAACAGTGGCTGTGTTTAACAATTAGCTTGCAAATTTTCTGAGATCCTAATGACCAGCTAACAAGAGCCAGCCCCTATTCCTCTGTATTTTGTGATGGAACTAGATCAGAGCAGAATTGGAGTCTCAACGGGTCATGGTCAAACTTACCCAGCTATGTGAAATCTTCCAAAACAAGTTCTCCGCTACCGACCACGTGCCAGGCACTGTACTGGGCACACTGATGTGTTATAGATCATTTAGACTCATCACAGCCTTTTAACATGATTTTGTTATTCCCAGTTTGCAGATGAGGAACCTGAGGCTCGGTGAAATGAAAGCAGTGCCCCCCAGACATTAATGTGCATGTAAACCAGCTGGGAATCTTGTTAAAACTCTGATTCGGATCCAGCAGGCCTAGAGTGAGCCCTGAGCCTGCATTTCTAACCCCTCCTACACGATGCGGATGACCCTGCCCACATTCTGAGTGACAAGTAGTCAAATACGTATGAAGCCAGAAATACTGGAATCCACCCCCCTCTCCTGTTTCAGCTCTTTGTTTTTCATTTAACCACTTACGTGGTTGTGTTGCAGGCAGAAAAAGTCCCAAACCACTATCCCAGATCTCCAAAACTTCTCCCAACCATGCCACAGTTTTGTAATGGCGTCGTGACTTTATTTGGCACGTGATCCCCGCTGAAGTTTTTCTGCATCACAGATTTGATTTTCTGAAGGTTTTCATGCTCTCAGTTTCCAATGGTAAATATTCCCTCTTATCAGCCACAGGATTTTGTCCATCTACAGGAGCGTGACTAGTATGGGAGGCCCAGGTCAACTTTGGAAGCTAAAGAGCTATCACCTGAACAAATGTTTAAAGACTCTTTCAGGGTAAAGGAAGGGGTGTGGGTAGGAGAACACGGGAGATGAAAGGCTAAAACATTTTGTCAAGATGGGATTTTGGAAGACTTTGAATAAAAGGCCAAAGAGGCAGATATTTACAGTGGGGAACCATTGACTGAGAATTAAGAAATCAATGGTCCAAACAGTGTCTTAAGAAGTTTAGCAGTTTAGGGGCACATGGGTGGCTCATTCGGTTAAGCGTCCAACTCTTGATTTCAGCTCAGGTCATGATCTCACCGTTTGTGACACTGAGCCCCACGTCGGGCTCTGCGCTGGCAGCATGGAGCCTGCTTGGGATTTTCTCTCACCCTCTCTCCCTCTCTGCCCATCCCCAGCTCATGCATGATCGTGCTCTGTCACTCTCAAAATAAATAAGTAGCCATAAAAAAAAAAAAGAAAGAAGTTCAATGGTTTACATTTATTACTCATGAGAATGCTTGATCTTTCAATTTCCAATTTAAAACATTAACATTCCCCGATAATTGTTAAGGATGTCGTGGATTATTTTCAAACGGTCAGTTGGTATTGAAATGGTCGCTAGGACGTAGTAGCCTAGGAGCAGAGTAAGTATTAAAAAATATTCAGCCACCATCAAATGTGCAAAGGAATGACATAAAACAGTCCGTGACTTGAGTTTGCAGTGGATAAGCAAAGACTGACTAAAACATTGCCTTCTATGAAGAATCTTTAAAATACCCATTAACGGCCAACTAGGACGATTCTTAGAACAAAACAAGGCGGACGCGATGACAACATGAATTAGCAGTGCTCTGCCCCAAGTCAACTCTCAGACAGCCTGCTTGACACACAGAAGGAAAGACATGGGGGGAAAGGAAGCCAATGTCTCTAGCTCTTTCCGTGTAATATCTCACTTAACCCTCTTGTCGACTGGGTAGGACAGGTCTTTTCCAGCTGAGGAAACAGAAAGATTGACTAACACAGACATCGGAGTAATTGGTAAGGCCAAGATTCAACCAGGTTTCAAAGTTTTCCCCTCCTCTGTGTCCTGGGACCCTCTCCAGGTCCCTAAGCTGATGAAAACCCAAGTCTCTCAGATAGAATGTGAAGAAGCTAACCTGGGGTACTCCATGACAAAGGCCCTCCGCCCCCGCAGCTGACACCAGAGACCATTTCCGGGGAGACATGCAAATACCCGAAAGTCCAAAGGCAGTATTGAAATTTTTGTTTTTCCAAAAGAAAAACTCTCTGGGGTGGGCAGTTGGTGGAGACTGTTGGTGCAGAGGCCCCAGCTTATAGGATGATGGAAGACCCAGATGGGCCCCTGGGTGGCCTGGAAGAGTCACCCCCTGCCTGAAGACCCTCCACAGTGTGAGACTGAGAAGGTTCTGGGGCCCTGGGGTGAATGAGGCATAGAATTTTCACAGAGTGCCCTGGGGAAAAGTACTAAAGTGAACTGACCTAAAGTCAGGGATCCTCCCTAGGTGGGCATCAAACCGCGTCTCCTGAGTTTGCCTAATTCAGAGCCAACCTCCTCTTGAGACTTGCATAACTTCTGTGCGTTTTCTACAGCCTTCATGAATCTAATCTAATTCTATTTTCTCTCCTTGCAGGTTTGGCCGTAAGCTCTGCCTACTGGTTACGATCCTCATAAATGCTGCATCAGGACTCCTGCTGGCCGTTTCCCCAAACTATACCTGGGTGTTAATTTTCCGTTTGATCCAGGGGCTGGTCAGCAAGGCAGGCTGGCTTATAGGCTACATCCTGAGTAAGAATGTTTGTGGCTGCTGCTTGGAGAATTAAGTGACATTTTGCCAAAATCCATAGGAGAAGGGAAGGGCTGGGCCCCAAAACGGACCCAGCTTCAAGAAAATGTTGAGAGATTTTTTTTTTTCTCTATCAAAAGTATTTCTAAAATCTTTTCAGCAACTCAGTCTACATTCTTTCTATAAAGAAAACAATGAAGGCAGAAATGAGGGTAAACATACCATCCAGATTCTAATATAACTTTTTAGGAAAAAGCTTTCTATACCCGGGGGTTTACATGCAGAGAAAAATCTAGCCCTCCAGGTCTATACATAAAGAAAATTCAATGGTGAGACATACGTCAGCTTTATGAGGGACTTCACTGCTTTGCATGAATGGATTCTTGCAAACCACTGTTCTCCTCAATTTATATACGAGAAAACGGAGAATATAAGCCCCGTAGGCAATCTAGATTCGACAGCCATTTGTCTGACCAGGAATATCATTTCATCCCACACACTGGTAGCCAGTTATGCTTAAACTCCACGGAGTCCGGGAGAATACTTGAATCCCAATAAAATAGCAAAGCGCCTTTAAAGCCATAGTGAGAAAAATTAGCACCATAATTAGATCTGGGGGATTAACGCCATCATTACTTGCCCCTGGCTACATTCAAAGAGCATCCATACAAAGGGAAATGGGCGCTTTGAAATCCAAACCATCACCATCATAAAACTCTCATTACCCATGAGAACTAGAATATGAAGAGCTGGAATATGTGTGCTTAAAATTTCACCTGGTAAAGTTAATTTGGGGAACTCTGTGAGATGCAGAAGGCTACTGTCTTGGTAGGCACCTCCCTAACGTATTCCCAGGCAACAAAGGAATTAATTAATGTACAGTTATTCAACCAGTAATTGGTTTTTAGAACACATGATATGTAGAAATATGTGTAATTTCATTGTATACATTTAAATTTCAGCCTTCTGCCCATTAATCTCTTCTCCAGTCCCTCTGAATGTCCTTGAGGTACACCTTGCTGCTTGACCTCTTCCCTCCCCACCACCCTCAGACCTCTCCGTGGCCGCAACCACTTTGAAAGGCAGATATTTCTATTTATTGAGCACTTACAGACTTTTGTTTAACTCTGTTTTAAATACTTTTTGATAATTGGCAGTAATTTCTAGAAATATTTTGGGGGCGCATTTATATTTGGTTTATAAATAGTTGACCTCTTGAACACGATTCCTAAACATTTAAAGCAAAAGGTCTGTGGCTCGTGGAATATCTGGAATTGAAGTTCTAGAGCGTTTGTGGTAACGAAATGACTGTCCCCTAAATCCATGTCCTGCAGACTTCATACATCTGTCAGGGTGGAGCCATGGAATGGGGGAAAGCTGATTCGTATGCCACATGCAGAGTTATGCTGCCAACCTGGCTCTTGGAAAACAAAGAGCCATGATTTGTTGTCTGATACCTAAGTTGTAAATACTCCCACCATGACTGAGGTTAATGGGTTTAATGACCAAGTTGCAAAATCCCTGAAAATTTATAAAGCGGTTCGTGCAAGCCAATGCTAGCAGACTCCAATCAGTTGGGAAACCCACTGCTAGGTTTCCAAGACATTTACATGCATTATTAGGATTGGCAAGAAAATACTTAACTCATATAAGAGATGTTCATTTACCTAAGAATCCTTTACAATCTCAATTCAGTGCTTGATCCATTTACTCACATCGTAAATTACCCCTGCCTTACTACTCTAGATCAAACTTTTGCAATTAGAAACAACTGGGTTACGTAAAAAAAAAAAAAAAAAAAAGCAATCACATGGGGCACCTGGGTGGCTCAGTCAGTTAAGCATCTGACTTCGGCTCAGGTCATGATCTCGGGGTTTGTGAGTTCCAGCCCCGCATCAGGCTCTGTGCTGATGGCTCAGAACCTGGAGCCTGCGTCGGATTCTGTCTCCCTCTCTCTCTCTGCCCCTCCCCAGCTCATGTTCTGTCTCTCTCTTAAAAATAAATAAACTTAAAAAAATGTTTAAAAAAAAAGCAAACACAACTTAAAAAAATAAAAACTTTGGATTGCTTCAAAAAAACATTTTTTTTGCATGTATCTGAAATCCAGTCACATTTTCCCTGGAAATTATTCTATCAATCAAACATTTTGCTCACACTGGCAGGCCTTTCCCCCCGCCACCCAATGTGGAATTACAAGATCTTATATTACTACAACAGCAAAATTATAACAAAATCAGTCCCAAAGAACACTTAAAATTATTCAGAAAGTTGTATACAACATTCTAGAACTTGGACTCTTTTTTGAGGCTGGCACTCTAGTTTCCCCGAAGTTGGATGGCCAACTCCCTGTCCTACTGACTTGCGTTGACCGTTTGGATTCTCTCTGCAGTTACAGAGTTTGTCGGGCTGAGCTATCGGAGAACAGTGGGCATCGTTTACCAAATGGCCTTCACCGTTGGGCTCCTGGCGCTGGTGGGGGTGGCATACGTGCTTCCTCACTGGAGGTGGCTCCAGCTCACTGTTTCCCTGCCCAACGTCTTCTTCTTGCTCTATTACTGGTAAGTCCATTTGGAACAAAAAAGGAAATAACTTGAGCTATTTTGTTTTCCTGAAAAGGCTACCTCTCCTTAATGCACACCATCCTTCTGTATTGCAAGGTGTCCTTCACTCTTTCCCTTCATGGAAAGCCCAGGTCAGTGTTTCAGGGATAAAAACAAAACAAAACAAAACAAAAACAACAACAAAAAAAAACCCATGAACTTCAACGTGTCTTGCCCTCTGGAAATCAAATGTCCTTTTGCTTTGGGCTTAAGAGTTTTATAACTCACATCTTTTTACATTATTAATGTGGTGTTTAAATTAACTTTTAGTGGCTGTAATGCCCTTGGCAGAGGTTGACAATATTACTATTCTCATTCCATCCCTGCTCAGAGGAGACTTTAGCGTGCAAGTGTTACCACTTCCCACATCCCTGCCCAAGGCACACATCTCCAATCAATCCAGCAGTCTTTATCCCAGATCAGGCAGACCATGTCAGTCAGAGTCGCCAGGACATGTGAAACTTGTTTGTCACACCTGCCGGGGAAACCGTGGAAACAGCAGAAACTATCAGAAATTCCTAATGCGAGTTTACCTGAAATAAAACAAGAGGGATGCTAGGTCATCGTGCAAATCCCTCTCTCAAGCAACAAACCACTTTCTGGACGTAGTCACCTGTTCCTCCCAGAGTCATCCTGTCTAAGAATTAAGCATCTCAACCCTTTCCAGAAAGCCTGGCTCTCCTCCAAAATCCGGTCAAACTCTGAGAGGGACCCTTACCTCCCTCCCATATCCATTCTATCTCCTTTGCATCTCTGAAGCCACCCCCACGATAGACTCACCCTGGTTTCTTTGACATTCGCTCTTCCATATCCTCCAATGCATGTTTCACACTCCATTTCTAAAATTAGTTCCACCGTGTTCCCTTCCTGCCTAAAAATCTTTCAACGGTTTTGTTTTTCTGATGCTTTAGCATCACAGAAAAGGTGCACCTCTCATCCAAGTTCTGGTCACCTCTGATGTGTTGCTTCTTGCCATTGTTACTCAATAGAATCAAATTTAATTTACTTCCAATTTTACGACCTCCGTGATGGGCCTACATCATCGAAAATCAGTGGAGATATAGAGTAGAAAACAGGTGTTTAGGGGGAAGAGTGGAGGCAAAGAGGTTAGGTAAGGGACTATCGCCATAATCCTTGCAAGAGAGACAGAGCCTGAGTTAAGACAAGTGGTGGCCTATGAAGAGGAGAAAACTGGAAAGAAGTTTCATCAGCGAGCAGGGACAGAGCCTGGTGGAGACCAAATGGGAAGGTTTAGGGAGAGGAGGTGCCTCGTGGGTGGAGTGGAGGCTTCTGTGTCTGCACGTGCTGAGATAAGGAGCACAGGAGGAGGGGTGGGTTTGAAAGGAGGGATGATGAGGGCGAGCTTTGGACACGCCCAATCTGAGATCCATCTGGAAAGGACATCAATGTGTACACGGCCAGGGGCGGTTGAACCTGAGGATCAGGAATTCAAGAAAAATCCCCCTGTTGGTGGGTAGGGGATAGAGGCAGTCCCTCAGAGGAAAGGAGCAGAGCCCGGAGAGGAAGTGAGTGGGGCAGAACACAAAAGAAATATACTATGGGGCGCCTGGGTGGCTCAGTCGGTTGAGCGTCCGACTTCGGCTCAGGTCACAATCTCACGGTCCGTGAGTTCGAGCCCCTCGTCAGGCTCTGGGCTGATGGCTCAGAGCCTGGAGCCTGCTTCCGATTCTGTGTCTCCCTCTTTCTCTGCCCCTCCCCCGTTCATGCTCTGTCTCTCTCTGTCCCCAAAATAAATAAACGTTAAAAAAAATTTTTTTAAAAATATATACTAAATTCTGAAAGCCTAGCTGAGGACAAGGAGCCAGGACAGAAGACAGAGGTGGTGCCATGGCTAGAAGGAGTAGGGGGTGGGCTACAGGGGAGGAGGGGATGCGATGGTCACCAAAGGGGGGACTCCATGCAGGCTGACCAAGGCCAGTGGGGGGCCCTGTCCCCTGCCCAGTGGCATTTCTCTCATGTCTCTGTAACCTTCACGTTTCACTGCTTGTTGGGGTCAGCTGTTCACCTGACACTGTGGGACTGGCATGTGTGTCCCAGTAGCTGTCAGCTCTTAGAGGTGAGGTGACATTAGAAGCCCTCTGACACAGCTTCCTGCCCAGGGCTGGAGCCCCAGAGCAATGCCCCCAGAGGATCATTATTCAGCCTCTGCTTGAAAACTGTTCTCGCTCTTACTCTGTCATCAAGCAAGCGACTTCACTGCAGAACCCAAAGCTCGTCTTCAAGAGACTTCTCATTGACCCGGAATTTACCTTCCTGGCATGTTTACCCAGGGTTCCTAATTCTGCACTGAGAGCTTCAAAAAATTAATTTCTATTCTACCGGGCAGCTCTGTACCTATCTGGATATGCCTCCGAGGATCCATCCAGACGTTCCACTGGGAGGCTAGCCATTTCTGGTTCCTGTCTTCTCCGACGTGGCTCCCAGGTCCTCCTTGACCCTTCAGCTCGCTTGACACCTGGCTCGGCCGACTCTGCTTCTGGGGGTGTGAGCGACTGGGCTGAACCTGTGCGTCAAATGTGGTCTAGGAAAATCATGCTACGGCATCACGGCAGAAAGGATGCTCACCGTGAGCTGTGGATAGGCCGCCGCCGAGCACCACATTTCTGTTCCTGATGTCGAGCCTTAACTGAGGAATTGGACTTGATTCCTCTCTCCATGGCACTCCCACAAACATCCATCCCGAGTTCCTTTTGGGCCCTCTCAGAGCAACTTTCTCCCCCAGGGTGAGGCCCCGACATGGGGCCTTCCGGACTCTGTGCCAGAACTCCCACCAGGGCGGTCCTTCAACCTCCTTCCTGCCAGTCCCTCTTCCTCCCATCGACCCTGAACCAGCTACTCCAAGAATACTCTCCAAACACAGATCCAGGTGGCTACAGTCCTGCTGCAGGAGGTACAGGGCCGCCCACCCCTTGTCCTGCCAGATCCAGCAATCTGGCTTTTAACCTCTGCTACCGTCTTATCTCGAACTCTTACCTCCTTCCTTTGAGAAATCAGCTCTCAGAACAATATACGTAAAATACTTGGTTTCCCCCGTGAGGGAACTGCATTCTGCTGTCCCCATACCCGGCAGATCTCAGCACTCGCAAAGCCCAGCTGACCTGCCTCTCCTCCCTCTAGCACAGGGCTGCCTGGGCATCCGGTTGACCACCGGGGACTCTGAAGAGGATGCCCCAAAAGTCTCCTGCACAAGGCTGAACACAAGTCAGCGTGTGAGGGGGGAAAAACCCACGTAGCCTCTGCAAAATTTTAAAAAATTCTTTTCTTGGGAGAGAACTTTGAAGACGGCTTGTCTCAGCAACTTTCAAACATGCAATACAGTTCTATTAACTGTAGTCACCGCGCCATATGTCGCATTCTCAGGGCTTCTAATTCTTTTGTAACTGGAAGTTTGTGCCTTCTGACCCCCTGTCCCCATGTTATCCACTCCTCCGCCAGCAACCACCCATCTGTGCTCTGTATCTATGAGCTCGGTCTGTTTGTTTGTTTTGGAGTCTACACATAAGTGAGATCATGTGGTGTTTGTCTTTCTCTGACTTATTTCATTTAGCGTAATACCCTCTAGGCCCACCCATGTTGTCAGATGGCAAGACTTCATTCTTATTTATGGCTGAAAACTATTTCATTGTGTAATATACACCACATCTTCTTCAGCCATTCATTCATCCATCCCCGGGCACTTAGGGTGTTTCCATGACTTGCTGAAGTAAACACAGGAGTGCAAATACCTTTTTGAATTGGTATTTTTGTTTCCTTCTAATAAATACCCAGAGGTGGAATGGCTAGACCATGTTGTGCTTTCTATTTTTAATTTTTTGAGGAACTCCACACTCTTTTCCATAGTGGCTGCTCCAGTTTATGCTCCTACCAACAGTGCATAAGGGTTTCCCTTTCTCCACACCCTTGTCAGAGTTTATTGCTTGTCTTTTTGAGACTAGCCGTCCTAACAGATGTGAAGTGATATCCCCTCGTGGTTTTGATTTCTATTTCCCTGGTGATTAGTGACGTTGAGCATCTTTTCATGTACATGTTGGCCATTTGTATGTCTTCTCTGGAAAAAATGTCTATTAGGATCCTCTGCCCATTTTCCAAATCAGATTTTTTGGTTTTTTGCTACTGAGTTGTATGAGTTCTTTATATATTTGGCGTATGAACCTCTTAACCTGGCACATGATTTGCAAATGCTTTCTCCCATTCAGTAGGCTGCTTTCTGTTTTTGTCGATTTCCTTTGCTGTGCCGCCCCTGCACAGTTTTATTTCCTTTGTAGATCCACCCCAACCTCACTTGCAGACACTTGACTATGACCACTGTGGGAAGAAGGTTCAGTAAGACCTCCACCCATCCCCCACTGAACAGCTCTGATAACACTTATGCTATTTCCTAGGTGCATCCCTGAGTCTCCAAGGTGGCTGATCTCCCAGAACAAAAATGCTAAAGCCATGAGGATCATTAAGCACATCGCAAAGAAAAATGGAAAACCTCTGCCAACCTCCCTTCAGGTGAGCCAGCGGCTGAACTATCAAATGATGGAACGGTGACGAAGGAGAATCTGGTAAAGCCGTGTGTTCTCAATGGGGAGTCATAGAAGGGGCCCACCATGTGCAACAGGATGTTTCCGTTGTACTCGGATTCATGGTCCCCAGTAATATATTGGATTCTAAATAGATCCAAAGCATAAAAGGAAAAGGAAACTGAAAATCACTGAAAGGCAAATGAGGAGTTTCTATCATGTGCCACCCAAGGCTGTGTGGGCCACTTGTACCCAACTACCCAATGTCTTCCTTACCAGATCGGGGAGGGGGGAGGGGCTCACAGAGGCAAGAGTCTTCAAACACAAATAATTTCTTAGAATTTTAAACATTTTGGATAGAAAATGTCCCAAAACATCGTGAGCTCTCTCCTGCCTTGTGGAAAAAAACAAAACAAAACAAAACAAGTGGCTGGGGTGCGCATTTTCTCTGCATTTCGTGTTTTGCCTCTAGGAGACCTCATCACCTTTAACTTAAGCCTTTCTACCTGGTGGGACAGAACAGAGAAAATCAAGCTGATTGGAAAACTCTGTCAAAATAAGAGTAATTCATCTCTGTGTGAGGATCTAAGATAGGTTCCCTGTAAGCATTTGCGATTTATATGACTTTAGACTTGAGCATTTGGGGACTCAGAGGCTTTTTTTTTTTTTTAAGTTTCTTTATGTATTATTTTGAGAGTGTGTGAGGGAAGGGCAGAGAGAGAGGGAGAGAGAGAATCACAAGCAGGTTCCGTGCTGTCTCACAGAACCTGTCATGGGGCTCAAACTCATGAACCATGAGACCGTGACCTCAGCCAAAATCAAGAGTCAGACGCTTAACTGATTGAGTCACCTGGGCGCCCCTGAGAGCCCTTTTTTTTTTCACTTCTTCTCTGGTTTCTGGTGGTTGGGTAGACAGTCTTTTCTACTGATGACCAGCCAAGCACTGATTAAGTTTTAGGCCATTTCAGAAATTGGTCAGGGATTAAAGCACATGAGTCACTCTGGCCAAAGTTCAGAAAGAATGGAAAGAGCAGTAAGTCCGCTGGAAGTTCTTCCTCTTGTCCTCGGGCTTTTAGCAGCCGTCCAGTGTTGCTTCCGGAAGGAGTGGTTTTTGAGAACATTCTGCTTCCTGAGCCCTGGAGATTGGGTCTCAACTCCACCACCTACTATTTTCTTCTAGAGCAGAGCTTCTGGAGCGTTAATACTTGTGCACAGGGTGCACCTGGGACCCTGTGGAAATGCAGATTCCGATTCAGTCTGTCTGGATGGGGGCCCAGGTCTTTCATTCTAACAAGCTCTAGGCGATAAAGAGCTGCTCCCAGTGCAAGGGTCCCAGAGCAGAGCTTCCTGACTGCGGGGTCCCAGCCGGTCCTGCAGAGAGGGTGCCCCGTGCCCTCAGCCCACAGGGCCGCTGAGCCAGGCCTCCTCCTGCCCCCCTGTGCTTTACCTCCAAGGGCCCCTTGACAGGGGCACATGAGTTACCCAACTCCCCCAAATCCCAGCTTCCTCTTCTGTGAAAGGGGTGAAAAAAGGTGGACACTAACTTCCAGGATAGTCCAGATTAGCCGAGCTAGTACATATGAAAGGCTCACTATGAGCCCCCAGCAAGTGTCACCTACTGTTGTGATTCCCTGTACTACACAGGGACACTGTCTTTTTTTTTTTTTTTTTTTTTTTTTTTTTTTTTTTTGACTTGCAGGTCTGACAATGCCTTTGTTCCCCTGGCTTTTTTTTTTTTTTTTTTTTTTTGACATATGAGATTTATTGTCAAATCAGTTTCCATACATACAGGGACACTGTCTTAAACCACACAAAGCTGTTCCTACGATTTCTATTCCTAGAGCCTCAGACCTGATGAGGAAGCTGACGAGAAGCTGAATCCTTCATTTCTTGATTTGGTCAGAACCCCTCAGATCAGGAAACACACTTTGATCCTGATGTACAACTGGTAAGGAATGTTTTTCACTTCAAAACCTCTCCACATTTTTTTTTAAATTTTTTTTTTCAACGTTTTTATTTACTTTTGGGACAGAGAGAGACAGAGCATGAATGGGGGAGGGGCAGAAAGAGAGGGAGACACAGAATCGGAAACAGGCTCCAGGCTCCGAGCCATCAGCCCAGAGCCTGACGCGGGGCTCGAACTCACGGACCATGAGATCGTGACCTGAGCCGAAGTCGGACGCTTAACCGACTGCGCCACCCAGGCGCCCCTCTCCACATTTTTTTTAAATCCCCATCATCCACATTAAGGGAGGGACCAAGAGCACCGTTCCATAGCCTAGTTCCAGTATCGGTATTGACCGTGGATGGTGAGGGGACTCATTTATTGCAGGTTTTCCTGATATCATTTTGGGGGGGGGGGGGCAGATGTTGAAATCGGCTTACAGTCCCAAAGCATAGATAAGCACATTCTCGACTTTGGCATTGCCAAAGGAGGTTATAAAATACCAAGCCGAGACTCCCCACACTGCCCCCCTGAAAATACTGATTTAACTGGTTGAGGGAAGGTCCAAGGCACCGATATTTTAACATTCTCCAGATGATTCCGGTATTTAGCCAAAATGGACAACTCCTGGTTCTATATTTATGATGAGTGTAGATCTCTCCTTATTGTACAGGGCTAGCAAGGGAAGGGTCTTTTCCTTTTCTTGTCTATTGGAGAAAAAAATAAACTTACGAATGAGAACAAGCCACAAAGAGTAATCCACTAACTCCACAATCCGTGGCTGAAGCGTGATTGTTTTCACTGTCTGCAGGCTTCTCTTGGAGCTCTGAGCCCTCACCCTGCACCAAGCCTTCCTTGGTCCAGTGAACTTTCCTTTCAGTGTGCATTGGACTGACACCGGCCAAAAGGAGATTTGTAACCACTGGCAGAAGCAAGGCTCACCAGGAATTAATCTGCCACCCTTTGCAGTACTGCGCGTAACACGAAGCAGTGAAATGTGGCTTCGTTAGCCTTCTTTCCTTTTCCGAATAATTGTGGCTCTTGCCAGGGGTCTTCTAGTTTCCATTACAGATAACAAACACTTTCAGTCGACAAAACAAAGCAAAAAAAAACATCGTCACAATGCTATCTGGATGGTGTCAGAAGAGAAATCCTCAAGAAGTGAGGCCGTACCCATTTGGGAATTTGGTACCCATTTGGGTCTCTGGTCTCCTAAAATTTGAATTAAGTAGCCAAGCCTTTTGATCCCGATTCCATCAGAAAACCACAAAGAGATAATAATTAACAGCCACTAATAAACGGATACAGTTTTACCAAATAAATCACTCTAGAAAGAAATTTCTTCTTGCCTTTCAGTTTGGCCAGGGAATGTTATCTTAATTTCTTCTGCTTTCCTGGTTCTGGGCTCACAACCAGCCACCACAGTGGGTCAGATGATGCAAAAGCAGTGGAAGAGAGGGAATAGCACTAAGATGACCAAGAAAGGTGACCCACAATCCACTCTCATTTCCAGAAGCTGCTCCTTCTCGATGATTTGCTTTTGGTGCTTGGCTTGACCTGAGCTCTCCTCTCTGCTCAGGTTCACGAGCTCTGTTCTCTACCAGGGCCTCATCATGCACATGGGCCTTGCAGGGAGCAATTTCTACTTGGATTTCTTCTACTCTGCCCTGGTGGAGTTTCCAGCTGCCCTCCTCATCATCCTCACCATTGACCGTTTAGGTCGCCGCTATCCATGGGCTGCATCAAATATGGTGGCAGGGGTAGCCTGCCTAGCCTCGGTTTTTATCCCTGATGGTAAGTGTCAGGCCAAGCTGGGGTCTTGTCTTCTAAGGCCCTGAGAAGAGGGAGGTCATAGGCCTCTGAGAGTAGGACTATGTAATTTGTCATCCAAATCAATTTGGAAAGAGTGAACACAGTATCTGGGACCTCCCTGAGCAAACCATATAGCCACCCTGTCTTTAAGAACAATTGTACCCAAAGGTTGCCTGACATAATACAATCACACTTGATTGTTCTCTAATGTACTAGAACAAGAAAGGCTAAGGGGACTCATGCTACAGACCATTGGCCTGGCCCAGAAAAGAAAGCATGGGCTTTGCAGGGGTAGAGCAGGCCCAGGGTTAAAGTCTTATTTTAGTGTTTCCCAGACACTATCCAGACAACTCCCTTGGCCTCCCTGCATCATTCTGCAGAACAAATAAGGAAGTTTAGGTAAATGCAACAAATGAACACTTATTCAGTTCCTTTCCTTCTTTTTAAAATGCGTTCTCAACGAAGGAGAGTAAGAACCTATACGATAGAATCCTCTTAGCAACTAGGAGCTTTGTTTGCATCCTTCAGTTATTAGGAATTACTTAAAATATTTCCGTATTTTACTGTTCCTTGTGGGCGACCTCTATAGACTAGAGTTGGCCCAGCTTTGAAAACTGGTATAATTCTGTCATCATTAATGACTGGGGTCTAAAGAGACTGTTAGAACTGTGTCCAAGTTAAAACTAACAGATGTGGGGAATCTTGCTCAAGACTTGGAGTCTATAGAAGAAGCATTTTGCATTCTCAATCCATTCTGGAATGTGGACTTTCCCTTTGCATGTCTCTGGAGCACTGTTTGCAGACCAGGGTTTGGAGACCATTACCCAGTGCTGTGTGTGTAACTGGTGTGTGTTCTCCCCTCAGATCTGCAGTGGCTAAGAGTTACAGTCGCGTGCTTGGGTAGGATGGGGATTACGATGGCTTACGAAATGGTTTGCCTGGTCAACGCGGAACTGTACCCCACATTCATCAGGTTAGCACGCTTTCCTCAACGTGAAGAGGGTGGTCGGGACATTTGGTTGTTGGCTAGAACTACCACAAGTGCCAGTGGAGGACACCTTTTCAGAGGACGCCTTCCTTTCCAAAACACGGGTAAGAGAAGATTAGAACATGTGAAGGCAGTAACGAGGCCACATCTCACACTTACGGCTAGGGTGAAATATAGCGTATTGACTGCAAGAGAGCAATGACCAAATGGCCCTGGGAGAGCGTGGTCAGAAACAGCACACACAGGACCACAGAACAGCGTAGAGAAGACAGGTGATAAGAGTAAAATCACCCCCCCCCCCCATTAAAAATCTTCAAAAAAGCTAACATGAAATAAGCACAACAGAATAGGGATGGAACTGTGTATCACACCATTTGTGTGTGTTGAAAATAATGTGAACCTTTTGGTTTTTTTCCAGTTCACAGACATTTTAGTGATGTAGGGAAGTATTTATGTGGAGGCGGTGGGGGATAACTACCATCCGGCGAGAAGCTAAAAGTTCAATCCATTTCCTGCATTTCAGGAATCTCGGTGTCCTTGTCTGCTCCTCCATGTGCGACATCGGTGGCATTATCACACCGTTCCTGGTCTACCGGCTCACCAACGTCTGGCATGAGCTCCCACTGCTGGTTTTCGGTAAGAGATCCTCAGACATGTCTTTGAATGAAACCCTATTTTCCTAGCATCCGCCATTTTTCTATCTCAAAATAGGTATCATGCCTTCCAGCAACTACTAAATACAGCTAGTAATTAGAACTACTCTTAACGTTAGTAAGACTAGTATTGGTAATACTATTAGTAGCTACTAAGACCCAGGCATGGGAGCCCACTAGGACTCACGGCCTTTGTGGTACAAAGTTCAAGAGGGAGTAAGATGGAAAGACATTTGCCTGAAGAAAACCCCTAACTCTCCTCACCGATTTCCACCCCTCCTTGGGTCTCTTTGTCAAAGAGCTCACTCTGCCTCCTCTATGGCCAGACGTGAGAAGATACACAACTCTTCGCTACATTACTTCAAAGAAAGGCAGTTATGGTTTTACAAAGAGCGTTTTCAAAATCCAGGGGAAACAAAGACCACCATTAAGGAAATGCGTTGGCTTAACAGTACACGTGTGCTGGTGTCGGGCACCCCTTCCTCGGATTCCTTGGGCAGTTAGAGTTAAGGAGGATTGGCTCAGTGCTTCCTTCCAACACTGAAGGAATGCACCAGTGCTGAGCCCTCCCCTCCCCGACCAGCCTACAGCCAGGAAAGTGACAGAGACAAATCTAATTATCAGCAATTCGCACACAGAGGCCGGTGTTGAAGGTCTGCAGGCTATCAAAGGGCTCTGGGAATCCTGGGCACTTCCGTTCACTCATGGCCATTGCCCTTCCCCGCAGCTGGGGACTGTGAGACCGACCCTGTCCTGGGCACCACGCAGAGAGGTGTCCAGATTCACGCACACAGCATTCACCTTCTCACGTTAGCCAGGAGGCCTCAAGGCACTCATTTTCACCTTCTTTTAGATCCATTGGGAACCACTTTTAATCGGACAAAAAACGTAACATTTTCCCCCATGGGCCTCCAACACTCACTTAACTGGAGGGAGGGAGGACAAGACCCTCTGCACATTGGACGAACACCCAAATGGCTTTTCCCCTAATGCTGCGCATTGTTGCACACAAACATGTCCGCTCCTTCCTCTTCTCAAGGGATTCGGGAAGGGGAGGGGGGGTTTTCCACTGCTGTGCATCTGCCAGCAAATGCTCCACGCCGCCAATAGAACTCCCCCTCGGAATAGACCCAAAGAAGTCTTCTATGTTGCAACGTAATAACAGCAAGATGGCCAAAGTTGCGAGAACACGAGCTCTTTACCCTGAGATAAGCATGATTTGGCCACAGAGTGGCTGGTACCACTTACCTATGGGGCCTACATGCCCCAGGCGCCTTCCTCTCCCCACACCAGTTGAGGGATCCGCACGGAGCCTACTTTCCAACTTGGAGGAGTCCCACAAGCCCCTGTGGACTCCTTCCTTCCAGGGAGGAAGGTGGAACCGCCTCAATCTCGGCCCCTCCCTTAGTTGGGCAGTGAGTGATCATGGATCAGTGAGACATTTGTGGGTCAAGAACAGAGACTTCATTTACCAGAGCAACGTAAGGTCCAGACCTAGAGGAGCCTCTGTTAACCCTCCCTCAGGATTCACCTTCCCCTTGAAAAGAGAAAGGATCTTAGCTGCATTTCACCGTTTCAAATAAATTCGAAGACAACTCCCATTTTTATTGGGAAGCGAAACTAACACTTTGACATTTTTATTCCTTTGCGTTTCTTTTGCCCACATTAATGGTGTGCCAACTGTGGTCTTGAAATCGCCGGAAGCGGTTCTCCAGAAGCCTGAAAATCAACACATCCAATGCTGAGAAAACCCCAATTGGAAGAGGACTGAAAAAAAACTGATTTAAGAAATAACTCGGTTCAGGGCGCCTGGGTGGCTCAGTCGGTTAAGCACACAACTCTTGATTTCAGCTCAGGTCATGAGCTCATGGTTTGTGAGTTCGATCCCCACACCGGGCTCTGTGCTGGCAGTTTAGAGCCTGCTTGAGATTTTCTCTCACTCCCTCTCTCTCTCATTCCCCCCTCTCAAAAATAAATTAAAAAAAATTTTTTTTTAAAAAGCAACAATCTGGTTCATTAAGCCTATCTTTGCAAATATAAAATGCTAAAGGGATGACAATTTGAGCCATCTATTATATTCTCTACATAATTCACTTACTTCAGAGGATCAAAGCCCACAGAATATGTTTATTGTTTGCACGAGTTACAACCAAGTGAATCGTTGGTGGTTTGGTGAGACTCTGAGGGGAGAGCTACCTCGTTCATGCACTGTGGCGGGCACGGCCACTTAACAGGCAGGAAGCCACTTGAGTCACACAACAAGCATGTGATGTGGAGATGTCACCCCACTTCATGGCTGAGGTTTAGAACAGAATTTCCCAGGGCTCTGAGACCAGTGAGTGGAGGCTCCGAAGTGGAGCCCAGGGACCCGGAGCTTCAGCCGGCGTCCTGAACTGTGGTGGCCTCTACTCCTGCCATTTTGCAAAGATGTCAAAACGGAGTCCAGTGTGCCCTTCTTTTGAAACTCCAAACCAGCGAAGAACCCCCACCTACTTCCTGTATTCTACCATAGCAAAGCATAAAATGTGACCTTAGAATCCCAAAATGTTAGCGGGGATTTAAGGAAGCATAAACACCCTAATGTTTACGATTACCCCCTAGCGTGTGCAAAAAATTAGAGCTGGAGACAAGGGAAAAAGGAACAAGAAAAAGACTCTATCAACCCCCGAATTAAAACTAAAAGCATAGGCCTGGCTATACTTTTTCATACTGCGATGCAGTAATACATGGTTCATTACCTCTGTTTGCTCACAGTGGTCCAAGTTTTTGACTCATTTTCATTGCTAAGTGCTTTATGTTGGCAGGGTTATGTTCTTCCTTTCCTCGGAGTTGATTTTTTTTTCAGAGTTATTTTCTAACTCTGTATCTTAATATCGTGGCAATGTTCTCTAGCCTAGAATAACCTTGACTCAAAATGTTAAGTATTTCATCTCCCTATAAGGAATTGCAATCCAACAGAGTTTGGAATCAGCAAAATATTTATAGGACAGTCAGAGAGAGCAAAGAAACCCGTAACTATAGAAAATCACACACAAACGTTTTTTTGAAGAAATTAGTGGAGTTCTAATTATAAAACTTGAATGTTTGGGGCCCCTGAGGAGTTTAGTTGGTTGAACATCTGACTCTTGATTTCAGCTCAGGTCATGATCTCACGGTTCGTGGGATCAAGCCCCACGTCAGGCTCCGGGCCAACAGCAAAAACAACCAACCTGCGCATTTTAGTTCTTAATGTGATTTGCATCTGTTTGACCTTCAGCTGTGATTGGCTTGGTTGCTGGGGTACTGGTGTTGCTGCTTCCGGAGACCAAAGGGAAGGCTTTGCCTGAGACTATAGATGAAGCCGAGAACATGCAGAGGTAAGGAAAGAGCTGAAATTCCTCTGTGCGTACGTGTCTGGGCCAGTTCTGAGGCCAGGTGGAAAAAAAAGAGGAGGTTGAATTTGTAGCTCATGCCGTACATTGAGATCGAGTCACACGAAATCAAAGACTGAAGAGTAAAAACAAAACAAAGCAAAGCAAAACAAAACAAAACACAAAGAAACAGTACAATAATGAACACACACCAGGAGATACCCTGATACTTTCAGAATGGGGAAGGTCTCTGTAAGTAGGGCAAAAAATCCAGATCCCTTTGAAAAGAAGATCAGTAAGTGTGCCTTTCTGAATGAAGAATTCTGCATTGAAAAACCAACATCGTCTAAAAAATAATAATAACAAATGTGGAGAAAATATTTACTCCTCGACAAGGGGCTGGTTTTCCCACTATATAAAGGGCTCTGACAAATCCATTAGAGGAACCACCCAAAAGGAAAAAATGGGCTAAGGACTTGAATAGGTAGTTCAGGGAAAAGAAAAGAAAAACAGCTCTTAAAGGTATGAAAATATGCTCAGATCTCCCATAGTAAGACAGGTATAAAGGAACCCCACACGACTCACAGCTGAGGTTGTCGAAGATTAAACTGCTCATTAACTATCATGTTGGGAAGGACCGTGGGGAAACGGCGCCCTGTGTTGTCAGTGGGAGTAGAAACCTGAACTCTCTGTGATGGCAATAGTATCAAAAATGTGCATTTCTTTTTACCCGGAAATTTCCACCCTTCCAGGAGCATATATGTACAAGATTAGGGGGGCACAGGATTACTATTTAAGACCGTGTTTTATGTAAGAAAATTTTGGAAACAGCCTAAATGCCCACTGATTATATAAATTATGGTAGGTCATTCGATAAAATACTCTGCAGCCATTAAAAAGAACGAGGCAGGGGCACCTGGATGGCTCAGTCGTTAAGGTGTCTGACTTCGGCTCAGGTCATGAACTCACAGCTCGTGAGTTCAAGCCCCACGTCAGGCTCTGTGCTGACACCTCGGAGCCTGGAGCCTGCTTCGGATTCTGTGTCTCCCTCTCTCTCTGCCTCTCCCCCTCTCATGCTCTGTCTCTCTCTCTCTCTCTTTCAAAAATAAATACACATTTTAAAAAAAGAATGAATAAATACATACCCGTGTTAAATATCTATATACATATACATATATATGTGTATTTACTGTATCTCTGAAAGAAGATGGAAAAGCTGTAACATTGGCCATCTGTGGAATTGGTGGGTGGAGAACATAGGTGGGAGAGATTTTCTTTTTTTTTTTTAAGTTTTTATGTACCCATTCTGAGAGAGAGAGAGAGAGAGAGAGAGAGAGCAGAGGGTAGGAACAGAGAGGGGAGAGAGAGAATCCCAAGCAGGCTCCACACGGTCAACACAGCCTGACACGGGGCTCGAACTCACGAACCACGAGATGATGACCTGAGCTGAAATCAAGAATTGAGCACTTAACCAACTGAGCCACCCAGGAGCCCCGGGAGGGATTTTCAACGCATACCTTTTTGTACATTCTGAATTTTGAACCATATGAACCTACTCAAAAAGTAAACTTAAGAAAATCTAATAAAGACAGGTGCCTGGGTGGCTCCGTTGGTTAAGCATCTGACTCTTGATTTTGGCTCAGGTCACGATCTCACGGTTCGTGAGTTCAAGCCCCACATCGGGTTCTGTGCCGACAGCACGGAGCCTGCTTGGGCTTCTGCCTCCCTCTCTCTCTCTCTGCCCCTCCCCTACTCGCTCTCTATCTCTCTCAAGAAAAATAAATAAACTTAAAAAAAAAAACAAGAAAATCTAATAAAGATAAACATAGGACACACTCCCCACAGGTTTGTTTGTGCAGTGTGCTTAGATGTTCTTACGCATTTTATTTGTAGTACAGTTTTGGCCCGCTGATGCCGAGGACTGAACAGAATTTTACCCATTCTCCACGATGTTCCCTTTTAACACGTTCAGTACTTATGCAGATGTTGCTGCAGAAGAAATCACCGTGGTCGGAGGCTTTCCCCCGAGCTTGAAGGCCAGCATTAGAAGAGGCCCTTGAATTCAGCAGAGGTCACACACTGGCTGCCAACAGGACACTAGGGTCTCGAGCGCTTTGCTTGGCCCACGTGGGTATTTTTTAAGTGGGAAAGTCCACATAAAGTGGATTCCCAGGATCTGTTAAAGCAAACAAATTCAGAGGATTTGGTAACACGGAGCAGGCGTTTCCTCTTGTCGATGATTCGTCGGAGCTGAGAGGCAGCTCCGCATTTTGAAGGGCACGCCCGCTGGTGTAGGCCGCGGTGCCACCAGGCCCGACTGTCTTGTGCCCGCTACATGTGTATCTTCTGCCCGGTACCTGCAGACATTTGAGTCGAGGTCCCTGATCTAGACCAACTGTCCCCTCTGTACCCCCGTCTCAGGGAAGCTTCCCATGCACACGATTGTCCCCTTGAAGACGTCTGTCGTCTTGAAGACAGATTGTGCCCCATTGACTGCCACAGCCCTAGAGCTTAGCACGGTGCCTGGCACACACACAGAGCGGGTTCCCCGCCAAATAGCTGTGGGACCCATGCTGAGTTCCTTCTAGAGCATCTCTGACTGTGGTTTCTCCAGGCTCTCCCAGCCAGCTCCAGAGGTGGGAAGGATATGTGGTGGGGGAGGACAGGGGCTGTGGAGTCTGATAGGCGAGGTCTTGACATTTCCTATCGTGTGGCCTTAACTCTTCTAAGCCTCAGTGTCTTCATCTGTAAATGGGGACAGCAGTTTCTACTCATTGGATTTTTGTGACGAGATACATGCATGTAAGGAGGCGGGCCCTTTGTGGATGCCCAATAACCACCGATATTGTTCACAGAAGTTTTCATGGCTCTTCTATAAAATAGGTAAATATGTACCTAGATCACTGACTGGGGATCAAATTTTAAAATCTATTCGGAACGGTGTTGAGACAGGGAAGTTCAGCCCAGGGACGTACACATCCACATCCCCTCGCAGGAGGCTTTCGTTTTCGTCAGGCTGGTTCGTCAGGCTAAAGGGGGATCGTGGAGATCATTCCTGCTGTGGCTTTACGCGCCTTCTCTTCCCGTGACCCACAAATACATCTGCGAAGGTTTGCGCTTTTCTGCTGTCTGTATTACATCCTCCGGCTCACCTTTCGAAGAAGGAAGGCAGACCTGTGTGAGGCTTGAGGCCTGCACAAGGGAGTGAGGACGTGGACGCCGAGGCAGGGCTGGGCAAAGGGCCCCCCTGTGGGGAAAGACAAGCAGGGGCAGCCCACAGGACGCGTAGATGGCCGGGAGTAGGGGCACCCCACGCTGGCCCTGGGGGGCAGGCAGGCTGCCTCCGTCAGGAGAGCTGACCCAGGTCCGGTGTCCCAGACCCTGCGGGAGAGGCACACAAACAGGGTAGGGCGGGACTCCCTCCACCCCCGTCGAGTCACTGGGCTTCCGAGGGCCCTGAGCCCATCCTGGTTACAAAGACGGCCCTAGGGATTTCCTAACGTACACCTTATTTCATCCCTGACCCTTGTTTCCTTTCCTGTAAAATTGGGTAACAGTGGCTAACGTTTACTCAGAGCTTTAGCTGGTACTTTCCAAGCCCTTCCCGTGTGTTGCCTCATTTAATCCTGGCACCAACCCTATGGAACAGGTATTATTATTATTATTAGCCCCATTGGACAACTGAAAAAAATGAAGGCAAGACAGATGGAAGGATTCGTCCATGAGGCCAGTAAGTGACAAAGCCAGGCTAGTCCTGGCACCCAGGTCCCAGACGGCCGGGCTCACAAGCGGAAGAATGCAGTGAGGGTCCAGAGCGGGCTGGGGCTCCTCACCAGTCAGTCGGCATAGCTGTGCCGCCGCCGCTGCTGCTGTACCTGCTGCTGTTGCCGTGGTCACTGTTGTTGCTGTTGTTGTTGCCATGGTTACTCTTGTGGCTGCTGTTGCTGCTGCTGTTGTTGTCTTTGTTGCCGTTGTTACTGCTGTTGCTGTTGTTGTTGCTATGGTTACTGTTGTGGCTCTTGTTGCTGTGGTTACTATTGCTGCCGCTATGGTTGCTGTTCTCGTTACTATTGTTGCTGCTGTGGTTCCTATTGTTGTTGTTAGTATTGTTGCTGCCGCTGTTGCTGCTGTGGTTCCTGTCGTTGCCACTGTTACTGTCATTGCTGCTGTTGTTGCTGTTCTTGCCGTTGTTGCTGTTGCTGTTGCCGTGGTTACTCTTACTGCTGTTGCTGTTGTTTATATTGCTGATGCTGAGGTTTTCATTGTTACTATTGTTGCTGCTGTGGTTCCTGTTGTTGCCACTGTTATTATTGATGCTGCTGTCACGGCTGTCGTTGCCATTGTTACTACTGTTGCTGTTGTTGCTGCTGTGGTTCCTGTTATTGTTGTTGTTACTACTGTTGCTGCTGCTGTTGTTGCCATTGTTACTACGATTGTTGTTGTTGCCGTTGCTGTTAATATTGTTGCTGCTGTGGTTCCTGTTGTTGCCATTGTTACTATCATCGCTGCTGCTGTTGCCATTATTACTGTTGCTGCAGCGGTTCCTGTGGCTACTATCGTTGTTGCTGTGGTTCCTATTATTGTTGTGGCCATCATTGTTGCCGCTGTGGTTGTTGCTGTTGTTACTATTATTGCTGCTGTGGTTCCTGTTGTTGCCACTGCTACTACTGATGCTGCTGTCACGGCTGCTGTTGTTGCCATTGTTGCTACAGTTGCTACTGTTGCTGCTGTGGTTACTATAGCTACTGCAGTGGTTCCTGCGGTTACTATTGTTGTTGCTGTGGTTCCTATTATTGTTGTTGCTACTATTGTTGCTGCTGTGGTTGTCGCCGTTGTTACTATCGTTGCTGCTGTTGTTGCTGTTCTTGCCATTATTACTACTGCTGTTGCCATAGTTACTCTTGCTGCTGCTGTTGTTGCCGTTGTTACTATTGCTGATGTTGTGGTTTTCATTGTTGTTGCTCTTGTTGCTGCTGTGGTTCCTGTTATTGTTGTTGTTACTACTGCTGCTGCTGCGGTTGCTGTCATTGTTACTGTTATTGCTGCCATTGTTGTTAATATTGTTGCTGCTATGGTTCCTGTTGTTGTGGCTGTTAGTATTGATGCTGCTGTCAATGCTGCTCTTGTTGCCATTATTACCACTGTTGCTGTTGGTGCTGCTGTGGTTCCTGTTGCTGCTGTTGTCACTGTGGTTCCTATTGTTGTTGTTGCTACTATTGTTGCTTCTGTGGTCGTTGCCATTGTTACTATCGTTGCTGCCGTTCTTGCTGTTCTTGCCATTATTACTACTGCTGTTGCCATAGTTACTCTTGCTGCTGCTGTTGTTGCTGTTGTTACCATTATTGCTCTTGTTGTTGCTGTTGCTGTTAATATTGTTGCTGCCTTTGTTCCTGTCGTTGCCACTGCTACTACTGATGCTGCTGTCACGGCTGTCGTTGCCATTGTTACTACTGTTGCTGTTGTTGCTGCTGTGGTTCCTGTTATTGTTGTTGTTACTACTGTTGCTGCTGCTGTTGTTGCCATTGTTACTACGATTGTTGTTGTTGCCATTGCTGTTAATATTGTTGCTGCTGTGGTTCCTGTTGTTGCCATTGTTACTATCATCGCTGCTGCTGTTGCCATTATTACTGTTGCTGCAGCGGTTCCTGCGGCTACTATCTTTGTTGCTGTGGTTCCTATTATTGTTGTGGCCATCATTGTTGCCGCTGTGGTTGTTGCTGTTGTTACTATTATTGCTGCTGTGGTTCCTGTTGTTGCCACTGCTACTACTGATGCTGCTGTCACGGCTGCTGTTGTTGCCATTGTTACTACTGTTACTGTTGTTGCTGCTGTGGTTCTTGTTCTTGTTGTTGTTACTATTGTTGCTGCTGTGGTTCCTGTTGTTGCCATTGTTACTATCGTTGCTGCTGTTCCTGCTGTTCTTGCCATTATTATTATTACTGCTGTTGCCATAGTTACTCTTGCTGCTGTTGTTGCTGTTGTTACTATTGTTGCTGCTGTGGCTCTTATTATTGTTGTTGTTCCTACTGTTGCCGTTGCTGCCATTGTTACTATCATTGCTGCCATTGTTGCCGCTGTCGTTCCTGTCGTTGCCACGGCTGCTACTGATGCTGCTGTCATGGCTGCTGTTGTTGCTGCTGTGCTTCCTGTTGTTGCTGTTGTTGCTATTATTGCTGCTGTGGTTACTACTGCTACCGTGGTGGTTCCTATTGCTGCTGTTGCTATTGTTGCTGCTGTTGCTTTTGCTGTTGCTGTTGTTCCTGTTGTTGCCGTTGTCACTGTTGTCGCTGCTGTTGTTGCCACTGTTGCTAGTGTTGCTGTTGTTGTTGCTGGTGTTCCCGCTCCTGATGGTACTGTTGTTTCTGTTGTTGCTGCCGCTGCTTTTGCCATTACTGTTGTTGGCACAGAGACCCCGGGAGTGCAGCTGACTTCCTTGGGCCCCAACGCCTGGGGTCTGAGAGAACTCCAGCACTGCCAGGGGATTCGGGTGAGCTTCTGCTACCCTCCCTGTCTCAGACTGGCCCAGAAGCTGAGGCAAGACTAGGCATCCCCGAGCAGGGCAAATTCCGCAAGGAGCTGGGGGACCCAGGGGTCGCCCCACTGCAGATTTCAGCCTTACTATCAAAGGGCATGTCTGGGAGCAGCAGAACGAAGAAACCAGCATCTCTACAATGAGTGTCAGCAACATCCTGGTATTCATGAATATAAGATGACTGAGAAAATGTGCAATTCGAACAAATTTCTAGTTGATTTTTCACTTGTGCAACTGTTGAAAAATAAATGAGCTTTGGTAAAAAGTTTCTAAAATTGTATTTGCAAGAAATGATAGCTGTCTAGATTTTGCAGTAATCATTTTTTACCAATATAAGATTAAATAAGTCATCACCCACATCCTCCATTACATAGAAAAGTGAACACCTAAAATAAGGAACATAGGCCAGTCCCAGAAGAGCATTTTTGGAACCACCCCACCACATTAGTTGTTCACCAAGCCCTGTCAGTTTTCTTTTCAGGAATCACCACTCAGAACACACTGCAAAACTAATCCTGGACAAAACTTACATCAATTTTTTGTCCCATTCATTTACTACCCACTTTATTTTGGTTTATAGTTTCCTTATTATGTCTTTATCTCCTCTCCATTTTCTTTATTACTGCAGACCAAGAAAAAATAAAGAAAAGATGATTTACCTCCAAGTCAAGAAAGTAGACAATCCGCTAAACTAAGAAGAGAGACCACTCTTGCTATGGCCTTGCTGTGATGATACAAGTCCAGACCAGAGATTTCTCCATCCACCACAACGTCCATATAATTCAACCTTACCTCCTTTCGAACCCTACGAACCTAAATCTATAGCCAAATAGAGTTTGTTGTCCCACTTATTAAAATCTACCCAGGGGACAAAACCCTACCAAGCCCCACCAGCTTACTCCATTCCCAGCATTCCTAGGACAATGCTATTGGTGTGCTGGGAATTGTCTTTATCTTATTGTATTTTATTCTTTTCTCCACAATGATATCAAACCAAAACACATAGGAGAATCGTGGGCCAGGGAAACAGAACAGAGAAGATCTGAGAAACTATTAAGTAGAGCAGAGAGCCTGTTTTCTTAAAGAAATGATACATGTAAAGTAATATCAAGTTGTCCAGAATGTATGCCAAGAAATTTAAATTGGCCTTTCAAGTGACATGGGTGACAAAATTTTAAAATACATTATTATCTGGGTTAGATTTTTAAAGGAAACTAAAATAAAGAATCAGAAATACAACATGAGTAATCAGTAAGTCTGCTCCATTTAGACGAGTTGAATACAAACGTGTGCTTTCCACAAAAAAATCTGGAGAAGAGTTTGATAGGGAGCAGTGTTGAATTTGGCCTATTAAACCGATGTGGTAATGTCTCACCCTGATAAAAATTTCTCTAAATTTGTGGTTTAAAAAAATTATATTAATATTTTACCACGGTAATATAGTAAATTAATATTTAGAAGCTAAATACTTCAAGACCTATAATGAAAACAAAAGTTCCTTGCCCCATTCCACCTCTACCAATGCCTCCAGAATAATTTTCAACTATTTCAGCTGTTTCTTTCTCTTGTGATTTATATATATATATATCTAAATAACCTGCTTTATATTGATATGTCTTGCCTTTTTAACTTTAAATATTACATTACTGGGGTGCCTGGGTGGCTCAGTCAGTTAAGCATCTGACTTCTGCTCAGGTCATGATCTCATGGTTCATGAGTTTGAGTCCTGCATTGGGCTCTGTGCTAACAGCTCAGAACCTGGAATCTGCTTCGGATTCTGTGTCTTCCTTTCTCTCTCTGCCCCTCCCCTGCTCTCTCTCGCTCTCTCACTCTATCAAAAATAAAATAAAAACAAAAAAATTTTTTAAATAAATATTACATTACCTATTGACTTTCTGGTATAAAATATGAAGATTTAGCTCTCTTCATCTCTGTCCTCAATCCAACACACAGTTTTTCTCTTCAAACTCTGTGTTATCACATTTTTATTCAATAAATAGTTAACATTTGCCTAATTTGGGCTGTGTAACTATTACTAACAGCTGAGCCACATAGGGTACTATGATCACTCTTCCACTCTTTTCACAGCATTTTGTTCCTGTTGAGCCTTGGTTTTTGTTGCTGTTTTCTATATATTCACCATTAATTCCCCCCCCCCAACTCTTTGATAAAACTATAAATATCTCAGTGCTTTCAAACACAGCTCCTTTTTCCAGAGAGCCTTCCCACCTGGAGCCTGCAGTTCTCCTGGTCCAGTGAGCCTGGCTGCCATTGAGCCCTACTGCACAGCTGTTGCCCTGGGCTCTCCTTTCCCCACCTCCTGAGCATGTCCAGTGCCTCTGTTTTGTGTACCTCTGTCTGCTAGATCCAAAGTCTTCCTCATCCTTGGTTTTCTCCCTCGTTTTGAAGAAGCACATCTCCCAGTATTGTCCTGAGAAAGAGCACACACGTGTCCTTCTAAATTCTTCTCTGTCACATCAAGAGTTGACACTAACACATGACATGTTCCTGGCCCTGTGCCACCTGGCTTCTTATAAGCCTCTCCCAATGGGTAGCATTGGCCAGATAGGAAGATAAGAGCAAGAGAGAAGCCATTTTCCCCTGTACCATGAAGGAATCTTGGGCAGCTGCAGTAAGAGCTGCTGGCGACCTCAACCAAAGGAATGAGGCTCCTGGTCACTTCTCGATGGCACAGGTGCAGTTTTAACGGCAGCAGCAGCAGCAGCAGCAGAAGTGCCTCACTGACTTCCAGCAAGAACAGGATCTCAGGCCCCAGCCAGAAGGAATCACTGTTTGCTGGTCTTACGTCAACACCCTTTTCTCTCTCTAGGATACCTTTCTCCCGTTTGTTCAACAATTTTGTAAACGAGTGCCTGTATTAAATTCCTTCTCTTTGAAATACGTGCAGCGGTTTCTGTTTCGCTGATTAAACACAAATTAATATTCTACTTGGGACCATGAGTAGACCACACCCAGGACATAGATGCCCAGATAGGAAAATCTGCAATTTGTTAAATGATATGTTTGGGATTAAATGCATCGATGGCACTGTTGTCAGAAAAAAGTGGGATACTGACAGTATCTACTTATGACAGTTGCAAAACAGTTCCTTAAACTTAAGCTGCAACTACCTGAAATGAAGTACCTATTTAAAACAAGACTTTGGGAGGTCAAGGGACTGTTGAATTTGATCACTGCAGTGGAAGCTATAACCACAGAGTTTCTGGAGTAGAGTTGATTGATTCTGACTCCACTGGAGAAATTACAAAAAGAAAATAAGAACCTTATGCTTTCAAATATCAAGTTGAGGCATTGTCAGAGAAATTGGGAGCTCCTTATAATGGCCCTAAAAGACATTCTTGAGTTTTGTAGAGGCAAGGCTGATACCACGGACAAGCAAACTCAAAATTTGAGCCTGTGGGTTAAGAGTTACATCCTAGATTGAATTCACAGCCTAGCCATGCCTCTTAAATATAAATTACAGAATGGGTGGGAAAGAGTTGACTCCTGAGAAATAAGATGGAAACTATAACCACTTATAGTTATAGTTATAGATTCAAATGAATCTGAATATCTGTAACCCCCAAAACCTCTGAACCTCTTTGGCCAAAAGAAGCATCCCCTTTCTCCCTTTTTGGAAAACAAAAACAAAAACAACATACTTTCCCTTGCTTGAATACTTTTCATGACCTCATCTTACCTTAAAAGGGGATGATAGGACTCCTAAGACAACACCCCCTACTTCCTCGTGTTGTACCCAGATATGCCTAGAGGAGATTACAGCATGTCTCAAGGGGAAAAGTAAGAAATTTGTCTGGGAAAGAGCTTACACATGAAAAGAATTTCAAGATTTTGTAACATATCAGCAGAAATCTAGGGATTTTTTTAGGAATGAATTGTAATGATGCTAGGCCCAAGAAGATGAAACAGTGTTGGATCAGGTCCAATTTGTGGAGACGGGTGCTCTAATCCAAAATTCCAGATATAATGTGCCAGCTGAAAAACTTGGTATTCTTTCCAGTAGTTTGCAGACCAGAAACATTAGAGAAGATATAAAGGAGTTTTTCCATAATTTGAAATAAGGAGGGCTACTTAGGCAAGAATAAAATCTAAGAGACATAAAATGAAAGATTAATCAATGTGACTATGCAAAACAAGACTAAACTAGTTGAGGCTAGCTGTGTAATACACATACACACACATGCACATGCATATGTGTACACACACACACACACACACACACCCAAAAAATTTCACTACATGAGTGACAGATCTGGGGAAATATTTGCAATGTATATAAAATTTCCAAAGGGCTAATATCCAAAAGAAATAAAAAGCTACTAAAAATAAGAGCAAATAATTGATAAGAGGGGGACCTGAGTGGCTTAGTCAGTTAAACGTCTGAGTCTTGATCTCAACTCAGGTCTTGATCTCAGGGTTGTGAGTTCAAGCCCCACGTTGGGCTCCACACTGGATGTGAAGCCTACTTTTTAAAAGTCCAATATGGAAAAGACAGTAAAAGAGAAAAAATAATGGTCTAAGAATACAAATAGTTATTCACACAAGTAACATTAAAATGGTTAATTATGGCACAAAAGCAGACACTCAGATCAACAGAACAGAATAGAGAACCCAGAAATGGACAAACATATGGCCAACGAATCTTTGACAAAGCAGGAAAGAATATCCAATGGAATAAAAACAGTCTCTTCAGAAAATGGTGCTGGGAAAACTGGACAGCGACATGCAGAAGAATGAACCTGAACCACTTCCTTACACCATACACAAAAATAGACTCAAAATGGATGAAAGACCTAGATGTAAGACAGGAAGCCATCAAAATCCTCGAGGAGAAATCAGGCAAAAACCTCTTTGATCTTGGCCGCAGCAACTTCTTATTCAACATGTCTTGAGGCAAAGGAAACAAAAATAAAAGTGAACTATTGGGACCTCATCAAAATAAAAATCTTCTGCACAGAGAAGGAAACAATCAGCAAAACTAAAAGGCAACTGATGGAATGGGAGAAGATATTTGCAAACGACATATCAGATAAAGGGGTAGTATCCAAAATGTATAAAGAACTTATCAAACTCAACATCCAAAAAAAAATAATCCAGTGAAGAAGTGGGCAAAAACCATGAATAGACACTTCTCCAAAGAAGACATCCAGATCGCCAACTGACACATGAAAAAATGCTCTATATCACTCATCATCAGGGAAATACAAATCAAAACCACAATGAGATACCACCTGACACCTGTCAGAATGGCTAATGTTAACAACTCAGGCAACAACAGATGTTGGCGAGGATGCGGAGAAAGAGGATCTCTTTTGCATTTTTGGTGGGAATGCAAACGGGTGCAGCCACTCTGGAAAACAGTATGGAGGTTCCTCAAAAACTAAAAATAGAACTACCCTATGACCCAGCAATTGCACTACTAGGTATTTATCCACGGGATACAGGTGCGCTGTTTCAAAGGGGCACATGCACCCCAATGTTTATAGCAGAACTATCAACAATAGCCAAAGTATGGAAAGAGCCCAAAGGTCCATCGATGGATGAATGGATAAAGAAGATGTGGTATATATATATATATATATATATACACACACATACACAATGGAGTATTACTCGGTAATCAAAAAGAATGAAATCTTGCCATTTGCAACTACATGGATGGAACTAGAGGATATTATGCTAAGTGAAATTAGTCAGAGAAAGACAAATATCATATGACTTCACTCATATGAGGACTTTAAGACACAGAACAGATGAACACAAGGGAAGGGAAGCAAAAATAATATAAAAACAGGGAGGGGGACAAAACAGAAGAGACTCTTAAATATGGAGGACAAACAGAGGGTTACTGGAGAGGTTGTGGGAGCGGGATGGGCTATTGGGTAAATTATTGTTGCACTATATGCTAACTAACTTGGATATAAATTTAAAAATATATAAATAAATATTAAAAATAAAAATAACTAAATAAAATGGTTAAATCATGAAGAGGAAATGTGCAACCTCATTGTTTTGTTTTGTTTTGCTGAGAGAGAGAGTGAGCAGAGGAGGAACAGAGAGAGTGGGAGAGAGAATATCTCAAGCAGGCTCCGCACTGTCAGAGCAGAGCCTGATGTGGGGCTTGAACTCATGAGTCATGAGATCATGACCTGAGCTGAAATGAAGAGTTGGATGCTTATCCAGCTGAGCCACCCAGGCGCCCCAGCCTCATTGTTAATCAGGGAAATGCAAGTAACAATAAAATATTCTGCACTCTGAGAAATCAATAAAATTAATAAAAATTAATAAAGTTGATATCCAGTGTGGATGTGGGTGTGAAGAAACATACATTGTTGGCAGGAGTATTGATTGGTATATTCTGTAGGAAGGCAATTTGGAAGTGTCCATAAATATCAGAAATGTGTCACAATTTCACCCCTAGCTGTTTTTGAGACACACAAATGTAAACACAGAAGCATCTCAGAGAGACTTGTTTCATCATTTCTCAATGCTGGTGAAAATTGGAAATAACCAGTCTTTAAATATGAGGAATGCTTACATAAACTACGGTATATCTACTCATCAGTTAAAAAGGAGTGACAAAAATTTATAGCTGCTCCATAGGAAGATGCCCACGACAAAGGACAAAGGTGAGTTTTGGAATAATAATGTAGGAATAATGGGATGTACACCTGACTAAAGATCTAGGAGGAGGAAGTCTGGGACTGGGCAGTGAACAAGATTTTAGATTTTTCAGTAATTCTTGCATTTTTATGTTTTCCTATGCATGTGCATGGCATATATTCATGATATTTTTTAAAATAAATGATTAACTCTGGCAAACGGTTTGGCACTTTCTTAAAAAGTTAAGTATGCAATTACCATATGACTCAGCATTGTACTCCTGGCATTTATCCCAGAGGGAGGAAAATATATGTCCACGCAAAATCTTACACACGATTGTTCATGGCAGCTTTAGATGTAACAGCCAAAAATCTGGAAATAACCAAAATGTTCCTCAAGGAGTGAATGGTTAAATAAGCAGGGGTATATCCACGCCAAGGAATACTACTCAGCAAGAAAAAGGAACAAATTAATGCTACACAACTTGAATGGATCTCAAGGGTATCATGCAGAGTTATAAAAGTCAAATCTCACAAGGCCATTCATGAAAGGAAAAATATCTGTACAGATGGAAGATAGATTAGTGGTTGATTACAGTAGTGGTTACATAAATCTACATGTTATAAAATGTCGGAGAACTATACTTACATATCGTACCAGTGCCATGGTTTTAATATCATACTATAATTATGTAAAATGTAATGATGGGGAGAAACTAGTGAAGGGGACCCAGGGCTTTTCTGTACTATGTTTTGTGACTCTATAGCTATTTCAGCATAAAGTTTTAAAAATAAATCTTTAAAATCACAGTATTTTTTTATCTTATAATTTGCAATTTATTTATTTTTTTATGTTTACATATTTATTTTTTGGTTTCAGGAGTAGAATTTAATGATTCACCACTCACCTATAATACCCAGTGCTCATCACAGCAGGTGCCCTCCTTAATCCCCATCACTCATTTAGCCCACCCCCACCCTCCTCCCTCCATCAGCTCTCAGTTCTCAACAGTTAAGATTCTTTTATGGTTTGCCTCCCTCTCTGTTTTTACCTTATTTGATTTTTTCTTCCCTTCCCCTATGTTCATCTGGTTTGTATCTTAAATTCCACATATGAGTGAAATCCTATGGTATTTGTCTTTCTCTGACTGACTTATTTCGCTTAACACAATACCTTCCAGCTCCATCCATGTCTTTGCAAATGGCAAGATTTCATTCTTTTTGATGGCTGAGTAATATTCCTGTGTGTGTGTGTGTGTGTGTGTGTGTGTGCACGCGCACACATCTTCTTTATCCATTCATCAGTCCATGAACATTTAGGCTCTTTCCATAATTTGGCTATTATTGATAGTGCTGCTGTAAACATTGGGGTGTGTGTGCTCCCTTGAATCAGCATTTTTGTATCCTTTGGATAAAAACCTAGCAGTGCAATTGCTGGGTCATAAGGTAGCTCTATGTTTAACGTTTCGAGTTTTCCTGTTTTCCAGAGTGGCTGTACTAGTTTGCCTTCCCACCAACAGTGTAAGATGGTTCCCCTTTCTCCACATCCTCACCAACATCTGTTGTTTCCTCAGTTGTTAATTTTAGCCGCTCTGACAGGAGGCAAGGAAAACAAAAGCAAACATGAACTATTGGGACCTCATCAAGATAAAAAGCTTCTGCACAGTGGAGGAAACAACCAACAAAACTAAAGGGCAACCAATGAAGTGGGAGAAGATATTTGCAAATGACATTTCAGATAAAGGCTTAGTATCCAAAATCTATAAAGAACTTATCAAAGTCAACACCCCAAAAATAAATAATCCAGTGAAGAAATGGGCAGAAGACATGAACAGACATACCTCCAAAAAAATTACAATATTAAAAAAAAATGAGGGGCGCCTGGGTGGCGCAGTCGGTTAAGCGTCCGACTTCAGCCAGGTCACGATCTCGCGGTCCGTGAGTTCGAGCCCCGCGTCAGGCTCTGGGCTGATGGCTCAGAGCCTGGAGCCTGTTTCCGATTCTCTGTCTCCCTCTCTCTCTGCCCCTCCCCCGTTCATGCTCTGTCTCTGTCCCAAAAATAAATAAACGTTGAAAAAAAAATTTTTTTTTAAATAAAAAAAATGAAATGCCATGGGAGCTCAGAAGAGGCCGTTTCTTTAAAGCAATGTTTCTTAAAGTTATTAATCAAGGTGCTTTTGAAATCTGAAGAAAATCATGACTCCTCTGTCCAGAAAAACACATACCCCAGATCTGCATACACTTCTCCAGGTTTACTGATCTCTCATTCAGTTAAAAACTCTTGTGATAGACACAAGGCTCAGCAAACTATGGCCCATAGGCCAAATCCAAACTGCTGCCTGTTTTTTAAGTAGAGTTTCATTGACACAAAAGCACGTCCATCCATTTCTATACTGTCTATGGCTGCTTCATAACCACTGCAGCAGAATGAATAGTCGCTATAGTCTCTGGCCCGTGAATCTTAACACATTTACTACCTGGCCCTTTATGCGGAAAGTTTGCCAACCTCTGGGTAGAATTCCACCTCTGGGAGCCGGAAAGAACACCGAAATAAAAAATTAATAATAAGAGCACAGAGAAGGCAAGACTATTAACACTCCAAACTTTGCACGTCTTTTTCTGTGTGCCTGGAATTAAACACCATTTTCTGTAGGCAGGTAAGCATTCAGGTAGTCAGATAAAAAGGCGGCAATTAAAAAAGAAGAACAGGGGTGCCTGGGTGGCTCAGTCGGTTAAGCGTCCGACTTGGGCTCAGGTCGTGATGCCCCATGGGTTCGAGCCCCACGTCGGGCTCTGTGCTGACAGCTCAGACCCTGGAGCCTGCTTCGGGTTCTGTGACTCCCTCTCTCTCTCTCTGCCCTCCCCCCACTCTGTTTCTCTCTCTCTCAAAAATAAATAAACATTAAAATTTTGTTTTACAAAAGGAAAGAACAGCTAACATTTATGGAGCACCTTTGTGCGTGGGCTGTGCTCAGCGCTCTTGGGGATGAGGCCTCTTGCGTGGATTCCTCCCTACGACCCTGAGGTGGGCAGGGCTGCCCCCTCCCAGGATCAGTGACCTCAGGGTGTGTTGAGAGCGAGGTGACCCCAGCAGGCCCCCATACTCAAGAAAAGGAATGGGGCGTCCATGCAGGCTGAGAGGCTTGTGAATGGAGGGCTGGCAGACCACTCTATCCATATTGTTTAAGACATGCTTAGTAGAATCTCCATCACTTAATATCCCATTTATTTAAAAAAAAATTAACCTAAAACAAAAAGAATGTACTTATATCTTCTCATGAAGAGTGAAGATCTTTTCTTTAAACAGACGTCTCCTGATAGGACTTCTCCATGCTCTTTGTTGCAAAGACCACATTTGTAATGCATTGTTTATAATTTGCAATTCTGATTTCTTTGAAGTTGAGCCTATACTCAAAACACTTGGAAACAATCTGAATCCAAAGTCCCAGATTCTTACCATACTCTTTCTTTTATATTTGACTCACCCACATTTAGACGTTTTTGGTGACTCATTTTTATCGAATATCAAGAAGGCATTGGTTTACTTTAATCACATTATAAGAAAAACATAATTCATTTCTTATACCCCTATTTCATCAGGTTACATAATGTCATCAAGTTAGGTCATTGCAACACCAAGTTCAATGCGAAAAAAGAGATGTAGAGAGGAACGTAACTGACTCTTGGTCAGCTTGTAACTCAACTGGTAGATGCAGACGGGTGAACATTCTAGAATGTGCCACCCGGCCAGAGCTGAGGGTTCGTCAGCTGGTTGTACAGAGGGAAACGTGTCAGTCAGGGTTCTGCAGAGAAACAGAACTAATAGGATGTGTGTATGCAGGATAAACCAAAGAGATCATGTATTTTATATACGTACATAAAAGGAAATATGGGCTCACAGCATTATGGGGTCTGAGAAGTCCCACATCTGCTGTCTGCAAACAAGAGGCCCAGAAAAGCCAGTGTCATTCATTCAGTCCAAGTCTGCAGGCCCGAGAACCAGGGGAGCTGAGGATGTCACTCCCAGGGCAAGGACAGCAGGAACGGAATGGTCCTCCCTTCCTCCACTTTTTGTTCCATTCGGGCCTTGACAGATTGGGGAGGGGGCAGTCTACCAAGTTCACTGCTCCACATGCTAATGTCACCCACAAACACCCTCGAGGACACACTCAGAAATCACGTTGAATCTGGGCCGCCCAGGGCCCAATCAGTGTGACACAAAATTAACCATCATCACGGAGGGGAGATCCTGTGAGCTGGTTCAGCAGAGGCTGGTTTCAGGCTTCTCCTAAGCCCAATGCTGACATTTCAAACAAAACATAGAATTTTCTTTATTTTTCTCATGCAAGCCTCCATGAGTAGGACAACATGTATAATAACCAGCCCGAGCAAAGAGAATAAAAGAATAAAAACTCTTTTCCCTTTTCCTTGTTTGGTCAATCTTAGCATACCATCTATGATTAACAAGGACTCTGAAAATGTGAGCCTCAGTGACCCCCATTAAGTCCTGGAATCAAAAGTGACTTGGCAAAGACTTCTTCCTGGCAACTGCTCTACTCTGTGTCATCAGGCAAATGAGCCTTGGGCTCAAGTTCACATTCAGACGTCGCTAGCAACAATTCCTTCAAGGCAGGAAGATGTGGAACAGGGCATCAATGTAGGATGTGAGTGTGAGATGTGGTTGTGTGACACCCACGTGCCCTCACTCCCTGTCCTCCCTGCCTGGCCTAGAATATAACAAATCCTACACCACGAACGCTTCTCCTCAAGTGTGGAGCACACGGGATGCGGCTTCTGTCAGGACGAGTCCTGGCAAAACTGAGGTCCCACCTTCCAGATCCTCTGGTGCTCTCGCCTCTCCTTCTCCCCTCGCCCAGCCCCACTGCCTCATCCAGGGTCCCTTGAAGCCAGACAGTCTCCCCTCCAGCCCCTCATCTGAAGAAACAGGCTCTATGACCCAGAATCTTAGGACTCTGGCACTGAACCATGTGTGAGGGCAGGGGACCTTGGTCCTGGAAACCAGTCCGGCTGCACTCTGGTCACTGCTGGTCTCTATCCCTGTCCCTGGGCCTTCAATCCCGTAAGTGCTTGTGTTCCCAGAGGCTCCAAAAGAGCACGGCTCCCACCACCAGGCACCAGCTAGGGCTCCCACGTCAGCGGCTCTAGCCCAGAACTCTCTTCCAGCTCCAGACATCGCCACTTACCCGTCCGGAGGGTTTCTTGTAGACAGCGATTCTCCCTGAGATTTTACTGCCAGTACTGAAATGGTATTATCTTTAGATCTTGAAAAGAAGAATTCTGGAAAAGCCCGTATTTGTGTCTTGCATGTACATTTCCTAAGCCCTCTCTCACCCCCGGGACTACTTGGGGAATGTCACCACGTATCTACCCAAAAAGCAGATGTTCAGCGACTATTTCCATGTCAGGCAGAACTACTAAGGTCAGGCCACCAGGAAGAGGAAAGCGCAGTCCCTGAGCCCCTGGAGCTCACGACTTAGCGGGGGCCACACATGGGTCACAACAAGCCACCATGAGGTGCTGTCACTAGGCCCGGGCTGTGTGTGCAAAGACTCCCAGACCACTAACCACAGAGCCAAGTGGGGGCACCTGCTCCACTCAGTCAGTGCTGGCTCTGGAGTAAATAATGCCAGCATCTCGCTAGGCATCGGGACAAAGTGAACGAGACGGATGTGGGTTTTGTTGTCAGGGGGCGACAGAGGAGGCAAGGGTAGCCCAGTGTGGAAAGTGAGCCTGGGAACAAACAGGAAGGAAGCAGCTGGCCTCGCAGTCACTGCTTCCTGCTCACTGGGTGGGGACAAGTTTCCCTGACGCTTAGCCACAGTTCTAGCTAATTGTAGAATCCGTTGTAATTAATTAATGGCCTGGCTCGCAGGATTTGCCAGACGGAGGAGGGAGGGTGTCTTCTGCGGAGATAGTAGCAGGTTTGGAAGGTACTGTGTGGTTGAGGTACTGCACATACAGGAGGGGAAAGTCCGGAAGAGCAGGAGGGTATACGGACCCTTGACCTTGTCGGAGGAGGGCTGGGAAGAGAGGGACAGGCAGCAGGAGGTCAGGCGCAGCCCAGGGCTGAGCCTCAAAGGGCATGAGAAGGGGGTGGCTGACGGGGTTCCGGGAGGGAACCAACAAAGAGGTTGATGCAGCGTGGGGCCAGAGGTTAAGCGAGGAATCTGAGTGAGTATAGCAAGAACTGTCCCGTAACAGTCTAACAGAAAACAAGCAAACTGGAAGCTCATTAAATCCTCAGCAGTGACATTTCACACAGGGACAAACACCCGGGGACAGCTCTGTCAGTCCCGAGACCACCGGTGACTTCGAGCACGATACAGTAAGTTTTGTACACAAAATAACCCGAATTCATACAAACAGCTTTGAGTACATTCGAAGTACTTTCAGAAGGGGGAAAAAAAAAAAGATTTCAGAAATGGTTTCACCCAAAATGGTTAAGAGAAATAGATGGTTAATATTATATTTTGTAATATTTATTTTCAAGAGAAGCTTGAAACCTGGGTGGCTCAGTTGGTTAAGCGTCCGACCTCGGCTCAGGTCATGATCTCACAGTTCACAGTTCACGGGTCATGATCTCACAGTTCACGGGTTTGAGCCCCTCATCAGGTTCCGTGCTGACAGCTCGGAGCCTGGAGCCTGCTTCTGATTCTGTTGTCTCCCCCTCTCTCTCTGCCCCTCCCCCGCTCGTGCTGTGTCTCTGTCTCTCTCTCAAAAAGGCAGAGCACGAGCGGGGGAGGGGCAGAGAGAGAAAGAGAGGGACAGAGGATCTGAAGCAGGCTCTGTGCTGACAGCCGAGAGCCCAAGGCGGGGCTCGAACTCAGGAACCGTTGAGATCATGACCTGAACTGAAATCAACAGTCGGACGCTTACCTGACTGAGCCACCCGGGCGCCCCTGTGATGACTGTATTTTATAAAATATATTTGTTAGGCGATATGTGATGCACACGAGAGCACAGATGCATTGCGTGAGTTGTCTCTAAGCCTTCCTTCCTTAATTATTCCCTGGTCCACCGCTATCCCACCAAAAGTAACAACTCTTCCAGGTTTGTTTTGTGTGTGAGATGATTTTTCTTGTTTTCAAATTGAACTATAAGTGACAAACAATATCCAATTCGTTTCAGGAGCACATAACAATGTTTCAATATTTTTATACATTATCAAATAAGTTTGTGTACTACACAAAGTTATTTCAGTATTACGGACTGTGTTTCCTATGCTGTACATGATAGCCCATGACATTTATTTTATAACCGGACGTTTGTACCTTTTAATCTCCACCAGTTCTGCCCTCCGGCAGCCCTTCCCCACTCTGGTAACCAACATTTTGTTTTCTGTGTCTGTGAGTCTGTTTCTATTTTGTTTCATTCGTTTGTTTTGGTTTTCAGATTCCACATTGAAGTGTAATCATTTGTCTTTCTGATTGATTTCACTTCCAATAATGCCCCCCAGGTCCACTCATGTTGTCACAAATGGCAGGGTTTCCTTGTTTTTTGTGTGTGTGGCTGAGTAATATTCCAGTGTGTGCGTGTGCGTGTGTGTGTGTGTGTGTGTGTGCGTACCACAGCTTCTGTGTCCACTCATCCAGCAATAGATACAGGGAACACAGTGGTGCGCATATCTCTTTGAATCGGTGTTTTCATTTTCTTCAAGTAAATATCCACAAGTGGAATCACTGGATGGTATGGTAGGTCTAGTTTTAATTGTTAAAGGAAACCTCCACACTATTTTGCACAGTGGCCGCACCAGTTTACGCCCCCACCAACAGTGCATGCAGCTTGCCTTTTGTCCACAACTATTCTGGATTTTGTCTATCTCATTTCCTGGCTTTTACGTTTAACACACACACACACACACACACACACACACACACAGAGTCACGTATGTCTGTGTGCACCTCTACCTTGTTTTCATTTCTGTTTTATATTTATATTTTCTGTTCTTATGTTTATCTCCATTTTTCTCACTTGGGTTTGTTCTGTGATTCCCTTTCTAATTCTCTATTCCAAATGGCTCAAAGCCAAAGTCTTCCCCGTGTATCAAGTATTTGTGCTCAGAAAAATAGAACACACAAAAGAATACGATTTCATTTGTAGTTCAGTGTCTCTATCATTTACAAAGTTTATCTTTCCATCACAATTCATCACTTGGAGTCTTAACCCCCTAAAGCACTATTTCTCAGGTTACACGCTTTATGGCGTTTCATAATTGCACTTATACATAATTGTGAGTCTTTCTTGGCCATGTTTGATCCGGTAACTGTGGCAAGTAGTTACCATTCCATGTTGTTAAAGAAAAAAATGTACTTTTCTAACCAGGATAAAATATGATTTAATTACCAATCCAGCCAGGTAGTAGCCAAGGAAAGATGTTGCAAGTTCCTGTTCTAAAAAAACAAATAAACAGTGGT
Organism: Prionailurus viverrinus; assembly: GCF_022837055.1. Lineage (NCBI taxonomy): Eukaryota > Metazoa > Chordata > Mammalia > Carnivora > Felidae > Prionailurus > Prionailurus viverrinus. The sequence goes on along the minus strand of NC_062565.1, from coordinate 144,723,636 downwards.
AACTTAGTGTTTATCTGGAAAAAAGAAACACATGGGTATATTTGAGGTTTCTTTGGTTATTGAAGATTCAAGCTCTTTTGATGTGCTAGGAAACAATGTTAAATCATTTGACCCAATACTCTTTAAAAATTCAAAAGCAATCAGATTAAATGGACGATTTTTTTTTATTCTTTCACACCAGATGATGACAGTAAAAAATCTGGTAACAATTACTTGAAGATGTGACTTAGAATAATATCTTATTTCTCTGACACCCTTCGAAAACCCAACCGTTCTAGTATTTAGAATGGAAAGGAAGTATGGGGCACATATGTTGCAATCTCACCAGCCAGTGAGATTAAACAAGAGGGTAAGAATGTTTCTCCCCAACCTCAGATACTGTTTAAAAAAAAAAGCAAGCGTTAGCCAACGAAGTTTTAAAGGGCCAGCTTTGATGAATGAAACTAATAAATATTGTGACAGCTGACTGTGGGGGTGAAAGCCCCACGAAGATAAACATCCCTTAACTATTTGATGTCTTGCAGGGTTCCCTGTGGGTGGAGACTTAGCTGTCATCCAGATGGGCTCTCTGGTACAGCAGCCACAAGAGGGAAGTAAAAGAAATGCTCTGGGAGAAACATCAGTGCTGCCTAACTCTGGGGAACAGAGACTTCGTGGCCCCCCTCTAGAGATCAGTCTAAATGAACACAACCTACCTTTGGCTATCATGCAGTCCAAGGTTTGAGCCTTCGCTCTCCTTGGAGAAGGATATCGTAACAAAACATCTGGAAGGACATCAGTGGTCATTTGCTGTTTATTTAGCTCCTGGGAAGCCTAGAAGAAACACAGCAGGGCCTGCTAAGGATGTGTAGTTGGGGACTCTGGTAATACCAAGAGTGGCTCCTTGGGATTTGCTGTGAATAATTTAAGAGCTTCTGGGTTGGGGCCTGCTATTTTCGATGTTGTCTGTAGGAATTTTTGAAGAGCATCTGCCAATCACAATGCACGAGAAAAAAAAAATTAAAATCTACAGGCTAAAAGCAGTAATAGACATTGTATGGACATTCACAGTGGTGTTTATTCGACCAGCACTTATTAAGTGTCTACTGTGTGCATGCTCTACACGGGGCATGGAGATTCCACATGGAATGGGAGATGTTACTCTTAGGTCGTGGGTTCTTGTAGGAGAAGAGACAACATTAAACAGGGAGTTACAGTTCCAGGTTGACATGGTGACTGAACACACTCATCCAGCTCAGTGACTTGTAGAGAGAATGTGCTTGGCCAACGGCAGCCCAGAAGGAGGAGCAAGCGTCACAGGGGGGCCTGATCTAGTCTGGGAGCCAAGAGGGGCTTCCGTGGTGATCTGAGGGTGACCGAGAAATGCCCTGACGGGAGTCAAAGGTGTGGGAGGCAACCTAACTCCATCCCTCACTTGGGACTGTTTTGCCATATGTGGGGAAAAGTCGCTGAGTGTGGTGTATTTCCAGGACACATTTTTGTTTTATTTTTTAATTTTTTTTCAACATTTATTTATTTTTGGGACAGAGAGAGACAGAGCATGAACGGGGGAGGGGCAGAGAGAGAGGGAGACACAGAATCGGAAACAGGCTCCAGGCTCCGAGCCATCAGCCCAGAGCCTGACGCGGGGCTGGAACTCCCGGACCGCGAGATCGTGACCTGGCTGAAGTCGGACGCTTAACCGACTGCGCCACCCAGGCGCCCCCACATTTTTGTTTTAAATTGTGGTAAGACACACAAAACGCTTACCGTCTTCGCCATTTGTAAGTTCAAAGTCATCGAGTACGTTCCCAGTGCTGTGTCACCACCACAGCCCTCCGTCTCCAGAACACTTTCCATCTTCCCAAACTCAAACTCGGTACCCACCAAACTCTCCCTGTTTTCCTTCCTGCCCCCCCGTCCCCGGCACCCACTCTTCGACTTTCCATCTCTGTGAAGTTGACCACCCTAGCACCTCGTGTAAGTGGAATCAAAGCGTATTTGTCTTTTTGTGCCTGGTTTATTTTACTTAGCATGATGTCCTCTGGTTCATCCATATTGTAGCAGGCGTCAGAATGTCCTTCCTTTTTAAGGCTGAATAATATTCCGTGGCATGTCTATACCACATTTTGTTCATCCATTCATCCATCAATGGACACTTGAGTCGCCCCACTTTGGGCTAGTGTAAACAATGCTGCTCTGGGTGTGAGGGTGCAAATGTCTCTTCAAGACACTGCTTTCAGTTCTTTGGGGTGTATACCCAGAAGCTCATTGCTAGATCTTACAATAATTCTATGTTTGGGGTGCCTGGGTGGCTCAGTCAGTTAAGCATCGACTTCAGCTCAGGTCATGATCTCACCGCTAGTGGGTTCAAGCCCCGCGTCGGGCTCTGTGTTGATAGCTCGGACCCCGGAGCCTGCTTCAGATTCTGTCTCCCTCTCTCTCTACCCCTCCCTCGCTGGCGCTCTCTCTCTCCCTCTCTTAAAAATAAATAAATGTCAGGGGCGCCTGGGTGGCTCAGTTGGTTAAATGTCTGACTTCAGCTCAGGTCATGATCTCGCGGTTCGTGGGTTTGAGCCCCCGTCGGGGCTTCAGATCCTGTGTTTCCCCTTCTCTCTGCTCCTCCCCTGCTCATGCTCTGCCTCTCTCCATCTCTCAAAAATAAAATAAAACATCAAAAACAATTTAATTCTATGTTTAATCTTTTGAGGACCCACATATTTTTTTTTCCACGGTGGCTGCACTATTTTACATTCCCACCAACGGTCCACGAGATTTCTGCTTTCTTAGATGGGCGCGTTTTCATGTGTGTGACTGAGGCGATAGCCTCTTTATTTGATAGCTCACCTACCTCATAATCACTTTGTGTCATCAAGAAACACACTCCAGAAAAGGCAGAGGCTTTTGCTTAAAATTTGTTTTTAATAAATCATATTTTTCTTTGGTTTTCTGTTCATACTCATAGAAGCCACAAACATGCTCTTTATTTTATTTTACAGTATTTGTCTATATGTGTTTTGCAATGATCTTTGGGCAAAAACCATTTTGACTCTAAGCACCATGATGTTGGCTGACTCTTGTCTGGGAAGCTGCTCCCGCCCTGGGAAACGTGCCCCATGTCCCCCTGTCCCTGTTCCCCGTGTCCCCATGTCCTTGTGTCCCTGTGTCCCCATGCCCCTGTGTCCTTGTGTCCCCATGTCCCTGTGTCCCCTGTCCTTATGTCCCCGGGTCCCCACATCCCCGTGTCCCTGTGTCCCCATGCCCCTGTGTCCCCATGTCCCCACATCCCCGTGTCCCTGTGTCCCCATGTCTCCGTGTCCCCATGTCCCTGTGTCCCCATGTCCTTGTGTCCCTGTGTCCCCATGCCCCTGTGTCCTTGTGTCCCCGTGTCCCCGTGTCCCTGTGTCCCCACATCCCCATGTCTCCATGTCCCCATGTCCCCGTGTCCCCATGTCCTTGTGTCCCTGTGTCCCCATGCCCCTGTGTCCTTGTGTCCCCGTGTCCCTGTGTCCCCTGTCCCTGTGTCCTCGTGTCCCCACATCCCCGTGTCGCTGTGTCCCCATGTCCCCATGTCCCTTAGCTGCTCCTCATACTCAGAGCTTAATGAGAGACAGTCCTAATGCTCCATCCAGCCCCACGGGCCCTCTGTTTAGGGCCCTAATCAACATGGGGTGGCATAAAATGCACAAAAATGTATTCTCGCAGCTGACAACGCAGGTCATTTTTTTCTTTTAGCCATAGCGGGTTGGGAGGCCAGGAACACGTCCGTGCCGGGTCTTCCGGGGAAATCAGCCACTGCTGTTTTCAGGGGACTCCTCCAAGAGCAAGCCCGGCCGCCTCTAATTTCCCTAAGCAGGAAATGGCTGCTCAAGGCCAGACCCTGACACATCATTATCCCAACTGAAACACATTTTCAAATAAAGGTGTTCTCTGTTCTAGGGACAGGAGGATGCTGTTCAATGTGAAGAGCCGCGGGGATTAGTAATTAACTTAATGAAACTCTTACTGAAACTTCTTAATGAAACTTGGAGGGAAACTCTTAAGAAATTCCCCTTCCCTTCCTTAAAATTTGGCTCTGGCAATGATTCTTCCTAAAGCATCCCGGAGAAGGAGGGATTAATAAAGGCCAAGTATCCCTAATGAAGTGAAGGCCCATTAAGCCAATTAAACGGGTTCTTCAATGGAACAAAGTAGCTAAATCACTGTGCGGTGGTGAACGAGAGAGTAGGCAAAGAGGTAAGAGAGAGGGCCAGAGAGGGGGGCCCGGGCGGCTCAGTCTGTCGAGGGTCTACCTCTTGACTTCCACTCAGGTCATGACGTCACGGTTCGGGGGTTCGAGTCCTGCACGGGGCCCTGTGCTGATGGCACAAAGCCTGCTTCGAATTCTCTCTCTGCCCAACCCCACTCTCTCCCTCTCTCCCAAAATAAATAAAAACTTTAAAAATTATACGTATAAAAAAAGTGCCAGAGGGATGCCAGGAAGGCCTGAGAGAGACGAAGCGTCTTTAATGCTGTTACCTTGTGTCTGCAGGTGCGGTCAGCTTCCAAGATGGCAGAGAGAAGGGGTTAAGAGCAGACACAGCGAGGAGGTTCGAGTTTTTTCTGTAACTGGCACCTTTTAAGACTTCTGCTATATACTTCAAATGGTCCTTCGGAATGTGTTACAAATTAATGCCACAACCCACTGCTAGAGTGTCGTTTTCTGTGTCCTTGTCACACCCACACCACCCCCCACAGCCCCCCCCCACACACACACACACCTGTTTTGCCCACACGCACAGCTTCGCAAAACCAGTCAGCACAAGATAGTATCTCATGGCTGTTTTGTCGGCATTTCTGTGAGGAGAGAGGTTGAACGTGCTTCTTGTTTGCTGGCAATTTTCTTTTTATTATCAAAGGACTGCTTTTGTCTTTTGCCCATTTCCCTTTGGGGATGTTCCACTTTCCCTTATTCATGGGTAAGAGCCTTTGATGCATTAAGAATATTAACCGTTTGACTGACACGTAATCCTCAAATGGTTTTCCTGTGGGTCATTGGCCTTTTAGTTTTTTATCGGGTCTTTTTCCCATAGAGAATTTTTTTGTTTAAACCTAAACGAACAAATCTGTATGCGTTCCCTTTACGGTTTCTTAACTGCTATTGTGTTCGGAAGGTCCAAATGCTGACCTATTTATTATCAGCTTCTCGTAGGTCAAACGGTTCTATTTTCCACATTGAAATAATTCAACCAGAAGGTACTTGATGTAAACTGGGTTCTCCCGCCTCCATGAGCGCTCACAGCTGTCCCCAGGCGCCAGGGGTAAGTTGCCATGATTAGATGACAAGATCTTGGGTCTTCATGGTCTGTCTGGGCCGATGGGTGAAATGGTGCTTCTTCAGCGGCTCTGCTCCTCCCCGGCCTCACTCCCTCCTCCAGTGCTGCGACTTTCTGGTTCTGTTCCCAGGCACCGCGCTCCGCACCGCCCTGTGGACTGGACGCAGCCTGAAGCCTGGGGTGACGCAAGGGGAAGTCGAGTATCATCCGCCGCACCCTTTCCTATGCCCGGTGCGCCCACTGCGTCTACGTTCCGTGTCTTGCGGCTTTTTGCTCAGCACGTCCACGTCGCCCTCTCCTCCGTGTTCTCGCACAATTCCTCAAGCTCCCCCTCTGGCTCACTAATGCGATTTCCTGTCAATTCCAGCCTGTTCTTTGTCGCCCCTGTTGCTTCTCCAGATGTGTTCTTCCTCTAAGTAGTACATCCACTAATGGGGCACCTGGGTGGTTCAGTCAGTCAACCAACCGACTCTTGATTTCGGCTCAGGTCATGATCTCACGTGTTCATGGGATAGAGCCGCGCATCAGGCTCTGTGCTGACAGCTCAGAGCCTTCTTGGGATTCTCTCTCTCTCTCTGCCTCTCCCCCACCTGCACGTGTGCTTGCTCTCTCTCAAAATAAATAAAATAAACTTTAAAATAAATAAATAAATAAACAAATAAATAAATGACAATATTACAAGTAATATATCCATTAACAAATGTTTTCCCTTTCCATGACCTCATCATCTTCTACAAACTTGGAAAGAACATGGATTGGAGATTTTCCTTATGTTTTCTCCTTTTTGGTGGTGGGGGGCAAGCTCTTCTAAAAGGAAATATTTGCTAGGATATCTCAAGTTTGTCATTTTGTCTTGAATTCCCGAATCTTCTTAATGTTTGGCTCTGCTTTCTCTACTCATTCCTTTTTCTCAGGTGAAATCTACATTCGCTCCCCACCCCCCACCAGAATTGGTAGATGAGATGCTTTCCTGGAACGTGTTTCTTGATGAATCATGAGGATTCTGTACAAGGTCTAGGGACTATTACATGGAAGGGTAATTATCACAGTCACCCATGAACACACACACACACACACACACACACACACACACAGAATGTGTGGGTCACACTTCAAAGCTTTTGGATTCGGACAAGTGGGTATTAGCATAGTTTAGACTCGCTGCAGTTTTCCTTTGCCATCTAGTTTGAGACTTGCTGCAGACTGGATTTGTACCCCCATCTCTGGCCAGATTTCTCTTTGATTCTTTTGCTTATAATGGGATGTCCTGGCATCGAGAGTCTGAGGTTGGGTAAAGGATTCCACCCACTCACTTTTCCTGATTAAACACAATGCCCAAACAATATCTCAGTACTACTCAGTACTACTCACGACTACTGCTCCCAGCCTTCTGTGTGGGGATTGGAAAACCACAAGACTCTGAGCAGGTATGGACCCTGAGCGGTTGTTCTCATCAGAGGCAGACAAATGGGAAAATGTGCCTGGGGTTGAAATTTGGGACTTCAAGGGCCATTCTCCTCCAACAATTGAAAGTTAAGAAGGTAGAAATTGAAGTTGGATAAAGAAATTCACTCGTAGCATCCCTGCAGTTTAACGTCCATAAATCTTACTGATCAAGAACACAGCCTTAAAGTAAGACACACACCTCTCCCTAAATGGTTTTGATGTTGTAACCAAAAGCCAGAAAGACCTCTAAGAAAAGAGCATCACAGAAAAGAATTTCCATATGTTATTAATTCTTCCTCAGTAGGAAAAGGGGAGTATACATTCATTCAGGAACCATGTATAAACTTATTTGTATTCTCTATTTGAGAAGAAAGGAAATATTAATACACAATTACTTAAACTAAATTAGCCCTGAGGGTAGGATCCACTCAAGTCTTTTTGTATCCCATCATCCTGTGTGAATGTATATCCTACTGAAATTACTTTAATCATCTGTTTGGTTGTTGCCTGTCTCCCCCAACTAGAATGTTAGCTCTGTAAGAGCAAGAGATCTTGCCTATCTTCCTCTCTAACTGAGTCCCCAGTACCGAAGCCTGTGCTGGCACATAATAGATGGTCAATTAATACTCGCTAAATGAGTTAATGGTGGGGAGCTGTGTTAATGGATCTATCGGTGGATGGAGGCAAAGTATCCCTTGATTTTGGCTTCTACCCAAGGATAAAATAAAAGTATAGGAGGTGGGAGGGAGAGGTGTCTGGTTGTGTAACCCAACAATGATGATGAATCCTGTAATAATTCAACAACAATATCCGGACAAGAGTATTTTTTACTGTCTCCATCAGGATGCCACCATCCATTAGTCATTAATTCATTCACTGTATTGCCTTGGTGTTGATTTTTTGTCATTATCAAGTATGGCATTTTCCTGTAACTTGCCATCAATTAGGGTCTCTGCATCTTTCTGTCCAGTGGCTCCCACAGAGGCACTGGCAGAAAATATGCTACTTTAACTAAATTAACCAGGATTCTTGCATCAAATATTCAAAATACCCACCCTTTTCCCATGAATAGGAGTGGTCCGATATTGCACAACTGTTCTTTAGAACAAAGCCAGCATAGAGCAAGATTGCAAGGGCCCTTTGTATGTTTCATATGAGTCTTTGGGGTGGGATAGTCTCATTTTTCCTGGAAATCTATTTTCCTTGTCTCAAGAGAGCAAGCAGCCTTTGGTATGGGCCCTGGAATACCAGCGGCTAGACACTGTGGGCTATGTCTCCAACTCTGAACAGCAACAATCATGTTAGGAGCAGCTGGTCCATAGGAACCACACTGAACACGGAAGAATATTCTGGAAGTTCCCAATTGCAAATAACGGTGGATCGTAAGTTTTATCTCCCAAATCCCAGACAATATTTCTGTGTCCTTAGTTCGGTTCGTGGGTATTTCACCTTATTTTGCCTTTTCCCCCACCAGCAACCAAGGGTTAGAGGGTTTTTATCTTTTCACTAGGCTTCTGGCTCACTGTAATCAGTAGATGATCATCACTTGATTCCCTCAAATTAGAAAAAAAGAATTCATATTGTGTTAAGTGCATACATCTGGCTGTGACCTTCTAATTCAACAATCAAGGCAAGTGTTTTGCCTTCTTCCTCAGTGGTGTGCCATGTGGTCCCTCCATGGAGGGCTTCTCCAGGTCTCTCTGGGCCTTGGCCCCTTCGCTGTCTGACCATCACCCATCCTCACCCCCCAGAGCCCGTCCGAAACAGCAGGAGGAAGGGGGGAGCACCTGCGCTTGCAAAAAATCCCTCCATTTTCGACGGTTCTGGCCTGGGTTCATCGTGCCATTTGAAGGTTTGCATATAATTACTGTGGAACATGGAATAGATAAGGTAGGAAGGAACTCTCCTAATTTCTGATTCTTCAGTTTAAATTAAGAAAGTGTATCATTTTGAAATATCATTCTGAAAAATGTTTCAAGGCAATAAACAGTTCTGTGATGATTTCTGCCCCGGGCACGATGTGGTGGCACGGCGGGCAGCCGGGCCCAGAGCCACAGCTCCTCGCCAGTGTGGGTCACGGTGGGGGCAGCACCCCATGGGCCCCATGGCCCCCCTGCCTGCCCTCCACGCCACACAAGTCGTCGTCCCCCGCGTGCACCAAGCAGGTCAATGTTTCCTATCCCTAACCTTCTAGTCTGCAGCCTGGCACCTAAAAGATGTGACCTTGCTTTCCAGGTCCCGTAATTCTGCATGGCCAACATATTTCAACGTAAAATGATCAAACCATGGACATTAGATACTTTAAGCATGTTTCATCTCTTGTCTCCATCTGCCTCTTTTCTAGGACTGTTAACCTTGGTGTTCATCTAACCTCGAGCAGGGAACTCCCATTAGTTGTTTCCAGCAATTAACAGAGGGTCTTGTAAACTCTATTAGAAACTCACGCGTGCTTTTTCTTGGCACAATTCCTATTATTTGTTTCATTCGATTATTATTATGGACTTCTGACTCTTCATAGGCTCAAACTATTCCATTCAACCATAATTACTGTTCGCATGATGTTAAAATTGTCCCTGTTTGGCCATTGTGAATCCTCTGTATTTAGTCGTGTTTTCTTTTTTAAGTTTATTTATTTATTTGGGGGGGCGGGGGGAGAAAGAGAATCCCAAGTAGGCTCTGCACTGTCAGCTGGGAGCCCGACACGAGGCTCAAACCCACGAGCCGTGAGATCATGACCTGAGCTGAAGTCGAGAACCAGACGCTTAAACTGATGGGGCCACCCAGGTGCTCCCAGCCATCTGTCTTTTTAACACTTACCTTAGCCACTCTGAGGGCCTTTGGCCAAAAAAAGTGTCCTTTCTTTTCTTGAATTTTGAATTTTTCTTGTTCCTAAGACTCGCGTGGCAACCCTTGGCAGAATCTGGGATTTTGAAAACTAAATTTAATGAAATTAACTTATTTAAGCAAATTACAAGGGAGGGACTAAAATCTGGACTTCTGCAGCAGGACGACAGGGCTCCACGGGCCCTTGCAGCAGGCAGAGCGGTACCAGAGGGAGCCTCAGCCACGGAGCGAAATTACTAGCAGTTTCCAGACACTTGACTGAAAATATGAATTGGAAGTGACACGAAAATCAGACCACAAAAGCCTTACTTTCCACAGGTCGACTACCAACCGTTTAAAGGAGACTGATCCACGTTGTCTTAACGATATTAATGGCTGGGTGGGATACCAGAGCAGATGGAAACCAACCAACCTGGAGCTTTGAGCCGGAGGGTAAGTCACAGAGGGTGTCTGTGAGCACCGGCATTCAGAATCAGAAGAAGTGACATCAGCGCCGGGGAAGGAAGTCACGGCGCTGGGAGACGGGGAGACACAGAGCTGACTGATATCTGGACCAGGCAGAGGTAACCTTTTCATCATGATTGGAGGGTGCCCGAGGCATAGGCGCAAGCTGACAGGCTTTCTCAAAACTAGGGTAACGGGGTGACCGAGCATGGTCCTCTAAATAGTCCCGACCCTCCCTCCGGGCCTCACGACGAGAAACACAACTAGAGTCTGACGTGAAGGGTGCGGGACAGGACCATGCCTTACTAACTTCTCTTCCCAGCTGCCCTCTGACTCTTCAAAGACCCCGTCATGACCCTCCTGGGGCCAGCAAAGACTTCATCTGATGTCACCAGCCAGGGTCTGTGTGAGAGCGAGCCACCCACACAACGCAGTAAATTTCTTTGGGGCCGCGTGGCTCTTGTGATCCCTTTTGTTTTCAGGTGTGGGGAGGACACACAGTGAAGGACTTTGTCAGTGCGTTGAGAGGATGTTCTAGACCCCACCCAACCGCACCCGCCATTGCCACAGGTGAGCTGTGCCAGCCGCAGGACACCTGTCCATCTTCCACGTCCTCACTTCTTTCTTGGCGACTGAAGGACACGGCGGCTCAGGCGTGGGAACCTGACCTGTGAGGGCTCACCTGACCAAACGGGCGCCTTATTCCCACATCCTCCTTCTAGCTCCCGTTGTCCCCCCATCTTCATCTAGAAAGAAGCTTCGAGCTTTACATAAATCGGGGCAGCCAACTGGCTCTTTGTTTCCTTGTCCCCTTCCCACCTCTGCCTTCCCGAAAGGTCCTGGTGGGGCGCATCAGCTAAACAAAAGGCCATCCGGTCCCTGGAATCAATTATGTCACTCCCCAGGGGGACAGCAGCGTTGGAGACACAGACCATTCCCCTCCACTCAAGCTTCCGAAGGGGCAGAAGGTAAGAATGCTTTCTCTTCCATTTGAGGGTTAAGTACAGTCCCTAGTGGAGAGGGGAGTTCTTGAATTAAAATGGAGCACAATTTTTAACTCCTATGCTTGGCAAATGTACCTATTGAGAGATTTCAAATGCAGTCATGCACGTTTGGGATGATTTTGTATGTAATGTAGTGTCTAATGTGAAATATATGTGTAGTGTGTGTGTGTGTGTGTGTGTGTGTGTGTGGAGAAACAGAATGAAATAAATTCATAAGACAAATAGGATTTGGTTCGGCCAGTAGAATATACGTCTTCTACACAAAATGCTTGGAGGCACAGCAGTGGGTCCTGCACGGTCTCGACACTGTGACAAACACGAGACAGAAAGCCCCAACGTGGTGTTTGCTCCTTGAATAACGTGCGTGGCTCAGCTCATTGCCATGAAGCCAGTAACGAAAAGTCAGATCCGTGTTCCCAGAAATGGACGAAATGTTAACTCAATAAAGCGAATTGCCAACCGAAGGGGATGGCCTGTCCCCGTGAGTTCCCGGGGGCCGCAAAATGTAAATGTGCGAGACGCTGGGCCTTGTTTTTCTGTGACTGAGCCTTCCCCAGCCCCCACTCCGGCAGGCAGTGGAAAACTCCATCTTGCCAAGTCGAGGGAGACTTGAGCCCTTCCGGTTTCTCTCGGAGAATTCAGGTAAAGTGGGGGAGTTAAGCTTTCCCCTTGCCCAGCCTCCCTAGAGGGCGGCACGTTGGGCTCCGGAGGCCTCCTTCGTGTCGTGACGTGGACGGAGCCGGTCACTGGTCAGCCTGTGTCCCTGCTGGCGTTCCCGGGGTCTCTCTCCCCTCGCGGGGCCAGCTGACGGTGCACACCCAGCCCCGGGACACGATGGCCGCACGTGAGTCACATCACACTCCTTTCACCAAACGGGAAGCCGTCGGGGGCTCCTCACACGGCCGCACGAGGAATCTGCCCTCCACGCCACGGTGGTGTGGACAGTGCCCTATGGGTGTTGTGGCCCCTGGGGCGCTGGGGCAGGGCCCTCGTCCCAGACCCTCAGATTTGTGTTGAAGGGTCGGGCCGCCCGCCAGCTACAGCACGGACAGCTGGTTGTCCTCCAATATCCAGTCCATCACTGCCTCAGTGATGGAACCCCAGTGTTATGTGAGGGCCACAGCCCCCCGTGTCCCGTTCTCTCTCGATGTGCTGGCCAGTGGGACACAGAGCTGCGTGCCACGTCCAGAAAGTGCCCCTAAAGGAAGACCGTCCTTCTCATCTGTGCCCCGTCTCCCGTGGTGCGGGCGCGTGCGGTGGGGACGGATGCGACCAGGGGGTCCCGGCCGCAGAGGGAAGTCCTGCCCAGCACAGCCGTGGGGGGGGGGGGGGGCACCTGGGCCCCGCCCTGTGCCACCCCCCCAGCTCTGGGGCAGGGTGCCCTTGAAATTCTTGAAGATGAGACAAAAAGAAACTTTTGTCTTATCCGAGCCCCCGATATTTGGGAGACTCTGGTAACTCACAGGCCAACTTCGCCCAGACTTCACCCCCTCGGGAGCCAGGGCAGAGGAGGGCGGTCGGGGCCCAGGACGTGTTCTCAAAGACCGGCACCTGAGTCCTCGGCTTTTCTAGTGGTCTCTGCCCGGCCCAGGGCACGTGTGTCTCTCCCGTCGGCGGGTGGAAGACAGCCTTTCTCCTGTCCTGAATCTCCTCCCTCGCTAGTGGGCCGCCCGGTGCCAAGATGTGTGTCGTCCGCTTTCTGGCTTTACTGTGACCGCTCAGCGTGGGACAACAGCTGCTGTTCGCGTGGCGGCCAGAGTTGGGGTTCGGAAGGAGAGCGGGGGGACGTGCACGTTCTCGGTGCTCCAGAACTCAGCCTGCCCCATATTCACCGCGGCCCCGGGTTCAGAGGAAGGATGGAGACACGCCCCCGGGGGCGAGACCCGGTGGGGGGTGACCAGCTGACCCTCCCTCTACGGGATTCCGTCACGCGGTGGGTTTTGACGTGATTTTCATTTTGTGTGTTTCTTGGTGGTTTTAAACTTCAAACATCAAGAGGCCGGAGTCAGGAAGGTGCAGTCTGAGAACCGCGGAGAACGCGCTCCCCAGCTGCTGAGAGGTGCCCAATGTTGCCGTTCTAAGGACAGTGCCCCTCTCGGGGTGGCCCCAGAGCAGCGCCTGAGAACTTCCAGCTCAGACCAACCAGGAGAGGCCTCAGTCTTCCCCACAGAAGAATGGCTTTACTGTTTCTGGGTTTTCTGTAAATAATGAATGAGCCTACTATTGCCTGGACCTCGGGAGGAAGTACAGCATCTGGGTAAAAATGTGGATTTGGGAGGGGCGCCTGGGTGGCTCAGTCTGTTAAGCGGTTAAGCGTCTGACTTCGGCTCAGATCATGATCTCGCAGTTCGTGGGTTTGAGCCCCGCATCAGGCTCTGTGCTGACAGCTCGGGGCCTGGAGCCTGCCTCGGATTCTGTGTCTCCCTCTCTCTCTGCCCCTCCCCTGCTTGCACTCTCTCTCTCTCTCAAAAATAAATAAACATTTTTAAAAAGTTTTTTTAAATGTGGATTTGGGGGAGAGACCTGAGGTCCTCCACATACTACCTACTGACCTTGGACATGCTGGTTAACCTTTGTCTCCATTTCCCCTTCTCTGCACTTAGGGAATATTACCCAGTATCATGGAGGTGCTGTGAGGGTTTCATGAGATAATATAAAATGCTTGGGATGGGAGGCGCCCGGGTGGCTCAGTCGTTTAAGCATCTGACTCTTGATCTTGGCTCAGCTCATAATCTCATGGTTTGTGTGTTCAAGACCCGCACTGCGCTCTGTGCTGACAGAATGGAGCCTGTTTGGGATTCTCTCTCTCTCTCTCTGCCCCTCCCCTACTCATGCACTTGCTCTCTCTCTCTCAAATAAAAATTTTAAAAATGCTTGGGATGGTACCTGGTACAGAGCAAGTTCTGGACAAATCTGAACTATAGTTTTTAATAGTCTTGTTTCTCCGAACTCCCAAGCAACCAGATTTTCATAGTTCTTTCACCCCCAAATCAGATTTGCCCAAGAAAGCAGCAGGTGCTGCAGGGAGAGATTTGGGATTAGTCTGACCCAACAGCTCCAAAAACCAACCGTGACACGCATGCAGTTTAAATGTGCACATCTTTCTCACAAGTGGGGGAGAAAGGTAACACACTTCACTCGGACAGGAACCCAGAACAAGGTTAATGCCACCCACAAGGCTGAAGAAGTCAGTGAGCGAGCGGGGACTGTGAAGATGTGTCACGGCCCTGGGAACGGGACCTTAAGACCACTGCCCAGAGCACATTCAGGACTTCCCTCTGTCCTTCCATTCAACCCATAGGCCTGTGGCAGGGGACAAATGGATCATCAGAAAAGCCAGGAATGGAAGTCTCTAAGACCAAGAAACTCATTCGTAAGAGACCACGCCTCTTAGAATAGTCCCCCCCCTTCTTCATTTTTTATGTTTAGAATGGAAGCTCGTAATCTCTCCTGCGATCTGGTCCAGAAGATCTAAATACAAGGCCCAGTTCCTTGCTTCGGCAGCACGAGCCACTTACCGTCTCTGAATTTACCTTTCTCGAAGCTTTGAAATGGAGATGATAATATCGGCTTTAAGATGTCGCCGTGACTGAGGGAGTTCCTATCTACGAATGTGTCTCAAAATGGCCTTTTGAAAAGTGTCTGTTTAGTAAGCCTAATAGGTCTCTGATTTGCTCCAGTGACATCTTGAAACATCAGTCATTCAACCTTCAGCTGCACAGAGGAGGCAGAGGTAGGACAGACAATAGGACTGGTTGCCCTTCACAAGCAGATGCAGGGAGTGAGCTGGTGGGGTGGAGATGGTTGACACGCGCGTGCACTGCAGATGTGGGGACCACGTGGCATGGAGGCTGGTGTGACATTCCTGGGTGATCTGCAGCTTTCTGTGTCCCCAGAACCCACCTAGAGGTGGGTGCCAGGAGGTCACGGGTGCTCGGATGGTTAAGGAGCCATAAAATCAATAGATGGAGATGTGGGAACTACTTCCGGGTCAGAGCAGAGTCCAGAGAGTGACTTCATGCTGCCTCTCTAAGAACGCACCGTGTTCTAGGCACAAGGCTGAAAGGGAGTGCTTCCTGCCCTGCTGTCACCACCCCCTACCCCCGTGTGAAGTGGGTTCCAGGCCCTGAACTGTCAGCACAGAGCCTGACACGGGGCTCAAACCCATGAACCATGAGGTCATGACTTGAGCCAAAGTCAGATGCTCAACTGGCTGAGCCACCCAGGCACCTATCCCCAACTTTTAAATTCTTTAAAATAGAATTTGGCGGACGAGAACATTCTTTTGTTTGCTTGTTCCAAGTTGCCAATATCCATTCTCAAAGGAAGATCCAAGACTGCTCAGGCCCAAACCCATGGCCTCACGTCCCTGAGACCATCACTTAGCCGAGCAGGCCAGAAGTGCTGACAACATAGCCCCATGCCTTTCCCCAGGCTTCCGATTCACATTAGAAATATTTTTTCCCCAAGGTGCTCCAAAGCAAGGGTATTACATTGTCTTTGGTTTCTTTCACAGGGAAAGAAATTTTAAAACAAAGGTTTTTGTGTATTTTAGGAACGAAATCACCTCTTCCACCAGAACTTAAACCAGTTACTACATAACTGGTGGTAAACTGAACTCTTTGATATATTTACTACAATAGTTTATAGTTGGCATAGGAGTCTACCTTCTAGAATCACCAACAAGAATGAAAACCAAGAGTGAAACTCAATACAACATTCCTCGAGCAAAGGTGGCAGAAACCGCTTCCTAAAAAAGTTACAGTACTTCTGGCCTGCGGATGAGGATCATGCTTTATTCCATGAGTCGTATGTAAACGTGATTCGGGTATGGTCTGCCGGGAGAGTCGCCATGTTTGAAAACCAAGTGCCCTTCAAGAAAGCTACACCTTGAAATATTTTTGCCAAGATAAATACTCCCAATACAAAGACATTTTCTTTTGGAGGGAATGAAACAACACAGATTCTAGGAAACCAGTTACAGAGGCCTCTTTTATAGCCATATTTAAACTCGATCGGATCTTCGAAATACTTTAGATAATTAAGTAACTGGTAACCACCAACAGCTCCTGCTAGGATAGTAGATAAAAGAGGCCAGGGCTTTGGGAGATTTTTTAAAAGAAAGAAAATAAAGTAACACGAGGCACATTTGGTATTGTTCAGAATATTGGTTTAGGGGCAGGTAAGTGAGGAAGAGCACAGAAAAGTAAGGGTTTCTAAGCGTTTCTTCAGGTGCAAACCCCATCTTCGATCTCAGCGAAGCATCTCTCTCATGTGCCCGCACGTTCTGTTGTTTGGATCTGAAGGTAAATCGTGTTTTCTTTGGGCTTTGCTATCCTGTAGCCACCAAAAACAAAAATGAGCGTTAAAATAAACAGTGTTTTGACTAAGAAACTATTGCAAAAGAGAGAGAGAAGAGAAAAGAAACTATTGCAAAATTGTCCACAGGAATATGTCTCAAAACGAAAGGAGAAAAGGAGGGTAGCAAGGAACGCAAAAAGGACCAGCAAAGGGATGATATCTCAAGAGATGACCCGATGCTTATCAATGAATTGTAGTGACATAGTTTAAAATCTGATAATCAGGGGCGCCTGGGTGGCTCAGTCGGTTAAGTGTTCGACTTCGGCTCAGGACATGATCTCATAGTTTCGTGAGTTCGAGCCCTGCATCGGGCTCGGTGCTGACAGCTCAGAGCCTGGAGCCTGCTTCAGGTTCTATGTCTCCCTCTCTCTCTGCTCCTCCCCCGCTCATGCTCTGTCTCTGTCTCCTTCAAAAATAAATGAAAACATTAAAAAAAAATTTTTTTTTAATCTGATAATCAATATTAGCTACCTATTTGGGACCCAAAAAGGCATATTGTCATCAACTAGAAAATGCATTTACAGTTAAAATAGAGTGTCCCAGGGCACCTGGCTGGTGCGGTCGGTTAAATGTCCGACCTTTAATTTCAGCTCAGGTCATGATCTCACGGTCATGAGACTGAACCCAAGTCGGGCTCTAAGCTGACCACAAGGAATGTGCTTGGGATTCTCTCTCTCCTTCTTTTTCTGCCCCTACCCCCCACCACTTGTGTTCTCTCTCAATCTCTCTCAAAATAAATACGCTTTAAAAAAAAAAAGTTTTGTCCCTTATCAGTACGGAGACATCCAGAATTTGTCAAAGTGAGGTTTATGAAGCACTTATGAGCTTCATTGGCAGAGCTTATTAACAGCACAGATTCCTGGGTCCCACCCTTCATGTACTAAATCAACAAACCTAGAAGGCTCGGGAATCTGCATTTCAGTAAGCTTCTTCTTTTGTGATCCTTCTGCATATTAAGTTTTGAGAATCACTGAGGAGTTTACACAATATGCAAGAAGAATGGAGAAAATCTAAGGTTTATCGAACACCTACTATGTGTAAGGCACATGATCAGTCACTGTCCCCCCACCTTATCTCATTGAATGTTCCCAGCAATCCTCCAAGGTGAGTATTAGTGTGGCTATTTGTCAGGCAAGGAGGTAAACTTCCTGTAAGGTTCAACGACATCCCCAAAGTCATGTGGCCGAGTAGATGCCTGGATTTGAGCCCAGATCTCTTTGACTCCCTAGATCATTCTCTCTATGTCACAGGGACTCATGCTCTTTCCTATGGAATCCATAGAGCGAGCCTGGAGGGGGACCCGAGAGGCTACCTCCTCAGCATTGCTTATTCCTTTCCTTTTTTTATTGCTGTAAGAGAAGAATCTGAGACTCCATTGAAGTCCTCGTCCCTGTCACAAGAATGAAAGTTTTAAGTCCCTCTTCCTTTGTAAAGAAAGTCATTAAAGAGTCGGAATCAACAGGGGCGCCTTGGTGGCTCAGCTGAGTGTCCAACTCTTGATTTTGGCTCAGGTCATGATCTCACAGTTTCTTGAGTTCAAGCCCCGCATCAGGCTCTGTGCTCACAGCGCAGAGCCTGCTTGAGATTCTCCCTCTCTCTCTGCCCCTCCCCTGCTCTCACTCTCTCTCTCAAAATAAATAAATAAACATAAAAAAATTAAAAAAAAAAATAATCAGAACCAACAATTGCTAAAAGGACAGAAGACTGATTTAAAAATAGCTCCCAACTCAGGGCAGTTAGCTCCTGGTGAGCTAGGGACTTGGCCCTTGTTCAGTCAGCATCTCAGACACACTTTCTCAGTCCCACAGTTCGGAACAGCTAACTGCCAACCAAAACCACATATTCGTGCTCTCCCATCTTTCCTCACCCAAAGCCAGTGGCTATTTGTGTCGTGTTTCTCTCTACAGCGGCTCTGGTTAAAATAAATAAATAAATAAATAAATAAATAAATAAATAAAAAGATGCACAGATATCTGTGAAGCTCTCCTAAACCACTAAGATAGAGGAAATGGAGATACCAGGAGGCAAGTGTCACTCACGTGAACCCCGAGTCCCCAAGCACCACAGGCTCACCTCCCAAGGTTCTCTGCATCCTCGATGGTCTCTGGCAAAGTGACCCCTTTGGTCTCAGGAAGAAGCAGCGTCACCCCCCCGGCAACCAGGCCCAATATCGCTTCAAATGAAACAGAGTTCACACGGAGCCGTTAGAGCACAGCCAACACCATGTAGGGATGCCGACCGCTAGCTAAAGGGATGGCTAGGTAATGCACCTGTGAGACACACTGGGTGTTTAGAAGTCGGGAACATCTAGGAAACAAAAGTTAAAGCAATAGGATCACTGGGGAAATGTCAGAGTGAGAAAGGGGAATAGTGGGGTGCCTGGGTGGCTCAGTCCGTTAAGTGTCTGACTCTTGGTTTTGGCTCAGGTCATGATCTCACGGTCCACGAGTTCCAGCCCTGAGTTGGACTCTGCACTGACAGCATGGACCCTACTTGAAATTCCCTCTCTCCCTCTCTCTCTACCCCTCCCACCCTCTCAAAATAAATAAACATTTAAAAAAATGGGAATAGTGCCTTCGTTTTATTTCTACATAAGAATAACTTGGACAGTAACTGATGTTTAAGTGTTAGCAGATTGATTATATGTAATGTATATTCTATATATTATAGTTATATATAAAACTATACACATTAGATAATTGCATTATAATGTATTGTTTTATATAGAATATATATAATAGTTACCATATATAAGCTATAATATATACTGTAGTTACTATATATTAATATTATACTACTACATATTTGATATGAAGCATAGATAATATATTTGTGGGCAGCGTGGGCCTCTCTCGTTTCTCCTTCCCCATCCCTCCTCCCCTCTCCTAATTTCTCCCTTCCTCTGTCCCCCGCCCTCTCCCTCGTGCTATGCCTGGGCCCCGGCACAGCACCTCTCTGCACGTAGATGGCCGTTCTGCCTTCCACCAAGTGGGTTAGCAGGGTCTCGGAGGTCCCGAGGTCTCAGTTTGGGGAGAGAAATTAGAGTCCCCTCCTCCTTCTCTAATCCAACTTCATCACTATCACAGCTGATACTAAACTTCGATTCCCATTTGTCTCTATTTCCGCTGTTAAGCAGCAGAGTGATAATTCAGCATCTTTAAGCCTCCAGCAATTACATGTTAAATGCACAAAAATTAGGAGTCAAATTCGTAAGAAAGGAGGAGGCTATGTCAACAGAGGCCTCTCAAATTCTGTCCTATAAGACAATTATTGGACTCCGGAGCCATAGAATGTAAACCTCTGGCCTGCCTTCCAGGAATGGCCTCCTATCTTCCCATGGAGCAAGACAGAGCGAGCCAGGAGACAGCGACAGGGAAGGCGCCATCCTTGTCATCTGTAAACTCACTGGAGGACATCATCCGCTCATCAAATAGTTGTTGAGTAATCGTGCTGGGCTGGGAAGAAGGAATAATAAACATCCCAGGAAGTCTTACCAAACAAAATGAGGGGCGAGCCTCGCCAAACCTCCATCAGCCTGAAGACCAGGAAGGGGGTGATGATCCCGCCCAGATCACACAGGGAGGAGCACACCATCACTCCAAGGTTCCTGACAAAACAGAGAACAAAAAAGATGCTACTTCTGTGATCCAACTTTCCAAAGGTTAACCTTATCCTAGAGCAAGCACAGGGAGGGGAGAGAGGCTGGCAGAGAGTTAATCACCAATGGCCAATGATTTTCAGTCAATCATGCTACATAACAGAGCCTCCATGGAAACCCTGACCTGTGGGGTTCACAGCTTCCAGGTTGGTGAACATATCCATGCACTGCAACGGTGGCCCACCCCAACTCCACGGGGACAAAAGCTCCCGTGCTTGGGACCCTTCCAGGCCTCACCCTAGGTACCTCTTCATGTGGCTGTTCATTTATATCCTTTATTATGTCCTTTATCATCAACCGGTAACTGCAAATATGTGTTTCTCTGAGTTCTGTGAGATAGAGCAAATTATTGAACTTGAGGAAGGGGATATGGGAGTCCTGATTTAGACCCAGTGAATCAGAAGTCCAGGTGACAACCTGGGGCTCGTGCCTGGCATCTGAGGTGGGGCCAGTCTTGTGGGACTGAGCCCTTACCCCGTGGGATCTGCACTAACTCCATGAGGTTACCATCAGAATGGAACAGGATACCCAGGGGGTATCTGGAAAGTTGGAGAACTGGTTGGTGCAAGCTGAGCTCTTCCTTCCTTCCTTCCTTCCTTCCTTCCTTCCCTCCCTCTCTCTCTCTTTTCTCTTCTTTTCTTTTCTTTTTCTTTTCTTTCTTCTTTCCATGAAGACATAGGGAAGGGCAGAGAGAAGGTATTAAGGATGGGAGGATGAAGAAGCCTAGCAGAGAATCAGAGAAATGATCCTACCTGAAAGGATTCTCTTCATCCCTGGTGATAGTCTTTGCTCTGACATCTACTCTGTCTTACATGAATACGGCCACTTTTGACTAGTGTTTGTATGGAATATCTTTTTCCATCCTTTTACTTTTTTTTTTTAAGTTTATGTATTTGTTTTGAGAGACAGACCGCTTGCGAGCGGCAGAAAGAGAGAGAGGGACAGAGAATCAAAACAGGCACCGCGCTGACAGCAGACAGCCCAGTGCAGGGCTCAAACCCATAGATCATGAGATCATGACCTGACCCCAAGTCAGATGCTGAACCGACTGAGCCACCCAGGCGCCCCATCATCATTCTACTCTTAAACTATCTCTGCCCCTATATTTAAAGTGAGTTTCTTGTAGCCAGTATACAGTTGGGTATCACTTTTTTGTCCAATCTGATGATCTTTGACTTTTAATTGGGGTGTTTAGAACATTCATACTTCTTTTGACTGTTGATAAATCTTGCTTGTTCAGTGCTGGGTATTTTTGTATTCCTATAAATAGTCTTGAACTTTGTTTTAAAAACATGGTTAAGCTAGGAACAATAAACTGGGAAACGTTTTATCCTCTAGGATATGACCTTTAAGCTTCTTCGGTGATACCTATTTGCATCTTGGTTGGTTATATCATCTCTCAGTGTTTGCCACTATACCTTTAAACATATTTATGATTTATTTGGTCAGTTTTCAACAGGATATTTCTTCTTAGCTGTAAAAAGTATATTGAGGGAATTATATGTAAAAATTATCTATCCATGTTTTATGGAAAGATTATAATAGCAAGAGTAGATGTTGAATTTATTAAATGCCTTTCACTGCCAATGGAAATAATACAGAACAGTTTTAATTTGTCAGCTTTAATTTATTAGCTCTATAAAACTCTTTCAATTTATTAGCATGATTTATACTATTAGATTTTTTAATACTGGACTTTGTGTTCCTGAGTAGCTCATCTTAGACATGATATATTATTACTTTAATGTCTCCACTATTCTGTTTGATAATATATGGTTTAGGGCTTTAATCAAAATTCTACAAATAATATTTACCTATAGTGTCCTTGTTTTCTTTATCTTTGTTGTTCTTTGATACCAGTATTATGCTAGCTTTATTAAAATTTTTAAAAAATCTTTCTCCTTTTTCTATCGTCTAGAAGAGTTTGAGTATCGTTGGAGTTTTCTATTAATTACATGTTTTGTAAAATCTCCCTGTGAGACCATTGTGGATTTCCTCTTTATCATTGTTTAGGGACTTCCTTATCTTATTAAATACATTTTTGGCATACATTCAATTTTGTCTGATAAGATTATGGCTCTTGCTATATTTTTGTCTGCATTTACTGATATGTTTTCATGCATTCTTTTCTTTTCAACCTTTCCGAGAAGTTGTGCTTCAACTATGAGCAAATGGTTCAGTTTTGCTTTGTAATCAACTCAAGGAGTCTCTTTTTTTAAATAGAGGACTTGAGTCTCTGTGTGTTTATTTAAATGTCAGAAACGCTTGGTCTTAATTCTGTCATTAGCTTTTATGTCATGGTTTTTACTACTTCTAGTGTCTTATTTTCAATACGTGTTAGTTATCAGTATTTTTTTCTGATAATTTGGAAGGTTTGTATTTTTTTAAGTTTATTTTTTTTTTTTAGAAATCTCTGCACTCAGTGTGGGACTTGAACTCACGGCCCCCAGATCAAGAATCCCATACTCTTCCCACTGATCTAGCCAGGTGCCCTGGGAGGTTTGTATTTTTATTCAAAATGTTACCTTTATAATCTTATTTAATACATGTAATACTCTATTTCTTTAGACAGTATTCATTCACTTCCTATTATAAACAATTATAAAATTCGTGTATTTCCACTTCCTCCTCAAACCATCCCTGCCTGCACTGACTTTAGTTAATAGTATCATTGTTTTCGTGTTTCTCCTTACATCTTAAAATATACCTAAGGGGCGCCTGGGTGGCGCAGTCGGTTAAGCGTCCGACTTCAGCCAGGTCACGATCTCGCGGTCCGTGAGTTCGAGCCCCGCATCAGGCTCTGGGCTGATGGCTCAGAGCCTGGAGCCTGTTTCCAATTCTGTGTCTCCCTCTCTCTCTGCCCCTCCCCCGTTCGTACTCTGTCTCTCTCTGTCCCCAAAATAAATAAAAAAACGTTGAAAAAAAAATTAAAAAAAAATATACCTAAAACACTATGCAATTTATCAGCTTTTAATAATACATTTTTCCCCCAGCTGGAGAAAGTACACAAAGGAAATCAGAATATCACACCACATCTGACATTCCCTCTCCTTTCCTGTCCCTGTCTCCGTTAGTTCTAGCATTTCTTTATGGTCAGATTTCTGACATTTTCTGCTGTTTGTACTCAAAACCACATACCCTTTAATCCCCCATTTAATGATTATCAATCTGATATCAAGTAGATACTCCCCCTAGATCTGTGACTCAAACCTTCAGCCCAGTAACTTAATAGAATATTCCTTGTTGCTTCCTTCTGAGTCTGTTTTTCCTGTGACACCATGTGCCACTTCAAATCATAGAGTCAACCATTCTTTTATTTCTAGAAGTTTCCTTGAAGGTTTTTTTTTTTAATTTCTTGGAGGTTTTTTGTTTGTTTGTTTCACTCTTTCTGTTATCTTTTCTGGGATGTGTGTACGTGCACATGTGCGTGTGCATGCGTGTGTGTGTGATCTCCAAGACTTTTAAACTCTTTGCTTATTTCCGTTTTATTTTGCAATTCTGAGATCTACCTTGCCTTTCCCTCACTGTCTCGGTTCTCCTTTGCACTGCTTTCAAACGGGTTTCCATTTCTATCATCCGGTCCATATTCTGACCCAAGACCTTTTATCTTGGCTTTAGGCTTACATTTGATAGAGATAACTGAGGCCGAGTTTGCATTTGGTTGTGGTATTTTGGGTCACCGTTTTCATCTGCTTTGTGACACTATTTTGCTAGTGAGTATTCTTCATTTGTCCTTTGCCCTTTGTTCCCTTTCTCCTTTTCTCTCATGGTCTATTTGTGTAACTGGGTGGATTGCTTTTTTATTACCCTTCTTTACTACTGGGATCTCTTCCTGTATCAGCCATGTCGAAGAATTTGTGGAGAGGAGCCAGGCCACGTGCCGGGTCAGGACAGATTCTCTTTTTGACCTGGGTCGTATGCGATCAGATGCTTAACGTCTCTCACTCCCAATCGACAGGGGTCGACAGGACAGAATTGCTCACCGTGTTGGGTCTTTCTCCTCCACCCTGCCTCACGCACACCGCCATCTCCAAGGTCCCTGAATGTTCTTTCGTGGCCTCACTCTCCCTGCACCACCTTCAGCCTCACAAGGTCAGGGGGATGGAGCTTACGGGTCCAGCCCCTGAAGCCATCCTGTTACTGCAAACAAGGGACTGTGGGTTGTACCCTCCCCGGTATGCTTCCTGCTTTGGAAAACTGTTGGCCTTGTCCAAGGGTTACTGTCACCATGTGCATCCCTGGAATCTTCCAGAACCTCTGAAACCTCACTGCATTCAGCAGCCCTTCTTCTCACACTTGTCTTTCAGGGTCATCCTAGGTTTGTTTGTTTGTTTGTGTTTATTTATTTTTGAGAGAGAAAGAGAGAGAGCACGAGCAGGGGAAGGGGCAGAGAGAGAGGGAGACACAGAATCTGAAGCAGGCTCCAGGCTCTGAGCTGTGAGCACAGGGCCCGACTCGGGGCTCGAACTCACGAACCGCGAGATCATGACCTGAGCCGAAGTTGGACGCTCAACCGGCTGAGCCACCCCAGCGCCCCCAGGGTCATCCTAGTTTTAAAGCTGGCATTTGTAGCTTTGTTTATTCTCATTTTTCGAATAGCTTCAGTGCCATTTCCAAGAGAAGAAAGAAAAGACGCCGTTATTTTAAGCAGTTACGTTTTAGAGAAGTAAAAAAATGTAATAAGCACACAGAAGCTAGAAGCAGTAGGGAGAGGGAGCTAAGTTCCTTATGGGAAAGTCACATGGTGTGGTGTTTTCTGCACTCGGCCGTTCTACGGGCCCTTGGGGACCGCTCAGGACAGCTCTATTACAGGTACAGAGAAGTACGATAGGTCGTTCCCGTTTTCAGGCAGCCCATGCCGTAGTGGGGAGACAAAAAGGAGAGACGATTTCCAACACAAGGCAGAGCCCACTGAAGCCAAAAGAATGTTCATAGTAATTTCTAAATTTGGAGCTCTTGTAAAGCAATAAAGTAACTGGAATAACCCGTTTTAAAAAAAAAAAAAGTTTCGATTGGATTCTATCAATTGAAAATATCAGAACTTTCATGACTCTTATTCTTGTGTGTGTATGGATCACATTTAAATTTTTTTTAATAAAGTTTATTTATCTATTTCGAGTGTGTGTGTGTGTGTGTGTGTGAGCAGGGGAAGGACAGAGAGAGAGGGGCGAGAGAGTATCCCAAGCAGGCTCCGCGCTCTCTGCTCAGAGCCAACGTGGGGCTTGAAATCACAAACCGTGAGATCACGACCTGAGCCGAAACCAAGAGTCAGATAGATGCTTAACCGACTGAGCCACCCGGGCGCCCCTAAAGTTATTTCTGGACTTCTGGCTTCCGTTTCTAGTTATTGAGAGTCCTTATCAACAGGCTCTCTGCACAAATGGCTCCTTGAGATGGGTTGCTTGGCTTTCTTCCCCGTAGGAGCAGGGACTCAGGCCCTTTGACAGTTAACATTTTCAGCCAGTCCCCTGGGTGCGGTGGCCATGACAATGGAATTGTTTGGCCCGGCTATTTTAGACTCCGGGCTCAGGACTGCCAAATGTGGAAGATTTTCTCTTTAATGTGCCTTCATCCCTTTGTACTCAGTCCAAGCAACCTTTTATAGATGAGAGTGTGAGACAGAGCCTTTTAATGAAGGGCAGGTGGGGAAGAGGACAGTAAATCAGGGCCACTGTTGCACCTTCTGGCTGACGGGCTCAGATTGCTGTGCAGCTGAGCGATCGGGGAGCTGGAATATTTCTTAGAAACTACTGGCATGATGGCATGAGGAATAGCACACGAGAAAGAGTTACACAGACCGAAGAGACAGTTTGAGGAAATAGACCAAATTCTAACGAGGGTCCGAATTCAACCTCGACGTAGAGTGGTTAGTTTCTTTTACCCTAAAAATAATCTTCATTTAAAACTAAGCCTCCTAAAACACAGATGGCAGTAAGTCCATACAAAGATGCTCAACATTTTTAGTAACTAGGAAAATGTAATTTAAAGTCACAATAATACCACTACTTCTCAGAATGACTTCAAAAAAATAAAATAAATAAAGAATAAAGAAAAAACAAGTCACAATACCAAGTGCTGATGAGGATGCGGGACGATAGGATGTCTCACGTGGTTGGCGGAACACAAAATGGCGCAGCCTCTTTGGCAAACGTGCTGACGGTTTCTTATAAATTTAAACACACACTTACCATATGAGCCACTCCTGAGTTTGTGGCCACGAGATACGACAACATGTATCCCCTCCAAGACCCGTACCTGAATGTTTATGAGCAGCTACACTGTACTCCAACCTGGAGACAGTCAATGCCAATACACTGGGAAATGGATAAACAAATCGTGGCACATCATTCACACGCCAGAAAAGCACTCAGCGCGCACTCAGAAGGGGCAGAGCACGGGCGCAGGCGGGCAACTACGTGATGTCCCCCGTCCTGCTAAGTGAAAGGAGACAAACACCGAGTCTGCCTGCCTTGTGACTTCATTGACATGACATTCTGGAAAAGGTAGAACCAAAGGGACAGAAATCAGATGAGTGGTTGCCAGGGGCTGGAGGTGGGGAAGGGACACGAGGAAGCATTTGGAGATGATGGAGACGTCTCCATACTGATCGTCGCGGCAGGGAAATGAGCACACATATAATGAAAATTCAGCAAACTGTGCGTGTTAGAGTGAACTCTGGTCTGAACCTGACTTGGAACGATAAGTCCTCCAGGCCTGTTGCTACGTTTATGGACAAACATTGTGTCATCACGGGAAAGGCACGGGCTTCTGGTGGCATCAGGGCAGACGCCCTGCCACTTTCCAGCTATGTGCCTCTTGCGAGTTCTGTGTCCCTCTCTGAACCTCAACTTCCTCATCTGTAAAGTGGAAATAATGACATTCAGGGCGAAATGGCACAGCTCTAGAAATGCTTCCTGTGTCACTGGGCCAGTCGGAACTCTGCCTACGCAACGTGTGTCTACAGGCACGGATGGAGCTACGGGAGTTCGCGCCACTAGCCGTGGGCTGGGCTGAAACTCAGTCTCCCACTCTCTCCCGTCTCTGTGCAGATGCCTTTTCTCTCATGCCTGCCCTCTGCACAGTCTCCTCCAACCTTTCCACCTCACGTTCTCTCCTACAATCGGGTGTTGATGCGCTCTTTGATGCCCAACCCCTGCCTCAATGTCCAAACGGGGGAGCCTTGAGGAATTGTCTTAGAAGTGCCGGTCCTCGCTGAGCCTGGCTGGTGCACAACTATTTCAGGGGCTACCCGACCTCCGCCCCACCCCCACCCCACCCCGCTTTGTGCGCCCACCTGACAAACGTGGGATACAGCTCGGCGTTCACCAGGCACACGATTTGGAACGCGATGGTGATTCCCATTCGGCCGACGCAAGCTACTGTGATGTTTAGCCAGTGCAGATCTGGACAGGAAACACAGAGGTGGGGATCTCACATGAGGACTGTGGTCACAGAGTTCCCTCCCTCGAGGAGTCAGGTTAAGAAGCTTGGCCTTTAGAGCTGGAAGGGCCTGAAGGACTGTCTTATCTAACTCTTTCCTTCTGGGATAAGTAAACAGTCCTGAGAGGTCTCAGAACTTGACCGTGACACATGAAGGGGGGCTCCTCTGTGCAGGGGAAAGAACATGCATTTGGAGTCTCAGCTCTGCCTCCGGTCAGCCACGTGACTTCCTTCTTTGTCTCTTGGTTTCCGGAAACACAGTAGGTCCACGAAAAATGCAGCCCTTTAGGTACTATCCTGGAGCCGACAGACCAGATTTCTAATCTTCCATCTAGGGTTCATTTCCAAACACATTTTTAAGACCAAAACCCTTCTCCAGATAGTCCCAGATGTGAGCATTAGGGAAGCAAACCTTGTCTCCGCTCAGCCGACTGCTGTGGGCTCTTGATTACATGACGGTCCAGGAAGCCCGTCCCCTGTTGAGGACTGATCCAAGAATTGGGCACCTTCACCTGCTCCACCTGGATCGTCCCAAACACTGACACACACAAGTGGCTCCTGTGACATGCCAGGTCACTTAGAAAGCCTCTTGGCTCACAGCCACTATGCCATCTCAACCCCTCGCCCCAGATATTGGCTGCTCACGGAAGCCTGCTCTGTTTCACTCCACCAGCGTGAGGCTCCCAGGAGAGAGGACACGGTGGCCTTAGGAATGAGCTGGCCACAAGGTCCAGCCCAGTCTCCCAGCCCCCGGCAGCTCCCCACCTTGTGCTAATCAAGGACGCGCCCCAGCTTCCTAAAGAGAAAAGATGAAGTTTACTCCGTACATAGAGGGAGGGCCTTGCACACAAACTCTGGGGTCTTTAATCTGTTGAGCTGTTCAACTGCCCCGGCTCCCCTTGGCACTGTGGGGCCATCCCTGCCCAAAGCCCCCAGTGCCTCTCTTCCACACTGGGGTACAGTCCAAGGCCACCTCCTGCTAACTGGGCCTCCGTCCATCGCTCCTGCCCCTGCTCCCCTGATTTTGGGTGCAAGGATTCCAGCTGTTCCTTGAATGCTCAGCTCTGCCCTCCTCGGGGAGACTCCCACTCCTGTCCCCCGCCCGGGAAGCACATTCCCTAGATGGCAACACGGCTCATTCCCCTCATTCAGGTCTCCCGAGGCCACCCCTGACCACCACACCAAGGACTAAGCCCGCCACGCTTCGCCTTCTCTTTTTCCCTCTAGCATGCAAATTCTGCAAAGCAAGAACTTTCTCTGCTTTGCTCGCTGCTGAGATCCCAGGGCCTAGATGCACACTGGCCACAGAGAAGGTACTCGAAATACTTCCTGGATGGGGGAGTGAGTGTTTACCATCTAATGTGACAAGGACTAAATCGAGCCCAAGTGGAGAGGGTGGGGCTGTGAGGGGGGCCTGGGAGGATGGGACCAGAGAACATGATGCCTGGGCTCTGCCTGCCTGATAATTGAACAGTCTCAGACCTCAAGCTCCCTCTCTGTACCCAGTGCTGTTACTTAAACAACAACAACAACAACAACAACAACAAAACTTCTCATTTATCTTTCCAGGATCCTAGAAACAAGAAAGTGCAGAAGAAGGTGGGTAAAATCTATTTCAGATGGCCTCTGCCCCTTTCCCTGTCTTCTTTGTCCTCTCGCCATGCAAGGAGGGGGGAGAAAACTGAGCTGCCTTTTTCCACCTCTTTTTATTTATTTTTCGTATTTATTATTTTTTATTTTCAGCCTGATCTATATCCAGCCTGTTCCTTGAGAAGACAGAGTTCAGGAAACGCTTCCCACAATACCCTCCATAAAAGCTTACCAAAACAACTCATTTAACCAACAAGGCCAGAGCGCAAGCAATGAAACCAGAGAGAATAGCAAGTCTGGTTTAACAATCTTCCCAAAGGAACAAAGGGGAAAGGCAGTTTGTGCATTGGAAATTAAAACTGACGAAAATGCCTCTGTTTTGGATTATCCTGGATTGTAAGAATCAAGGATGAAAGCACCCACCCACCGAAATGGCTGGTGTGAAAAAGACTAGCCACACCCCGTGCTGGTGATGATGTGTCACAATGAGACACGCATCATCGGGGGGAGTGTAAATCGGTCCAACCATTTTGGGAAACCTGTTTGCATCTACTTAGAGGTACATATATGCCGCCCCGACCCAGAAAACGCACTCACAGATCTGTACCCAAGGGAAATCGGTGCCCGCGCCACGACAAGACAATGTGCTAGAATGTTCACTGCAGCTTAGATCCCAAGAGGCAGATGCTGGAAACCACACAGGGGTCGGTCAGCAGTGGGACAGGTAAGTGGCATGGTATTCATACGGTGGAATGCTGCACAATGATGAAAAAGCACATAAACTATGCTCCGGGGTGATGGCATGGAAAATCTCACAGATGAAATGAGTGAACGAAGCAAGACAAATACACAGGGCACATCTCGTATGGTTCCTTTCGTGTGAAGTTCAAGAACCGTTGGAATTAATACTCAGGGACAGAGGTCAGAGCAGCGGTGATCTGAACGGGGGGGGGGTGAATATGGATTGTCGGGGACCATGGGGGAACCTCCTAAGGTGCTGGAAATGTGCCACGTAATCTGGGTCATGTACCCAGATATATACCTGTGGACAAACTCATCAGCTTTTACACTTATAATTTGCTCATTGAGTGTATGTTATACCTCAATTTAAAAAACAAAAACAAAAAACGAAAAAAAACCCTTGTAGATGAAGGTGACACCCATCTTTGTCTTTGTTCTTATCCCAGGGGCTCATCGAGCAGCGAAAACACTGTTCCCACAGTTGGATAATTCAGTTCCCTAGAAGATGATGATGGACAGCTCACCGTGTGAGATAAAAACCATGGCGAAGCAGGCTGCCCCCGCCACCAGGTTTGACAGGGCCAACAGGCGGATGAGGCCACAGCGGTCAACGGTGAGGAGGATGATGAAGGCTGCCGGGAATTCAACCAGAGCCGAGTACAAGAAATCCAGGTAGAGGTTCGCACCCGTGGCGCCCACGTGCATGATGAGGCCCTGGTAG
This sequence comes from Prionailurus viverrinus, assembly GCF_022837055.1. Lineage (NCBI taxonomy): Eukaryota > Metazoa > Chordata > Mammalia > Carnivora > Felidae > Prionailurus > Prionailurus viverrinus. Next base: position 144,693,093 of record NC_062565.1, on the reverse strand, counting down.
AGCACAGAGCTGGTGAACCTGGGCACGGAGGGGAGGCGGAGTGTAAGGCAGAGTGTCTGTGGGACAGCAGGGAGGGAGGATTCTGGCAGCGAGGACAAAGGTCCCTACGAGCTGGAGAGGAGCGTGGGTCCCTTGATTTAGAACGTCCGAGAGCAATCCGAGAAGAGGGGATAATCGTCAGGAAGGACGTCCCAGAGGGGCCCTCGGGGAGCAGCTCCTCTCAGATTTACGTGAGGCAATGACTTCCAGGACATAAGCACGTGTCCCAGAGACCCTGACTGTTTCCTGCGACCTAGCGGCCTGGCCCCGCGCGGAGCCCTGCACGGGCCTTACTTCGTCTAATCCTCCGGCAGCTACAAGGAGGCGGGTGGGAGAAGGTGGGTGAGAAGGTTCAGTAATCAGGCCTGCTGTATGAGCCGTGTGACCCGAAGTAACTTAGCTAAGCCCTCTGTGCCTCAATTCCCTCATCAGCAAATGGAATAAGGTCTTCCGGGAACACTCAGGCAAGTCCCATCCCGCCCAAACATGGAGACTCGGGCAAAGCGACCTCTCCCTTGTTCCACCCTGACGAGGGGACAGCCGTCCTGACCACGGACGTACAGGCGTAGAGGCCAGCCTTCGTTTAGGGAGACTGGGTGTACTTCAGTGCCACCCACAGGTAAGGTTTGCCCTCAGCAGGACGGTGACCAAAGGGGCAGGGATGAGATACCTCTCTCCACAGCCCTCTCTGCACCCCTTCCCTGCCCCACAGGAAGTACCTGGTGGGCTTCCTGGCACCGGAAGAGCACTCGGCAAAGATGAGCAGTAATTGGCATCGGCGTCTCCCCAAGGTCAAGTACGCAGAGAGAGCAGAGCAGATACTGGCCAAGTCTCTCCAGCTGCACAGTGGCGTTGTCCCCCTGTCTTCCACCCTGTAGCCCACCCCACGACCCATCCATGCGTCGTCCAGGGGAGAATAGCAGTGTCACAGAACAAGGCACCTAGACCGATGGGGACCAGCTAAGTGGCTCAGAGAGACTTCAGAGAGTTCCACGTGTCCTTGTAGGTGACATTGTATGATTTCGGAGGCTGGACACATTTTATGACACTGTGAGAAGAGACCTCGGTTGACGATAAACTGCTCTTATCCCAGCATCTGGATTGCCCATCAGCTCCAAAACCGAGATCACGACTGATGTGTCCCATTAACATACCCCCTCGTTTTCTAAAGCTGCACGCAGAGAACCACTGGGACGCTCTTATTTCCAGCCCTGCCTCACTCCTGATTGGAGAAAAGGGTGAAGGCAACGTGAAGGAAGGCGCTCGCCTGTAGCTTGGTGAGTCCAGATAAGCCCAGGGGCCCCCTCCGTGCCAGCTAGCCAGTTAAACGGGAACAGTCACATATTACTGACAAAGACGTTGATTTAAGAGAAAGGAACGGAGAGCCTGGACTCTCCGGTCCCCAAAGGGTTCACAAATGTGCAGGGCTGCCATCTCTTGGCAGAACCCATGAACTGCATGTGCGTGTTAGAATGGCACGTCCTGGTACTGAGCGGGTCCCGCGTCTACATCGGACACCGTTCTAAGCTGTTCACACATGTTATCTCGTGAATCTGCCAACGCGCCTGTGAGGTGGGTCCTATCCTGGCCCCACGTGCTGATGAGGAGGCTGAGTCACGGATAGTGAGGCCTTCTGGAGTCACACAGCCGGAGTTTCTGCACTGAAGGAGCAGGTGGAGGGAAGGTGTCCGGGGTCAGTGCCTTGGAGGCCACGGAAGGGATCTGGTTTTATCCTCAGTGGACTAGAGAGGCGTGGACAGGGGAGCGACCTGGTCTTTGCCTGTTTTGTGAGCAGCGCCTGGCGGGGGACGGCGGTGGGAGCACACAGGACAGCTAGGAGGTACCACAACAGCACAGGCAAGAGATCACGACCGTCGGGAAGGGAACTGAGAGGGCAGGTGATGCGAAACGGCAGATTCTGAACACATTTTCAAAATAGAGCAGAATTTGCTGAGGGCTTGGGTGCAGGGGTGTGAGAGCAGAGGAGCCGAAGCGCCCCCCCTTAAGAGGAGTGCGCTAGGGGATGGAAACGGGGGCGGCGAGTGGTAAGGGGAAGAAGGAAGGAGGGAGGCAGGAGGGCACAGGCAGCAGGGGTGTTTGCAAAGGCTCCCGGGACCCATCGTGGGGCTGGCTGCCGAACTCGGGGACCAACGCGGAGGTGTGGCAGGTGACTGATGGGGCAACGGGAATGAGCCTGGCTGGTGTCTAATGCATTTAGGAGGGATTCCGTGGAACAGTGGTTGTTCATTCAACCTTCAGCAAATATTTGTGGGGCTACCATGTGCCAGGCACCACCCTATTAGTTTGAACCCTTAGTTCTAGTAAAACCTTATGTGGAAGCGGAAATGAGTTAACCAGCAGCAGCGGAAGCCCACAGTCCCGCTGTTCAGCCCCAGGTATTAGAGAAGCATGTCAACGACAAAGGCCCGGTAGTGGGGAGCCGACCCGATGTCCTTTGAGGGAAGGGGAACTGCAAGATGGCAACCCGGAGGGGGGTACAGACCCTGGGGGTGGGCAGGGGGTACATGGGTGAGTCCATCGGTGTCCAAGACTTCCGTAATCAGTGGATCATAAAGACACAGAAACGCTCAGGGCAGGGTCTCTGAAGTTCTAAGGTGTGAGGAAGGGATCGTCCCCTTTGGAAGCACCAGGAGCCACTGAAATCACCTTCCGAAGTGAAATCAAGACTCTTCTGTTCCCAGAAGATGGACACGTGGGGTTTGAGGCAACCTTGGGAACCCTTCGTCATGTCTCACTCACCTTACTGTTAACCTCGCCGACATAACATGCTCTTCTTACTAAAAGGATGTCTTTCCCCATTAATCAGTTCTCAAGGGAGAAAAAAAGACGTCTCGCTAAGAGCTCTTTGCTTGAAATTCATCTAAAAATTCCTTTTCATGCTTCTCTCTTTCCACCGGCATTGCTTCACTGTCTTTTTTGTAATGTTTATTCATTTATTTTTTGGGGGGGGGGGTGCAGAGAGAGAGGGAGACAGAGAATCCCAAGCAGGCTCCACGCTCGGTGCGATCTCATGACTGACCGTGAGACCACGACCTGAGCTGAGGTCAAGAGCTGGCCGCTCAACCCACCGAGCTACCCAGGCGCCCTGCTCTGCTGTCTTTAACTTGTACCCCGGCGTCCGGGCAGGCTCACCGAGTCTGGCAGGGAAGGCACAGGGAGGGCTCCTTACCACAGGTACATCAGAATAAAGGTGTGTTTCCTCAGCTGTGGCGTGCGGAACAGGTCTGCAAAGGAGGGGCTCAGCTTCTCGGTGACGTCCTCTTCGAGCGAGAGCATCTAGGAGGGAGACGGAGAGCGTCAGCCACATCCTAACTGCGGGGGGGAGCCGAAGAAGCCCTCAGAGCCACCCCGCCCCGCCGTCAGCCACTGCCCTTCCTGTGCTCGGCACTCATCACCCCCATTGCCTCCTGTGCCTTCCGGCTTCTCAAGGCAGCCCCAGAAGCACTTTCTAAATCATAAACCCGACCCCCAAATTCAGGGATGTGAGGAAGCCCTTGCTAGCACATCACCTTCAGATCAACAAGTGGCAGCTTCCCATTCTTGCGGGCGATGTGGCCCATTATCTTCATCACTTGAGCGTTTCTCTTCTGCGACAGCAGCCAGCGGGGAGACTCGGGCACACACCTGCAGACACAGATCGTCACTCCGTGGCACCTTCCCCAGAGCGCGTCCCATTTTAAGCCCTGGTCAGAGCGATGTGGCTCTGAGCAACCCGCCCGCCTCACGTGGGGACTGTCAGTCCTCAAGCAGCTAGCGGACGAGGATCTGGGCTCACCCTGTGTTGGCTCAGGGGGCGCACGAAGGAGCTCTGCGGGCCCCTCACACTCTCAGTGCCACCTGCTAAGATTTAGGGGCAAAAAGGGAACCACCGCTTTCCTATGTGGCCTGCATTTCATGGAGCAGGGGCCCCATTCTTTGCTGGAAGCTGGGAGCCCTGTTCCTCACCCCGAATGGACGTTCCGTGTGCCCCCCCACCCCTTGGGCTACAGCAGGTGTCTCCGTGTAATTCGAGGGCGGTCGAACAAGGCTCGAAATACCTCCCAAACTAAATAAACCATACTCACTTTCCTTTAACACCGGGGAGATAGCAGGCTGTCCATTTCAAACCAGGTAAGGATGTTACAACTCGAAGACTGAGCATCTCTGGCTGAAGGTCTTCTGAACACACTCTGGTGTGGCCCCACCCCGCCGGACCCTCCTTCCCCCCCCCTCCCCCCCCCCCCCGGAGAGCCCCTGGTTGCAGCCTGGCGAGGAGAGAGCAGGCTGGTCCTGAGCACAAGTGTGCGGCCCCTAGTCAGCCCTTGTTGAGAGAGGCTGGGTCTACTGCAGTGCCGCTCACAGATGAGGTTTGCCCTCAGCAGAACGGTGACCACAGGGGCAGGGCTGAGGTACTTCTGTCCGCAGCCCTCTCTGCACCCCTTCCCTGCCCCACCATCAGAACTCATCTGTCCGGATGCTTCTCCCTGGGGACCCTGCCAAGCGCCGACAGCTAGTGAGATCGACAGCTCATTTGGGCCGGTTTGTTTCACAGTGGCCTAACGTGCACATTCCCCATTCGCTCGTTCATTCATTCATTCATTCATTCAACCAACAGCAAATGCCTACCAAGTGGCTAGGTGGGGTTTTGTGGGACTTGAAGCATTGCCTCTCTATCTAAGGGGCTGCGAATTTAAAGAGGCCCCGTTTGAGGCTAGCTCCCCGTGGAGTGAGGGCCGCTGTCAGAACACGGACCACCCCGAGTGGCACAGAGAGTGGTAGCAGCCCTATGCCCGTGCCCGTGGCCACCGCGGCCATGTGGAGGACGGCCCGTGTGGCAGCCGGGGTCACCGCGCAGGGGTCCGGGGCTGGACAGAGGAGCCGGGGCCGCCTCGGGGGACCCACGTACCAGTAGTAGAACAGGAAGAGGAAGATGGGCAGAGAGATGGCCAGCTGCAGCCACCGCCAGTGAGGGATGGCGTAGGCCACTCCCGAGAGCAGCACGAGCCCCACCGTGAAGGCCGCCTGGTAGAGGATCGCCACGGTTCGCCTGTGGCCCAAGCCCATGAATTCTGTGACTGAGACACAAGATGAGTCACTATTCTGGCTCCTTCCCTCCCCGGTGAGCCCCTGCGCCCGCCCCCCCCCCCCCGTGCCCCCCCCCCCCCCCCCGCCTGCCTGACTCCAGGCTCCTTCCCAAGTCCTGCTGATCGAGGCTCCCGGAGACACCCCGCCCTTCGTCCCAGCCTCTCTCGAGCTGGTCCTTTTTCAAACTCCCCCATTTGCCATCCGTACCGCCCGTCACGCACTCAGGATCCAGTCTGCCTGACACCTTCCGCCTCTCCTCCCCAGAGCTTGGCCCCACGAGCTCCGGGCTGAGCTATGACATTTCCCTCGGCCCCAGGAGTGTTCACGGACTTAGTGAGGGACCCGGCACCAGTCTGAGTGCCTGGGGTCTGTGGCAGCCACGTGGGCAGTGGCGGCCCACGCACCCCTCCTCCTCGAGGGAGAGGGCCGAGGGCTCACGCGGCAAATGAGTAAACCGTATGCCACGGGGGAGCGAAACGGTAACTGCTGTGAGGGGATCGGGACAGTCGAGGGTCAGGGGACGCAGCTTGCCAGAGGGCGGTGCCGTGGGGTGGACCTCAAGGGTGAAGTTCCAGGCAGAGGAGCTAAGGACGGGGATCTCCAGGGCAGGGGGCCGGGCGAGGCCATGGGGGGCTCAGAGAAGGCTGGCTTGCATGGCATGAAACGCAAAGCCGGTCCCTTGAGGGGCAAACGCACTCCCACGTCTGCTGCTGAGCTGAGACTTGAGACCGACGTGGAGGCGAAGGGACAGTGTTGGCCCGGGCCCAGTGGCCGCGGCGGAGGAACAGGTGGGTCCGGGTGTGCTGTGACAGTAACAGCAGGACCCCAAGGAGGCAGACACAGGAGTGGGGAAGCGGAGGCCGTGACCGACCGCAAGAGGGCAGGTCTGAGCGACTGGACCGACGGCACTTTACAGACTGGGGGCTGGGGTGGGGGTCGGCAGGTGTAACAGGTGTGGGGTTGGAGGGGACAACATCCTGGGTCCCGCCCTGTTGAGGGATGGGAGGATCAGGGAGAAGAAGAGGAGCCAACAAAGGAGGCCAATGAGCCATGGGTGGAGGACGGGGTGGCGAAGTGGGGGGGGACAGGGGTGGGGGGTGTGACCCATAAGTGAGTGGGGAAAGCCTTCGGAGGAGGCAGGGCCCTCACCCCACCCAGATACCCGCTCGGGCATCTGTCGTTCTCTCCAGCGTGTGAGCTCCTTGCAGGGAGGAAGGATGCCTCCTCTACCCTAGTGCCCCAGCCCCACCCTAGTGACCACCCTGCAGCAACAGAACCAGGCAGGGCCGGGCACGGGGCAGGCATCGCTCTGAACGCCACCTGTGTGGCTCATCCGCTCAGGGCACCGCCACCCCCCACCCCCCACCCCCGCCATGAGGGCATCGAGGCCGGAGATTATGGAACTCGCCCAAGATTACACGACCGGTCAGTGTTGGGCAGCCGACGTGTGACCCCAAGTTCATCTTCTTAACCATGTGCCAAATAGCACATATTGAACATACACGTGGCCGATACATATGACCCGAACCGATTAAACAAAACCATCTGCACACAGTTTCTAGGGGGAGAAACATGCTTTCTCTTGGTTAATGAACCATTTCCCAGAATGCCAAGACACAGGATAGCGTCTCCAGAGGCGGAAGGGCATCACTGTTTCTTTTCTGTTCTCTACAAATGAGCACAACTGTGGATTATCCTCACTGCTGTCTGAAGTGCCCACCTATGGGCTGAGGAAAGCATAGATGGCTCTTTTATACTACCTCCTTCCCAGAAAGTAATTTTCATTCTCTCTTCTCACCCTTCCGAGAAAAACTTGAAAGAAAAAAATGTAGAATTACAGTGGTTTACAGCTCAATTAAAAAAAAAACTGTTCCTCTCTTCTCTTATCTCTTCTTTGTTTTCTCTCCTAATTTTCAAGTGGTTCAAACCAGTTGAGTTGTATTTCTTTTCAGGAGGTGCTGGTTCTTTCTTATTTAAAATGTTAAAAATACTCTCTTACCTGACCCCCCCCTTCCTGCCCCTCCCCCTGCTGTAGACACGTCAACTGTGATCTTTTTCCAAATAGATGAGTTGATATGGAAAGATTGATCTATTTAAGTGGTTATTTAAGTGTCTCTCAGACAAAGGAAGGGAGGAGGGAGGGAAGGAAGGAGGGAAGGAAGGAAGGAAGGAAGGAAGGAGGCAGGCCATCCCCACGTAATGCCCCTGCCCCAGTCACACAGTCACATACAACTAGAGTGACCACAATGTCTCCAGACCCTGCAAACCTGCCTTCTCCCCCCAGACCCACCTCCATGTTTGGCCCCACCCCCTTCCTCTCGCCCACCCGACCTCTGTGGAAAGTCAGCCCCGCGGATACTTACTCAGGATGTAACCGGACGTCCAGCTGCCCTTGCTGACCAGCCCCTGTAGCAGGCGGAACAGCAGCAGGGACGTGTAGTCTGGCGCCACGGCCGTGAGGACGCCCGAGACGGCGCTGGTTAGGGTGGTGGCCAGGAGACATAACTTGCGGCCAAACCTTCAGAGACAGGGAGACAGGGACCTGAGGTGGGGCTGTTGAGTATTTGGGGTCAGGTGGGCACCACGGGGCAGCAAGGGTCCCAGTCGGGAGGCACACGTCACTGCTCTCCGGAGGGGCTGTCCCCCTCAGGGCCCGACCTTGTCATCCTCTGGGAACAGCGGCCCCTCCGAGGTTCGTTAAGTCACAGTGTAGCGAGGAATCCAGAATCCTGACGCTCTCAGCCATCTGGCATCTCAGCCTAAAGGGGGGCTCCCCCAGCGGCTCTGCGGGTCCCACACGGGTCCCCTCTCATTGCCTTTGTGTCTGGCAGACTGTGTTATACAGGGTTTAGTGGGGCGCACCCCCACGCAAGTCTTATCAGCTGTGTCAACATTTCGGGAAAACAGTTCTCGTGGTGTAACTATTGAGGATTATTTCCCTTTCCTTTTTTCACGAACGAAATGGGCAAATTATTTGCTAACGCTTCATCCCGGTAGGGGGCTTTACTGACTCGTCTCTCAGACCTTGTCCCACATGCAAGGAAGTAAGGGACCAACCTCGGTGCGGTCACAGCCACCTGGTCCCCACCCCCAGAGGGCCCCACCCTGCCCCCTGCGTCCTAGACACCCACACGGCCCTTCATCCTGCTTCTCCTTGCCTCCTGGCCTCAAACTCCTGCCCTCGCCCAGCGCACCTCCACACCAGCCCATAAATGCCCTTGTCCTTTACTGAGATAGAAACTTCCTGTCCAATACTCACCCCTTCTCACCTCAGAATAACCAGACTGAATGTCATCTGTGTCCACCTCCCCGTCTTTTCTCCTGTGTCTCTGACCAAAGGCTGTGTCCCTGTCACTGGAGCCCAGCCCCCCACCACTGCCCCTCCAGTCCTCCCATCCCCCACCCCTGCACTCTGTGATGCGGTCGTCCCCATCCTGGACCCCTCATTTCCCCCCTGTCCTTCGCAGCCCACTGGCCTCAAAGAGCTGCCCCCACACACAGACTCCGCTTTCTCCTCTCTCGCTCTTCTTTAGCCTTCCCGACACCGTCCCTGTTGCTGGCACTCGTGGGGCCACGTGCACAGGTGTTGAGTGCTCTTCCTCGTGGAGCGAGCCTTGCCTTGTGTTCTCCGGCTTTGCACCAGCCCCGCCGCCTGTCATTTCTTCCAAATCTCCTTTGCCACCACTCCTTCCCTATCAACCTATTCACCTCTCTACACACTCTGCTAGCTGATCTCAAACACAGTTTACGGCGTTAAATACCAGTTCCTGCTGACAAAGCCCAAAGATGTATCTCGAGCGCGAAACTCTATTCTGAGCGCAACTCGTGTATCCACTTGCCTCCTTGACATCTCTTCGGTGCCTCCCGGGCCACTGTTAGCACAGCTGTGATGTTAGCGCTGCGGGGACACAACTCGGGCGGCTTCCCACCCCCTCCCCCCCACAGAGAGCTACAGTGAAGTCGGCCTCTACCCGACTCAGGCCTGCCTCAAAAAACAGCCCCGCCCTCACCTCATCCACCTGCCTGACACCTAAACCTTGGCTTCGTCCCCACCTTCTCTCGGGCCACCACCCCAACTATACAATCTGCGTGGAGCGTCGACCCCTGAAATCCATCCTAAACCCCAACCTTACTCCAGCCTGCTGCCCCACCTCGTCCAAAGCACTAGCTACCACGTCTTTTCCCCGTCAAGTTCCGTGGTAGATTTCAACTGGCCAGATTCTCCCATCACTGACCCCTCTGATCCACCCTCCACGCGGCCTTGCCGCTCCATACAGGTGGATTGGCCTTCACGTACCTGTCTGCAATGTAGCCGACACCCAGAGAGCCCAGGAAGAAGCCCACGTTCACGCAGGACTGAAAGAGGTCCACCTTCCAAGAGTCATCACACACCAGGTTGAACTGCAGCAGGTCCACACCGCAGTTGGAGGGGCCGAAAACACAAGACCGCTTGTGAGTCGAACTACACCTTCCGCCTTCCCTCCGGACAAAGTAAACGTTTAACACAACGTGTGACATCCGAAGGCGTCTCATGTCATCTTCTCTTACCGCGTGTTCGTAAGGCAAATTCAAGGTTTCTGGCAAATCTCGGTTAATATCATTATGGACCTCATATCTTTGCTTTACCCTCACTATATATTAGTTAAAGAAGCTACCGTCCAGTGCTTTGACACTGATAGTCGATTATCAAAAGACAACATGGCCAACAGGTAAGTTTTCTAGAAAGAAGTACAGCAAAGTAATTTCCTCAAGATGGAAGTGTAGCAAAATAAACAGAACGTGTTTTCCAAAATTGGTCAAAAGCCCTCAATTAAGTGCCTGTTAATTATACATTTCGTTATGTCAAGTCCACCAATAATTCTATAGATTCCGTTGTGACTGATGTTGCCGTGTGAACAGGAAGGGCTGAGCGAGGACACGATCGCAGGAAGGCGGGCTTAGTGGGAGCAGCCTGGGTATTAGTGTCCTGGGGGGGGGGGGTGGGCGGGCAGGGGAGCTGGAGACTCGGAGGGACCAGAAAGGACCGACATGCCAAGAACCAGAGATGGCAGGGACTGAGCAGGAGGGAGGCAGAGGCAAAGGCGGGACAGAACTGTCTGATGAAGGACCTTATTGTGTTATAGGGGACGTCCCACCGTAGAGAGCACACGCCTGGGCACTGGACGGGCGTGATGAGGAGACATCGCCACTCCCTCTTTGGGGCTCAGAGAAGGTGGATGTAAGTATGGAGCTCCGCAGCCGGGCCCTGGCGCCCTCCCCGGTCCTGGTGCAGCCCTAACTAGGCGGCGTCTAGGGGCGCATCCCTCCTTTCTCCCAATCTCTGTGCCGCTCTAGCTACTTTGGATTCACGGCCCCACCCTACCAGACAACGTTGTGGGATGTGACAGCAGGAAAGACACTTAGCCACTTTGGGCCTCAGTTTCCCAGTCTGAAACGGATGCGTTGAGCTGATCCTGTCCCACTCACAGAGCTACGCAAGCACTGAGGGGGAAACGTGAAAATGGTTTTGGTAAATAACAAACCCTTTAACTCTTAGAAGGTTTTCTTCCATGTTTTTCATTTGGAGATTGAGAGAGACAGTGTGCAAGCAGGGAGAGGGGCAGAGAGAGAGGGAGAGAGAGAATCCCAAGCAGGCTCCGTGCCAACAGCACGGAGCCCGATGTGGGGCTTGAACTCACAAACCGTGAGACCACAGCCTGAGCCGAAACCGAGAGTCGGACGCTTAACCGACTGAGCCACCCCGGCGTCCCAACATACCACCTGACTTTCAGAAACTCATAATGAGCCTGTCCTGTCACCTGCTATTTATGCCCAGACCCGTCGGTCTGCTCCCGTGGTGGCTCAGCCCTGGGAGGACGAGATACCTCCCGGCACCTCTGAAGTTCCCCGTCCCGATCGGGGTGTTCGTTCCCCTCAGCTGCACACCCTCCTCACCCAGCTCACCCTGCGGTTCTTTGGTTTTCCCTGGCTGCCCCAGGCCCCGCCGTCAGAAGGCAGAGGGACGGACGGCTCTGGAGTGTTATCTGGCTGCCCCAGGCTCTGTGTCTCCAATTGTCCAACTGTCTTTTTGTAGCCTCCCCCCCGACGCTGTCCAAGACCACATTCGGTGTCTACGAGACCGCACCGAAGCCGCAGGGCCCTGTTTTTTGTCTTTTGTTCTAATCTTCGCCATGAGCGAGTCTGTAACATGTCCCTGCCATGCTTCCTGAAATGCCCTGGATGACATCTTGCCCTTGGACTGTGCACAAGCTGGGGGCTCTCAGGGCCAGTGGGAGGGACCCCCACTTTACCTGCTACCACTGCCTCCTGCTGAGATCTCTGCCCCGCCACCGCCCCTCCCACTATGCTAGAGTCCCCTGCCATGCCCCGTGCCCCCCGAACTCACACCCAACCACTGCCCTCTAGTACATGTGTGCACACCAGGAGGGCAGGCCCAGCCCTCGGAGATGCCCGGGGCTGTGTTGAGCCCCAGGGGGGCGCCGGATGCGCCTCTGAGTCCAGTCACGGCTCCTGCTGGGCCTGGTGTGTTGGGCGGCCTAGAAACCAGTGGGCAGTGCTGTCCAAGCTCGTCTGATCACAGGAGTCCCCCAGGGTCCTTGTCCGAGTACAGACTGCTGTGGGTCCTGTCTGGGCAGATCACAGACCAGAAGCCAGGAGATCTCGGGGACCAGGCGAGTTTGGAAACTATGATGTAACTTTAGGTCCCATGACCTGGGGCTGAGGCCTTTCTCTCGCTCCTGCCCATAGGCAGGGGAGGACAGGCAGGGCTTCCCAGCCTGGAGCGGGGCCCCCCAGCCCAGTGTGGGGCTGCAGCCGACAGGGCCAGCCCTCCCCCCCCTCAACACACACACAGGGGAGGCAAAAAAGTCAGGAAACAGCACATTCCTTCCCCAGGCGGAGCCCAGCCGCTGTCTCTGGCTTGGAGGGGAAGTGAGGCTGGGTGTTCAAACAAGTTGGCTCAGCACCTCCCTCGAGCAAGTTCCAATGTCCAAGGCAAGGCTGAGTTAAAGATTATTTTTGCAGAAATAAATCCCCGAGGTGAATCCCCCAAGAACAAGCTTCAGTTTAGGATGAGGAGTGGAGGCAAAGGGCTTTGAAGCAATCAGGGGGGGGAGGGTGAGAGGAGAGGGCATCGCTTCCAGGGGCCGGATCCTCCCCAAATGCACTCTGTACCCGACAGCCACCTCCTCCCCGCTCCCCCTGAGCACAAGGGTTCCAGGAGCCCCTCAATTCCTGCCAGGGCTTATATCTAGGGTCCTGTGGAAGCGGACCCCTACTGCCACGCACAGGGAGCCCCCCCCACCCGGCTCTGGAGCGTTCTGAGTCCTCCTGCGTTGGAGTCCTCCCTTATCCCCTCCTCCCCTCTGTGTCTGCCACCCCCACCTCCCAAACCGCTCCTTCTCCCATGGTCCAGGCTCAGATTCAGTAGCCCCCCTCGCCCACCCCCAGGCGAGCTGGGGTCCCTCCCCCCCAGCCCAGGCCAGGCCTGTGTCTCTTCAGGGCCACTGTAACTTTTGTTCCTGCAACAACCACGTTGGCTGACCCTTCCACCGGGGCTCATTTCTGGGCCACCTGAGCCCTCCTGACCTCTGGGGACGCCTCCAGGCCATTCCCAAGGTCCAGCTAGAACTAAACCGCCTTGCTCCTCTGCCTAAACAAGACCAAATTTCCTCATTTGTTGCCACGTTTAGGAAGAAAACAACAACGACGACAACACAGGGTGCCCGGTCGAATTCGGATTTCAGATAAACAACACACATATATGTGTATTTTTTAATATGGGCACTGCCCATGCAATATTTGTATTCCCTGCTTCAGTATCAAATATTGCACAACATCTGAGACATGATCATCTTTTAAAAAGCATTGGTCATTTATCTGAAATTCACATTTAATTCGGTGTCCTGTGTTTTATCTGGCGACCTTTCCTTTCGGGAGGACAGTGTAACGGTTCATTGTCCCCAGCGTGGCCCGAGCTCCCCCTCCCTGTCCTGTTTCCTCTCCTTGCCGCTCAGGATACACCCGAGGCTCCAATCAAATGCCACCTCCCTCCAGAAGGCACCCGTGATAAGTTCGGTGGCTCGGGGACGCCTCCTTGGAGCCCGCTGCCCCCTGTGTGCCTGCCCACACGTGGGCCCGGGCACAGGCCTTGTTCTCCCCGCCTCCATCACTGCCCTGGAGATGCCAGGCTCCTGGAGAGAAGCGCCCAGCTTTCTCCCCGTCTCCATCCCAGCACCGCAGCAGTGCTGGAGCAGAGCAAAGGCTCAGCCACGTTTACTGAGTGAACAGATGGGGGAGTAAATAGATGGAGGACCGACTGCTTCTGCCCGTTTACTAGTGGAGTGGCTCTCAGTCACGGAGAACAAATACTTCTCTGTCTTGGTATGCTTCTAGACTCCCAGCCAGAGCGCTGGGCAGTTCGGTGTCCCTGGGAGGGGAGGTGCCTCGCTGGTCGTCTGTCATTGAAGGGTGCCTTGGAACCCTTGGAAACCCATCGCTTTCAAAAGGATGCATGAAGGGAAAAAACCTGGTAGCTTTTTACTAAAATATCCTCAAGGCACAACACAGAAAGAGCCCCCCGAACTAGGCGAGCAGGGCGCTTCGACACCACCACCGCATCCTGTGAGGCCACCTCGTGCAGCTCAGCTCAGGTCTGTCAGCGGTTACGCCAGCCTCAGCTGAACGTCCGGCCCCTGTGGGTCACGGCCGTCCCCGGCTTACTGATGAGGAAGCTGAGGCTCAGAGATGCCGAGTAACCCACGCAGTGACGCCCAGCTCATCTGGAACATGGCCGGGATTGCAACAGTCTGACTCCAAAGCCAGGGAGGCCTCCCCAGCTCCCCAGCCACGTTCAGCCCCCACAGGCGCGTGCCTCCTGAGTGGAGGAAGGGGGAGCCCACTAATTCTAACGGTAGGGAAGCCGCACCCCAAGCGAATTCGGCAGGCTCTTGGAGGAAGAGGCCGGTGGGGCGGAAAGAAGAGAAACCCGTCTCTCCCTGTAGACCCGTGTTCAAACGATCTGGCTCAGCCCGGCTTGCTCTGACCTTCAGCCTCCTTCACCATCACCCAGGGTCTGCGGAGGGCTACGCAAGGGAAGCGTGCAAAGTGCCCAGGATGGAACTGGACACGTTCTAAGTGCTCAGTGAATCGAACTCTCCGCCCGGCTGCCCCCCAAAACACAGGGCCAGCTCTCACCTCGGTCACAATGGACGAGCCGGGCGTTTCGTACACCCAGCCGTGCCGACAGGGGCCCAGCGGCAGGTGGCTCCTGTTGGCCGCCAGGCCGGCCAGGGGGTCCGCGCAGCTGAGGGCGCTCTGGTTCCAGTCCACCTCGTAGCGGCGGCACTGGTGAGGGGACGCCTCGCCCGCGGCCCCCGGGCCCGGCGCTGTGTAGTTCAGCTCCTCTGCCAGGCTCCAGCCGCATCTCCGGCTCAGCTCGGCCACCCCGGGGCTCAGGCAGCGGTGATCCGGGGTGAAGGCCAGGAAGACGATGCCCACGTAGAGGGGGGCAAAGGCAGCTGACAGCAGGCATAGGGTCAGGAAGACTTGCTTCTGGAACCAGCCGAACTCCCCAACCTGCTCCAGAATGTCATCCACAGTGGGCATGACTGGACCGGCAACCTCATCACTTTGGCCAAACTGCCTCGGCCGAGGTGGCCAAGGTCAATGTTTCGTGTGGGCTTCTCTGCAATGGGCTGGTTTGAAATCAAGTTGCTGTGCAAGCATGCTCCACCTGGAAGCCAACCAACTGGAAATAATCTTTCACCCCGTGGTGCGGGTGTCCGGCAAGGGTGAAAGGCAGGAGGGTGAGTGTCCAAATGGCTTGGCCAGGAAGCAAGGCCACGAAGCTGGGGTTCTAATTCTCTTGGCATTAGAGGGAAAAACTAGAGCCTGCCAGGTAACCCCCCTCCCCACCCCGGAGTGGTCTCTTTAGGGCTCTTCCAGAGAGATTACTTTAAAACTTCTTTTTATAATTCAGATAAATCAAAGGTAGCACAGCTTCAGGTACTGTGTGATCCAGCACTCACACTCCTTTCACCTAGCTGGCCTGGCCCCAAGCGTGGCTCGGCTGAGCACTGCGTCCTATTTGTCCCCAAGGGCCCTGCAGGCCGGCATCTCGTGGAAAAGGGAGCCATGAACGAGCTTCAGACTCAGCAATGACAAAAGCATCGGCCTTCAATTCGGGGCTCTGAATTGTTACCAGGTCGTGACAGCCTTCAAGGTCAACGCTACGACTCTCCTCACGGCACAGCTAGGAAAACAGAGGTTTGGGGAGCCAAAGGCAACCTCCCGAGTTCCCACTGTCCTTGAACTTGAGTCTTCTTCCGCTCCAGAGCAACATCCCGAATTTATTAGCCTGCCCTTAGTTCACCAACTCCTGTCAGTTTGCTTTTTGCATTCAAGAAATATTCACCAAGCCCTTATACGTCTCAGTTGGTGCCAGGCTCTGGGACACAGAGATGGGGCAGCTTCTAACTCCAAACAGCATATCGTTCGGGGGGATAGACTCACAAAGGGTCAGCTCAAGCAGAGGGCACTAGGGGAGCCCCCAAAACCTGCTTCTCAGCCAGCCGTGAACCTTATGGCCAGTAGGTTGATACGATGGTGGGGGGTGGGGGGAGCAGGAAGTGATGAAAGGCAGAAAGGGTGTGGCAGGCAGGGATGGGAAGGTGACCCCCGAAGACCCTGCCTCCTGGCACGCGCACCCTGGAGTAGGCACGGGACCTGAGACTGGCCTGTCCCCACGGAACACAGC
The DNA here is from genome assembly GCF_022837055.1 of Prionailurus viverrinus. Classification (NCBI taxonomy): domain Eukaryota; kingdom Metazoa; phylum Chordata; class Mammalia; order Carnivora; family Felidae; genus Prionailurus; species Prionailurus viverrinus. Next base: position 144,677,213 of record NC_062565.1, on the reverse strand, counting down.
AAATGTGGCGATGCCACTCCCAGGACTCCATCGAGCGCAGGTTCACAGCTGCCTGGCTCGGCGTCCCTCATCCCACTGCTGGCTTTGATGAAGCAGGTGGCCCTGCGGGGGAGTCCACAAGGCAAGGAGAGGAGATGCCACCGGCTGACGGGGACCCTCAGGCCCGCAGCTGCAGGAACCTCGTGGGCTGAGGCCCATCTTGCCCCAGACCCGCAGAGGGTCCCCCCCAGAAGCCGGGAGACGAGTGTGCGGCCTTATCCAGCTAGGGTTGTGGTCGTGTGGCTCCACAGGAACAGACAAGGAGAAATGGCTCCTGGGAGACAAGGAGGGAATGTTCCTGGGAGCAGCAGGGCCTCGAAAGGCCTGCGAGCCCACGTGCAGTGCTGCTCACGCGGCCTGGGGCTGGCTAACCGCGCTCCACACTCGCCCCTCTGGGGCCCTGCGTGCCAGGCTGACCTCTGAGGCCAGGCTCAAGCAGCAGCTCCCTCAGCCCGTCCACCTGGCCTGCGTGCCAGCCCCAGGGCTGCTCTGGGGGCAGGGGCGGGGAGGGGGGCAGCCTGTGGTGGCCGGGCCCCCCCAGGCCCTCATCCTGGCCCCCTCGCCCTCCTCGGGGGAACAGGCCAACCAGACCTTTAAAAGCCTGGGACACACGGACCGACCAGGGTGGTGGGAGAGCCAAGCTCCCCAAACCCACTTCCCCGTCTCCCCGCCCCAACACAGGCAGTTTCCCAGCACCCCATGGGACTCCACCCGGCACCATCACCTGCCCAGGGCGGGCTCCCAGCTGCTCGGTTGTAAAACAACCTGACATGCAGGGAACGGGGTCAAGGGGGCTGTCTGGGCACAGAGCGGGACCCCGGGAGTCCCGGCCAGAACTGCTGATGGAGGACAGCAGCGAAATGCTACCAGAAAGGAAACGCCTCCCCCACCCCCCCCCCCCCCCCCACGTCAGCCTTGGGAGGGCACAGACATCCAGGGCGGGTCCTTGCATTTGCACACGGGAGAGGCCCTTTTGTTTCTGGGACTCCTCTCTCTGCTCCGCGGGCACTGGGCGCTGGCTGGTTTGGCAAAATACAGTCCCCCTCCCGGGGGTTGTAGCTCTTGAACCCCCGGCCCCCCGCCCCGCCCCGGGCTGCTGCCAGAGGGCTGAGTGCTCGCTGGAAGGGCAGGAAGGAAGAAGGCCGGAGGCAAACGTCCCCCAAAGGCAGGACAGTCACACACTCCAAGCTGAAAGCAGTCCTTTCTGGCGGCGTGAGATCGTAGGACATGTGTCTGGGGCTCTGCCCCCGGTTCCTGGCACGGAGCTCCTGAAACCCTTGTGGTTTCCTGGGTGGTAGGAGTAGCCTTTGTTCTGATGAGGGGACTCTGGAGGGCTCCCGGTCACGGGAAAGGCCAAGCCATGATCAGAAGCTTGGCACTTTCGGCCCAACCCGCATTCTCTCGAGAAGGGAGAAGGGCTGAAAATGGAGTTCATGATCCATCGAGCCTACACGAGGAAGCCCCTGTGAGGATCCCAAAGGAATGGGGTTTGGAGAGCTTCCTGGCTGGTGAACACTCCCACCTCAGGGGGGATCACACACCCCAGCTCCAGGGGGACAGAAGCTCCCTATGCCTGGGACCCTCCCAGACCTCGCCCCAAGTACGTCTTCATCTGGCTGCTCGTCTGTGTCCTTTGGTAAACTGGTAAAAATAGGAGTGTTTCCCGGAGTGCTGTGAGCTGCTCGAGCAAATCAATTGGATCCAAAGGGGAAGAGGTCATGGAAGTCCCCCGACTTTGTAGCCAAGTCGGACAGAACTATGGGTAACCTGGGGACCTACTACTTGCCGTTGGCATCTGAGGTGGGGGGCAGTCTTACGGGACTGAGCCCCTAGCTGGGGTTGGGGGGGGGGTGGTTCTGATGCTACCTACAGGTGGACCACGTCAGAATTGAGTTCAATTATAGGACTCCCCGACTGGTGCTCCAACGAATTGCTTGGCGTGGGGCAAAGCCCCCACATCTGGTGACCAGAAGTGAAATGTTCTGGGTGAGCAGCAAGGGAGATACACAGAAGGGAGAGCTGGGTGTTCCCCACCACACGGGAGGAAAACAAGTGGCTTTTTCTAACACAAGCGTGCTGGCCCCAAGCGTCCTGGGTGCCCTCTACCTCTACCTGGGAAGCAGCCAGGGAGCAAAGGTCCTGCTTTCGACACATCCTGGGGAGAAAGCAAGGCCCCTCTCTGCCCCCAATTCCCCCAGGGCGGTGCAGGGGCTGGGGGTGGGAAGGCAGCCAGCCAGGCCTCCCGCCCCTGCTCTTTTCTTGCTGGAGAAAGCAATCTCCCTGGCTCTGGGCAAAGGCTTCCCTCCCCACTCCCCAGCGGGCTGGCGCTCACTCTTTCTTTTGCTCAGACAGGCCACTCTGTTCCCATCGCCCAATCCCTGCTTCAGGTGCAAGGACCAGACACCTCGGGTCATCAGAATTGCAAAGGGGAGAAGTGACAGAGTATTGTGGCCAACTGCCCCCCCCCCATCCCCGCCGCCATGGGCGCCCCTCCTCCAGCTGCACTCAGGCCTCCTCACCAGCCCTGGGGTTGCTGTCGCCCTCTGTGTGCCGTCAGGAGACCACCGTGGTGGAGGCAGACCTCTCCTCACAGACCTCAACCCCCAGCACCGCCTCCAAAACGGCACCTTCTTTTAAGGTCCTTAAGGAGCGGTTTTAAATTTTTTTTTTTTTTCAACGTTTATTTATTTTGGGGACAGAGAGAGACAGAGCATGAACGGGCGAGGGGCAGAGAGAGAGGGAGACACAGAATTGGAAACAGGCTCCAGGCTCTGAGCCATCAGCCCAGAGCCCGACGCGGGGCTCGAACTCACGGACCGCGAGATCGTGACCTGGCTGAAGTCGGACGCTTAACCGACTGCGCCACCCAGGCGCCCCAAGGAGCGGTTTTAAATTGCGCTGAGGAGCATGGACACCACCAGAAAAGAGGCCCCAGCGTGGGAGCCACAGCGAGGCTCCACTCGGTCATCAAAGGTGCTGCCTTCCTTGAGGACCCAGGCTGTTCTCCACACCACGGTCCCCTCCCCGATGTCGGGGCCTCTCTGATGACTCCGTTTGCCCTACGCCAAAGCCCCTGACAAGGAAGGCCGCTGGGCAGGCCTCTTCCCCCAGAGCCCGGCCAGAGGACAAGACAGGGGCCTTCTGTCTCCAACCCCCCCGGCACTGGGACCAACCGGACCCAGTGACCCTGTCTGCCCAGCTTGCCCAGGACAATCTTCTTGTCCCCATCTGTTCCAGCAGACACATGACATGGAAGCTACGCATTAAATTCCTCCCTACCCTCCCGGCCTCCAGAGCTCAGAAGGCCGAGCGCGCACAGACATCACCACTGGGGCTAGAGGTCCCCGGGAGCAGGGGCTGGTCAGGCACACGGGACAGTGGCCAGGAGCCGAGGGCATCACCTGGCCCCTATTCTCAGTTCTGGACGCCAGAGCCAAGTCTCAGGCAGCCTGCTTCCACGTCCTCGAGGTATCATTGTCAAAGCCGGCTCAGCTCTCAATGACCCACCCACCCCGTCCCCACAAAGGAACCCACGAAACCACCTGTGGTTCATTCAAAACCATCGGCCACTCAGTCATCCCTCGATGGGCATGGAGGCAACGACAGGTCACAGTGGGGCAGCCTAGACGAGGCTCCTCAGCCTCCGCACACAGCCATGGGTCACTCTCGCTGTGTCTGATGACCGCCTGGCCCCTCTAGGAGAGCGACTGGGCCTCTGCTCCCCGGACTCGTGTCTCAGGGCTGCCGGAACAAAGTAGCACGGACGGTCTGGGAGGCTGAAGTCGCAGATATTTATTGTCTCGTGGTTCTGGAAGCTGGAACTCCAAAACCAAGGGGTGGGCAGGGAGGGAAGGCCTCTCTCCTCAGCTTGCAGACGTCCGTCTCCTCCCTGTGTCTTCACATCATGAATTTCCCCTGTTCATAAGGACACCAGTCACAGTGGACTAGGGCCCACCCCCCGACCTCGCTTGAACTTGATCACGTCTATAAAGATCCAGTCTCTGAATAAGGTCACATTCGGGAGTGCTAGGGGTGAGCGCTCCAACACAGGGGTTTTGGGGGACACAATTCGACCCCTGATCATCTCAACACGCCAGCACTCACGCGTGGAGAGTAACAGGCAACGGGTCAGAAGCGCCACGCCAATGGCCGCAGAACCTGGTCACTGTCAGCTTCCTGGGGAATTGGACCCGATGTGGGGAGCAGTGTTGGGGGGCGCAAATGGCTGGGGCGGGGCCATGGGGAGGGCGCGGGGGGCTTCCCTGGGGAGGGCAGGTTCTGAAGTAGTGTGCACCCGTCTCTTGGGCCCTCACCATTCTTGTACAGAGAACACCACACCCGTTCTGTGCGACCCTCAGGACAACCGTGCGCCACGGTGACAGCATTTCCCAGGGGACGGGCCACCGGCCACCAGGCTCCCCAAGGGGACACAGGCCAACACGTGGAAAGCACTTCATACTGTACCTTCTTGGGAGACCCACCAGCCACATTTTTTTATTGTGATCTGAGCCGGATCTCAGAGGTGTCTCACGGCAAGGAAGCCTGTCTTCTCGGCATCGTCCTGACCTACTTGGGCACAGACCCTTTCCAGTTTCCATAGCACATCGACCAAATCAGACGGGACAAGTGTTCCACGGGGCATCCTTTGGGAAACGCCACTCTACGGCAAGACTTTCTAGTTTAAGTATGATTCTGTTCAACCTGAGGTCCGTCCCCCATGCTTTCCCAAAAAGGAGTCCTAAAACCATGACACGGGGCAGAGCAGAACAGGGATCCTCCAGTGGGGGGGGGGGGGGGGGGCCGAGGGGCCTCAGGGTGTCAGACCCCGAGGCGAGGAGGGCAACCTCACGTGTCAAGGCCACGAAAGCGCAAAGATTGAGGAACTTTCTGGGCTGAAGTGAAACTGAAAGACAGTGAGGTACAACACAGGATTCAGAACGGGGTCCTTTTCCTAAAAAGGGCATTGCTGTGACCAGCGGGGACACCCGAGCAGGATCTGAGGCTTAGCTGGTAGGAATGGGCCCACCACCGTGCTCTCGGTGGATGCATCGCGCTCCCGCGGGATGACAACCTGAAGTGTCCAGAGAAGGTGAGGCGTCAGGGAGGCAGCTCACTCTCAAGCGGTTCAAGAAAGTTCCTCGTCCTGTTGGTTCAACATCTCCGTATGTTCTGATGATCTCAAAATTAAAAAAAAAAGAAACAGAAGCCTGAAGCCGAAGGTCACAAGGTTGGTGTGGGACCTGGCCCTCTGCTCCTTCCAGGGTGCCTTCTGGGGCGCTGCACCCCGTCGTGTGGGTCTCCAGCTCCCCACTCCGTCTTCCAGGACAGTGCCGAGAGCGGCCGTCAGGTCTCCCCAACTTGGCCGCGAGCCCATCCGTGGGCTCCGTGGTCTCGCCCCGTCCAGGGGGAATGACGGACGGCCATTTGTGCAATCTCGTTTTCCTCTGACGCTGTATCAAAGTAACATTAGAGGTAATCTTTTACCGAATTTGATTTGCAACCTGGCCAAAACACAAAGCGGAACAAGAGGTGAAGAAATGGGAGTGGCCGTTCCCAAGCCTAACTTTGGTCCGTCCCCCTCTCTTTAAGAACACAGGGTGTTTCCCCCAGGACCCCCTCCTTCCGGGCTGGCAGCCTGAGGCCTTCCAGGGTCTGCACACCCGCCTCCTGAGCCTCAGCGCGTCTTCTTCCTTTCTCCCACCGACGCGGGCCCTTCCACAGCACACGGCTCCTTACTGTGTCGTCCACGTGACACCTTGAGTCACAGGCCTGCTTCAGCCTTGCCTCTGCCATCTGCCCGATCGCCGTCCCTCGGCCTGCGTGACCCGGACACGGCGGCCAGCCCGGCACCCACAGTGGCCCCCGCAACGCTTCCTGTGGGGAGGGGATCATGCGCTCAGCCCGCTCTCCCAGGCCGTACGGCAAGGCTAGCCCGAGGGCGAGGCTCACCCCAACTCAGTGACGCGCACTTGGAGAAATAAGGTGTGTGAAGCACCTGAGTCGTGGGGGAAGGGGATTTATTTAAATCGAACCTCATCCATAACACGCGCCCCCGACACGCTCCCTCCCCCCTTGTGACTGTAGGACCTGCACGACCATCGGTTCTGTGACTCCCACAAAGGATCAGGTTCCCCAAAGTACGGTTTTGTTATTTTCTTATTCTGTTTCACTTTATTTCAGTATTTTTACCAACAGCAAAACAGTCTTACCTTTAGGTGGAATTTTGCATTTATATTAAAAATCTTGTGTGCTGGGGACCTGGGCGGCTCAGTCAGTTAAGCGTCCGACTATGGCTCAGGTCATGATCTCTCGGTTCGTGGGTCCGAGCCCCACATCAGGCTCTGCGCTGACAGCTCGGAGCCTGGAGCCTGCTTCAGATTCCAGGTCTCCCTCTCTCTCTACCCCTCCCCTGCTCGTGCTCTATCTCTCAAAAATAAATGTTAAAAAAAACAATTCTTATGTGCCAATTAGGAATTTGAAACATTTTTTTTAAGTTTATTTATTTTGAGAGAGAGAGACAGACAGACAGACAGACAGACGGGCAGAGGGAGAATCCCAAGCAGACCCCGAGCTGTCGGCACTGAGCCCGACACGGGGCTTGAACTCAGAACTGTGAGATCTCAACCTGAGCCGAAATTTAGAGTCTGACACTCAACTGAACGAGTCACCCAGGTGCCCCCCTGCCCCCCCCCCACCAGAGTACTGTTTTAAACGTCCAGGTGGAGTCAGCCTTCCTGCAGGGTCATCGCGTGTGCTGTGTGATCTCAGTGGTTGGCGGAGGAGAGCTGGTGTCAACTGTTTTTAAACGTTCCGAGTAAGAACAGACTTCTAGACCACGGATTTTCCTCGACACAAGGTTTGCCTACATCGTGCTCATCCCCCACTTACTCCACTTCTCTGCCATCCTTGGACAGTCTCCAAAGGGCACAGAAAAGTTGGCTGAAAGGACACTGAGTATCAGGGCTGTACTCTTATCAATAAAGTCACTTCTGAAGACATCACAGTTCCTATCTGCCATCAGGGCGCGTTTTCCCGCAACTACGTGCCACGGCGAGGACGGGGACTGTCTTCCGAGCCCAGGGCTAGCTCTAGTCCAGGTTCCTAAGGGTCAGAGCGAATGCCCTCACACACACGGGCCCACCTGTCACCCTCCACCTGCCGGCCACAAGCCGCGTGCTCGGCAGGCAGCCAGGGGTACAAAGACCCCTGTGGTCAAGTTCACCAACAGGGCCAGCGCATGACTGCAAGTGGCCTTCCCGACCTCCTGCCCCCTGCCCGAAGTGGGCTTCCTGTGACTTAGAGGGAGGGGGTGCTGGGAGAACAGCCCTCCGGACACAGTCCCCGAGCACCCGTGACTCCTGGGTGGTAACGCACACTTTTCTAAGACCCAAGTGTCGGTGGCAGAAGAAACGACGTCGATGAACAAATGAGGGGAAGGGAGGGAGGGACAGACGTTGACTCCGAGACGTCCGCTTGCCGCTGCAACTTTCTGCTTTGTCCGCTTTCCCACTAGCGTCTAGGAAGCTCTCGTCACTAGTCGGGGTGACAACTGACCAAAGAGAAGCCACCCCCCCCCTCCACGACACACAGGGCGCCCCCCGCCCCCCCGTGCCTGCCTGCAGTGCCGGAACCTGCACTCCCACGTGCTCGCTCCAGGAACCTGGGACTAGCCGGAGGTGCGCTTTCTCGCAAGGAAGGAGGAAATGAGACCTGCCCACCGGAAGGACGCCAGCGAGCGCACGGTGGTGCTGCACACGAAGGGCCAGGGGGCCCCGCGGCAGGAGCCCAAACGCGGGCATCTTCCCCAACAGCACAGAAGAACAGATGGGCGGCCAGGCTCGGCAGCGCGCTGGGCAACTTGTAAGGAGAAAGCAGTAACACCCGACTAATAATTTATCTTTTATTGAAATTGTTGAATACTTTATCTTACAGTAAATTTGATTGAAAAAAAATGAGGAAAGAAATCAATTTTAAAAAATACACTCATGTTGAAATCAAATTAGCCAGCCAAACGGAGTACAAACCAAGGAACCACCATAGGGTGGTTTTCTCAGTACATGAATACCACTGAGTCTATGTACAATTCTAGAATTCGAGAAAAGTCATTCATTAAACACTTCGAGAAAGGTGCCAACAGCGAGGGAAGGACAGCGGCCCCGCCCTCCAGTCCCGCAGCACCGAGAGGCCGACCCAGCACCCCCAGAGCGGGATCCCCAAGTGCAACGCTAGGGCGAGATGCTGGCCCATCGGCTTTCATGCAATTTCCGTAAGTCACGCACTGTGCAAATTAAGGCTTCTTATAGGTCGGATGGTTGATAAACACTTTTTTTTTTTTTTCTTAAAAAAATAAGCACAGTAAAGGTGGTATCATGAGAACCTGAAGAGGTGAGACCTATCCCCCAAATCTGGAGGAAAGTTATTTTCTCTGACATCTCAACTCCATCCTCACACACACACAAAAATAATCTTTGGGTGGGTTGTTTGAATTCACCAGCCGGTGAAAGAAATACTGATAAGTGTGCTCTGTGCACCTAGGATTGAAGATGTCATGCAAAACGCTGCAGCCGTTACTGACTAAGGGCAGAGAGCAGGCGAACCCTCCAAAGCCTAGGCACTCGGGGACCCTGCACATGCGTGTGCGCGTGCACGTGTGTGTGTGCGCGCACGTGCGTGTTCCCTTAAGAAACAGGAAGCAAAAAGGAAGGGACAGATTGGAGCATTCTAACTTACAGGCTACATTATTGACCAGTTCAAAATCTCATATGGACTTTCCTAGCACACCGACAGCTTCCCCTTCCGACCGGGGATGAACCACGATCACCCCCGCTGTCACGAAGAAACTGTTGGCTTGTTTGTTTTTTTTGTTTTGTTTTTTGTTTTTTGTGGTTTTTTTTTTTCGTTTTTCCTTTTTTGCAAACCTGAGTAATTGTCAAAGTCAATAAATAGGAGGAGAGAATTAAATGCTAAAATATAATGGTCAAATACCCCACAGGGCCTAAAGCAGCAAGGGTTTTCCTCGAATACACAGCCCTCTGTTCCAAGATGCGTCTGGCCCGGGCGCACGTTACGAAGCGCACGGCAGCCATGCTTCTGAGGACTGGGGACAAAACCCGGGGCCCTGCACCGCCCCCACGACAGGGGCAGAGCCACGTTCCGAGGACCGTAAACCTGACCTCCTCACCCTCTCCCCCATCACAAAAACTCTTCCCTTTTGAGACAGTTCTTGTTAAAGGCAAAAATGATAGAAGCATCATCGAACTGAAGTCTTATTTGGTTGGAGGTGCTCGGCGACGCCACGGACCCGCGTCCCCTGTAGGCGCCAGGAGACTAGATGTGTAAGAGGTCCTCGTCGCTGTCGTCGTGGAAGGACGCCAGGCTGCCGGGCTGTGCGGGCTTCTGCTGTGCGGGCCTGGGCCTCCCTCTGCGGGCCCTGTCCCCTCTCACCAGCACCCCCGCGCCATCCGCGCTCTCCCGAAGCTCCTTCCTCTGCGCGTTCCTCCCGTGCTGCACGCTTGCTGCCCCGGTCCCCCTGCCCGCCTGCACTTTCACCTCCGGGATGGTCAGGACCTCGTCTTCGCTGTCCTGGTCGTCCCCGTGCAGGGAGGTGAGGGCTTCGGCCTTCACGGACTTCGTGGTAATGTGGCCGTTTTCCTGCCCTTCCTTCCCGGGCCTTGGGGTCGGCACCTGGATCTCTTCCATCAACCACTCGGTTTCATTCTCATCCGCCTCCTCCTCCTTGTTCACCTGCCAGGGACGAGGCCACACCCTGGAGCCCCTCTGAGGCCCCAGACCACGCCGCTCCTCTGTGACCCTCCCTTCCGTGACCTGCCTGAGTTGGGGAACCCCTTCCCTGCTTCCCGGGTCCCCCACCCAGAGAGGAAGGGAAGGCTGGCGACCGTCGGCTCCCGCTTGGACCCCACGAGGCAGCTGGTGTCAGGCTGGCAAGTCAGCGGCACCGGGGGGACGGGAGGGGCCGTGCGGTACGAGAAGCCGCAGGGGCCGGACGTGACTGTGTCTGAGCGAAACCTTTGAGGACGCAATCTGGCTGGAGGACCGAGAGCCACGAGCACGCGTGTGCCCATTACCCGAACGCCTGTCCGGGGGAAGTTTATCTGAAGGGACTCATCCAGGTGCCAGATGCACAGACACGTTCGTTATTTATTTAGTTTTCAGAATAGCCCCCAAAGTAGAAGCAACTGAAATATTAAACGTTCTGAGAAAACCAGCCGCAGCCGCGATGATAAAACCTGAAGGCAGAAAGGACACGGAGTGCGCTCGGGTTCAGAGCGACGGCTGACCTTTCCCTTCTCTCCTTCAAAAGGCCTGTGGTGGCGTCTTCCTCGTCACAGGCTGACACCATCAGGGCACACACAGCTCAACAGTGGGGCGGGGGCGACAGGGGTGATGGGACGTTACCTTCGAGTATTTGTAGGACACGCTGGCACTCCTCCTGCAGCAGCTGCTCAGCCTGCTAACCACCGACTCCCTGCGGGGCGAGCGGTCACTGCGGGCGGGACCAGCCGGGCAGGAGAACCGCCCGGCCGGCCCTCCCCGCCCCCTCCGCAGCCCTGGCATCTCGCGTGCCAGTCCTCCCGGCCCCAGCCCCTCCCAAACCCGCCCCTCCACAGTCCTGGCGTCTCACGTGCCAGTCCTCCCGGCCCTCCCTGGCCCCGGCCCCTCGCCCACCCGCCCCTCCGCAGCCCTGGCATCTCGCGTGCCAGTCCTCTCAGCCCCGGCCCCTCGCCCACCCGCCCCTCCGCAGCCCTGGCGTCTCACGTGCCAGTCCTCCCGGCCCTCCCTGGTCCCGGCCCCTCGCCCACCCACCCCTCCGTGGTCCTGGCATCTTGCGTGCCAGTCCTCCCAGCCCCAGCCCCTCGCCCACCCGCCCCTCCGCAGCCCTGGCATCTCGCGTGCCAGTCCTCTCGGCCCCGGCCCCTCGCCCACCCGCCCCTCCGCAGCCCTGGCGTCTCACGTGCCAGTCCTCCCGGCCCTCCCTGGCCCCGGCCCCTCGCCCACCCGCCCTTCCACAGTCCTGGCACCCTGCTCATCTGCTCACAGAGAAGCCTGCAGCCCCCACAGGCACATCCCTCCATGGCATGGGCACGCTAAACCCACAGCAGCTGGGTTATACACGAGTTCAATGAAAAGAACACTTTGGAACCAGACGAATGTGGATTCGAAACCTGCTTCCTCTCTCAGTGGTCTAGCAAAAGCAAGTGCAAGTTACCCACTGTGGGCTTCTGCTTTGTCCCATGTGACTATGACAAGAGCACATATTCCTCCCACCCCAGGGCTGCACAGAGACGTGTGCCAAAACTCATGCCCAGACCCTCGGCCCGGATTTTTCGTTCCAGTACCTGCCTCTCCGGGCCGGGACGGCCGCACCCAGGACTTCTGGACGCCCTCTCCCACCTGCCAGGGAGGACCACGCACAGGGCTCATGGGCCCTGTGCCTCATTCACACACCACACGGAAATGTGGTGACAAGCCCTTTTACCCAGAAACCGTGAGCCAAGAAGACAGTGTCATGCCTGGCACATGGTAGGCATCTAGTAAACGGGAGGAAGGGGCGAGGGGAGGACCATGTAGAGGGGTCAGCTGATCAGAAGGAAGCCTGCTCATAAAAGGTGCTCATTTGCTGTCTCTTTGGACACATTCAGAGACCAACATCCTAGAAACAGGCCAGGCTTAGTGCCTGTGCGGCATCTCCTACACGACACGACCACCAGGGCCTGACTTGCATGCCTGGGAGTCAGATGGTCACCTCGTCCCAGAAACGCGGACGTTTACGCGACTTCGGAGACCGTTTCCGTGGTTGCAACACACACACACACACACACACACACACACACACACACACCCCAGGACGCGACCTTGAAGCACTGGCCTCGGGGCACACCTGCTCCCCTCTCCTTACCTCCTTTCCTTCTTGTAAAGCAGCAGGGTCAGCAGACAGCCAGTGAGCGCCACGAGCAGCAGGCTCAGCACAGCCCCGACCGCCTGGCTTCTCTCCGACAGCCCCTGGTGCTCCTGCGTGTCCTCGCCCGCACCGTCACCATCAAGGCCCACCCTGAAAGGAACCACGTCCTTTGGTGGCCTGCCATGGCAGCCACGGCCGGAGCAGTTCCCAGCCCAGGGTGTGGAGAACAGCAGGACGGGGTCCTCAACGACACGGCGGCGGGACCGGAGAACAGGTGGAAGGCACCGCCTGGAGCCGCGCGGGCAGCTCTTACGGAGGAGCGTGGCCTACTCCGTGGCGGCCAGCCCCCCCCGGATGGCTGCAGGGCACAGAGGCACCTGGGAGGCCACAGCAGGGATAAGCCGGCAACACTCATCTTCCCAGGACCACAGCTCCCCTCCCTGGGGACAAGCAGTCACCGCCGGGGGCAGGCTTCTGTCCCCTCCACCTCGTCTCAGGACACACCGTCGGTGCCTCACGAGGGCTGAGGGAACACGCACGGGACACGGCTGGACACGGCACAGACGCTCCATCCGGGCTGCCGCGTCCGGGAGGCACGTCCCTGGACCAACACGACCGCCCCTCGAGCAGCTAGGACGGCAGGAGTCCCGCCCACGTGTGGGAAAGAGCAGCGTATTTCTATGACCTTAAACGCTCAAGGAAAGTAGTACAAATTAACGAACACAAAGCTAGAAAAACCACAACGGACCTTCTGCTCAGAGAACCAGATGTCCATGTAGTGACTGGACACTTCCGACCCTTCGTGCCTGCACTCAGGGCACCTACAGTAACAGAATCCGCTAACAAAGTTCTTCCCGCCCTGGGAAGGCAGAGAGGCAGGCTACAGGGACTGTATGGGCTGCTCGGGAGGAGAGAGGACAACTGATGGGCCACACCCGTGACGAACTGGAGGCTACAGGTGCAGATACTGGTTCAGAAAACTTCTTGATTCAGACTGGGTCGGAGGGCAACCGACGGCTCAACTGCGTGAGGATAACTGCGCCCTTCAGCATTCAGCCTGAGCCAAATAATCCGGTACCAAACCGGACGACGACCTCAGTGTTCTGTTCCAGCGTGGTGGCACTGGTCGCTGTGTGCTCGAGCGGGGACGCCCCCACACGTGCTCTGTGGACCCCGAGGGACAGGAGTTTGTTCAGGAGCACCTGGGACGCACCTCCGCGTCCCAATGGGAGAGGCGCATCGTCACTCACTTCTAGGCTTGTCCTCACTGCTACTTTTGGGTTCTCCAGGGAGCCAGGAATCATTTTCAAGTGTGTTTTAGTTTGCAAATGTATTTCTATTTTTCAGGTAATTTCTCATTACTGGTTCTTAACTTCACTGTGTGTTTTGCGTTTTAATTTTTTAATGTTTATTTTTGAGAGAGAGAGAGAGAGAGAGAGAGAGAGAGAAAGAGACAGAGCATGAGTGGGGGAGGGGCAGAGACAGAGAGGGAGGCACAGAATCTGAAGCAGGCTCCAGGCTCTGAGCTGTCAGCACAGAGCCAGATGCAGGGCTTGAACTCAAGAATCTCAAGATCACGACCTGAGCCGAAGTCAGATGCTTAACAACACAACTTTGTGTGTGTTGTTTATACGGCACCAACGTCTAGAAATTTAAGACTTGCCTTGCGTTCACATTCCTGGAAAACTTCAGACATAGCTGACTCTTTTTAAAAATGAAAACTCATTTAAGATCTAACAGATGTGATCTGGGACTCCTCCCACTGTTCCTACCACGGTTTCTAGGGACTGCAGAGAAACATTCCTTCAGGACACAAAGGAAACCAGTGCATGGCAAGAACTCCTTTTTCTCTTGATTGTAGTCTCAGACAGAGACTGAAAACGCTTCTGTAAGAAAAGGACCTGGATGAAATGGGAAGAAAACAAGTCCAAAGAGGAAAGCAAGCTGTAGCACTTTGTTCTAGATGAAGGTCTCTACACCTGACAGTGAACTGGGCAGAGGAGCAAAGGCCCTGGGACACAAGAAGAGAGAGTTCCTGAGGCCACACAGAGGCCAAGATCACCCTTCCCTTGGCACAGAAATGCACATTCCCATATGCGCACGCAAAACCTGGCCTATGCCTGATCTTCAAACTCTGTAGAACAAGTTTTCCTCCGTCCAAACATAAACACTACCTCGCTCAAGGTAAAGCGACCTTTACCATATAATAATCTGCACTGGAACCCAAGGAAAAATGCGCTAGGAACACAAAGACGAGGCTCAGCATCGGCCTGCCGTGAGGCAGCATGGGGGAGGCCGGAAAGAAAGCGGGCGCACTCAGGCCTCGTGCGTGCCTGCCGGCAGATGGGGGTGCCCTGGGAATGGTGGGCGGTGGCGGTAGGGGAGCAGACGAGGGGCGACCCTTGGACAGCCAGTGAGGCCGCGTGCTGGCCGCGTGGGGCTTGCCTCTCCGGTGTTTGTGCACGCTTGAATATCCCCACACCAGGTGGGGCAGAACACACACAAATACGTGCTCGAGCTGAGTCAGGGGAGAGCGGGTCGGCGTGCGGCTGGTGAGCGTGCGCAGAAAGGGGAAAGTGGCCCGGCCCGCGCACTCACCCTAGGGGACACACAGCAGAGGTGTACCAAGAGAAGAGATACTGGCAGTCGGCGGTCTCGTGGCTGAACTCGGGGATCCCATCCTTCACCAGAGGGTCGCAGTGGAAGAAGATGGTGGAAGACACAGACTTCGTCTTGTCTTTTCCGCACTTAGAGGACGAGGCAAACACCACATCTAGATCCCCGTCTGTCAAAAAGGAAGTACGACACAACCACACGTTACCATCGACGTTTCAATAATGTCCTCGTGGTCTGTAAAACTCCCGCACGGACTTAGGATCTCACGTAAAGGGCCTTCTTCAAAGGTCTCACATGTGCGCGTTCTCACAGGCCACCTCACACTCCTTACAGGGCCCCCCGCCTGAAGTCCGGGAGCAGGAAAGACTTGAACCTTGACCCCAGGAGAGGTTCGGCCTTTGTCCTCAGTTCACAGTCGGATTCAGAATGGCGACTGGCCACATGGTACCTGCTCATCCGGAGACCGAAATGGACCAGATGGGGAACCAAGCAACTGGCGGGCCAACCAAACAAGCCTCTGTGACGGAACCGCAATAAAACCCCTGGACACGGAGACACGAGCTTCCCCGGTTGGCGACACTCCGTGCGTACGGTCACAGCCCGATTCTACAGGGAGAGGACGACGGAAGCATCTGGCTCCCTCCTGGATGTCACCCTACATGCTTCTCCCCTCCGCCAATTGTCATCCTTAACGGTGGCAGTAACAGCTCTCAGTGAGTTCTGAGTCCCAGCGAAGGACCAGACCTGAGGGTGGCGGGGGAAGCCCCCCCAAAAACTCCCACTTGGTGTCAGAGGTGAGGGAGCCTTGTGCGGACGCTGCCCTCCCCAAACTTTGCAAGTGGCTCAAACTTCACAGCGAGCCACCGCTGGAGAGCCACCGAGTTCCGTGTGCAAGGCGGTCACGTCCACACACAGGGAGCCCTGAGCCCCGGCCAATGCGGGCTGGGCTCGGGAGGCCCCACGTGTTCTCACGCATAACTGGCTGAGGCAAGGCCTGAACGGACCGTCCCATGAGGCCGGCATGCGGGCCCATGTCCACGAGCTGATGGGGGAGCCCGTGGCAGCTTCCTACTCTTGCCGTCTCAAATGAATGAAGACTCGGGAAGAGATTCAATCTGTACTTCTTCATGCAACACAACAAGTGGTCTTAAAACTAAACTTACTTTCTAGGGCTGGTGAATGCAGAAAGCGACAAGGTTTAAAAGGGGTTTAATTAACCCCGAATAAGTAAATGCGCACGACGCGCACAGGTACGAGTAAATCCAACCCAGAATTGCTAGAAAAGAGAACCGCGGGGGTTACTGCTCCTTGGTGTGGAATCACGAAAGCAAATCAGGCTGACGTGACGGGTACCTCTGCCTTGCCCGTCGGGCATGGCCAGGTGCGGTGACGCGTGCGCTCAGCGTCCGAGCGCGGAAACATGCACTTGACCTTTTAAAGAGTGTTTATCCTTTCTTTTCATCCTTCTGACAAATGTAAAATTTCTCATCCTTGTGTAATAGCATCTGAAATTGTGAAGTAAAGAACACGACTAAAACCGCATCAAAGGCAGTTCTGGACGCGCACACTTCACCTTCCACACCCCCACCTCACACCCCCTGGCGCAGACCAAGTCTAAGGTGAATTTTACCTACAGTGAAACGTTCATCTTACACCTGTTCGATCCATCTTGATGAACACGTATCGAGACACAGAATCAGACCAGGGCTTCTGCTTTAAAATGTGGCATTTCAACGGAAGGGTGTTAGTTCGGGGAAAGCGTAAGGCCCTTCCAAGGAAGCGGGACACGGAACGTTAATGGAAAGCAATTACCTTGAACGTAGTATTTGGTTTTATCAGAAGTTCCAACTTTCCTGCTGAAGTGTTGGTCATTTGGTTTAACCTGGCAGATGTTGGCCCCAGAGCACGCCGGGTTTTTGGAGCTCGTGATGGAGGAAAGCTGGATTTCATACAGGTACTTGTCCCCATTTGTCCTCATGTCCCCAGAGGCACTGAACAGCCTGGAGAAATGGAAAAGACAGCAATGGCTCCAGTCCTTCAAGGAACCCATTTACCAGAGACCCAGACACCTGTGAACAAGCACAGGGCCGCAGGACACTGCCCTTCTCCACCCTGGCCAGCCTGGGAGCCCACGGAGACCCCCGAGGGCACCAACTTGCCTCCCGCCCCGTGCTCTGAGCACCGGTGCACCCTCCTCAAAATGCGCTGTTCCCACAGCACACCTGCTTCGCTTGCCGCGGGTGCAGCCAGCACATACGGCCACCTGACCTCAGGAACGGCTCCGGAGACACTGCTGGGACACTCTATTTTCACAAACCAGTAAGCCCAGGGATTCCTGATCAAAAACTCTTTCGGGTTTCAGCTTTGCCCCTGGGCTTATCATGAAGTGAAGGAGAAGGGGTGACTTTATTTTTACACTCAACAGAATTCACCATCTTTGGTGTTAAAACTTCACAGTTGAGTAATGCTGTCCCCCAGTTTTAAGCAAAATAGGACATCTACCTAGAAACAGTAACTAACACACACAGGCCCATTTATCTTGCGGCTCCCCTCCTCTACTCCCCCCCCCCCACACCGGGAAAGATCTAAATTGGTTTAATTTTGAATACAGTTCAGTGCTCAAAAGGAAAATGTTTCACTTACTTAAAATAAATATCTCCGAGGCTGAAGCTCTTGCCATTTCTAGGGTTGGTGATGGTCCCGTTCACCATCCGCACCTCCTGGGGCTTCACGGCACAGGCAGCCCGAGAGTCCCAGTTGAAGTAGTAAGTGCAACTGTCCAAGTCGAACCTGGAAGGAGGGAGCACGGGCTGCGGTCACGCCCAGCCACACGCGGGGGCGGCTGCGACACCAGGCCTCTCGTGCCGGGAAGAGGCTCACTGGCTTTCAGGGCTCCGGTCAGTCCTGAGCCCTGGGTCCCTGCAGAAGCACCCCGCCACCGAGCCCTCGCCGCCCCCACGATGGGTGCAGGCAGCTCTGGGCTAGCGAGGCTCGCAGGACTTTTCTCAGCAGCCTCACAGGAAAGATCCGGGAACAACAGCCTAGTGAGGAAGATGTTGTGTGGCCCTTTGGCAACGTGATAATGTTGAGCACCGTTCAACACGTTTTTTTGGTGTTGTTAAATTCAGAAACTGTGCAACATCCAAAAACTGGAAAAATTTGCTCGTAAATTTCTGAACTTTACTTTGCAAGCTTTTTCAACTCCTACGTTGATTCAATCCTCGTACGATTCCTAGGTCCTGCCTTTTTCAAGCCCAGCTTCCGGAAGAATCATTTGTTCACAAACAGCAGCTCATACACTCCCTCTGTTGGCCAACTCCTCCTAATGCTAGTTGCAGAGTTGCCTGGAAAATTCTAGTGTCATCCAAGAGCATCCCCTATGCCAGCCCCACCTGCCTGGGGATCTCAGACAGGCCACCCAGACAGCTGGACTTAAGGTGGCGCCAATAGCTGCCCCTCTGGTCCTATGATGATGCTCAGGGTGGAGGCCGGATGCCACCTTACCTTGTGGCTTTAGTCAAGTGACCGTGTGCCCCAGCCCCCTTTCCGGGAAATCCCTCCTGGTGCAGAACAGCCCTGCACGCTACAGGACATCGAACAGCCCCCTCCCCACCATGGCCACCCGAACACCCTCTCCCTACACGCACGTTTGCACGCCTGCAAGTGAAAACCATGCGGAAAGATGCTGATGGGCCCCCAGTGCACTCTCAGCACAGCTCCCCCGTGAGGCCCCGACCCTCTCTCTCACCTCTTGAACGAAGGTCTGCCCACTGTCTTTGCACAGGTCAACTCGATGACGGCAGAGGCGGTCTTATTCTCCCCACACTGATAACCTTTTGAATAAGTTACGATGACTTTGTCACCTGAAACACACAAATAACGGAAGTGACGTCGTTCCTGGTTATAAAGAACAAACGTCCGGCTCTCTGAAGACTCCTGAGTCCTCCACCCCGGGTTCCCAGCTCTGCTAAGCTCGGTGACCGCCTCCCGGCTCACAACACACCTTGTGTGGCTACAGAAGACCTGGGTCCAAACCCTAGCCTTCCTGCTCACTGGCTGCCTGACTCCGGGCTGCTGAGCCTCTGAGCCTGTCTCCTCACCTGCGCCACGGGAACACCTTCCAACGAGCAGCCGAGTGCCCGGCGCCACGTGCTCACAGAGCAGGACCCCAGGGGCAGCGTTCGCCACTGCTCCAGTTCTGTACCACTGCAGGGTTGTTCTAGGTGCCCTCCCGACACATCCCCCCGTCTCAACACCCCAGTGGTAACGGGGCAGGTGCCGGACCGACAAGCACAACGAGGAAAACCAGACCCAGAACAACTCTGTTCTTCTCGGGTCTTCCGGCTCTGTGTCCAATCTTTCGACTGCTGAAAGGATCGCGGATAAAGAAAGTGACGAGACCTTGACGAGCAGGGTCTAAGAGGAAAGCGAGCGCTTGCATTCAGCTGCCAGTCGCACGGAAGCCAGCGTGGCCGCCAGTTCAAGTCCCATGCTGCTGCCAGCTACCACGTGTGGCTGCCCAGTGCAGCTCGGGGTGGCGCCCGAGCCCAGTCTGGCTCGGCAGGCAGACTGTGGCTCAGGGGCACAGGGCGGGGCCCTCACAGGGGCACCACACACGCTGTAGCCCCGGACCCTCACCCACGCGAGGCAGGGGACACGGAGGAAACGTGGGCCTCGGCACCAGCTTCCCCCCTCCCCCCCCCCGCTCTTCCACACGCAGCGGCCCAACCGCTCGGCCGAAAGCCCAGGGCCCTCAGCCCTGCCCGATTCAGAGCTGTTACTGGATGGACTTGTATTAAACACTGAGCTTCTGTGCTAAATAGTGGGCTCCTGTGTAAAATTTTGGAAGAAAGAGAAATTCTTTCTTTAAAGAGAAATTCTTTTTTTCTTTCTTAATTTTTTTATTTGAGAGAGAGAGGAAAAAAAAAACATGAGAGTACACACACACACACACACACGCAAGCGGGGTGGGGGTGGGGGCGGTGGAGAGAGCGAGCGACCGAGCCCTAAGCAGGTTCCACGCTCAGCACAGAGATCAACACAGGGCTCGATCCTACAACCCTGGGATCTTGACCTGAGCTGAAATCAAGAGTCAGATGCTTAGCCGACTGAGCTGCCCAGGCGCCCCTTGAAGAGACATTCTTAAACTGCTGAGCATGAGGCCAAACAAATGCACATCTTACTATAGACACCCCACACTACTGGGCGGTACACTAGACCTCCCACACCTCATTGCCCGACTGATGACACGAACTCTAACCCCAACCCCACAAAGCTGCTGAGAACTACACCTGCAGACAGCACAGTTGTAGGTAACTGTTAGCTCCTGGGACAGACGGCCCATCTCCCCGCCCCAGATGGGTGCAGCCCCTAAATGAGGGTGGCAATCACTGTGTCTGCCCTTGGACAGCTATCCTTTTGGGACCAAAAGGGAAGGTCTTACCTGGTGGGCTGGGGACCAGGACACATCTACTAGCTGAACCTTCAGTGAGGGCTTAACTATTCAAACCTGTCAGCCAGCTGCGGGAAACTCAGGCGAAGGCTGCTCCGATATCCGCGTACAACCGCGAGACCGCAGAGCAATGAGCCACCCTCAGCCCCCTTAGGGAGCCATGGGGAAACAGCAGTGAGTCATGGGACGGCTGGCCACTCCGGGGGACTCCACCAACCTGCAGAATCTGGTTTGCTTCTAAGACTCACAGTGGCTCCCGCAGAATTCCCTGCCTCTTTTTCAACAGCTCACACAAACTCGAGTCACCCTGTGATTTAATCAGGACAACCCGGGGACCCCTCTCTAGTCCAACAAGATAAAGGTATTCTTCTTCACTGGTCCCCCTAATACACCCCAACTGACCCCAACTGTATCTACCTAAGAAAAATCTACCTTCTCCTTTTATTTTTATTTAAATATTGATTTATTTAGAGAACACACACGTGCACCCGTGGGGGAGGGGCAGAGAGAGAGAGAGAGTCCCAAGGAGACTCTGCATTTTCAGCACAGGGCCCCCCACATGGGGCCCAATCCCCACAAACCCACAACTGTGAGGTCATACCTGAGCTGAAATCAAGAGTTGGATGCTTGACCAACTGAGCCACCCAGATAGCCCTACCTTCCTCTTTTAAATTTTTTTTTTAATGTTTATTTATTATTGAAAGTCAATGAGAGAGTCAGAGCGTGAGCAGGGGAGGGACGGAGGGAGAGGGAGACACAGAATCCGAAGCAGTCTCCAGGCTCTGAGCTGTCAGACAGAGCCCAAAGCAGGGCTCGAATTCACAAACCGCAAGATCATGACCTGAGCCGAAGTTGGCGACCTGAGCCGAAGTCGGACGCTTAACCCACTGAGCCACCCAGGCACCCCAGCTACCTTCCTCTTTTAAATAACAAAAGATAGAATCTTTCACTAAACAACCAGTTGCAAGATGAATTTTCTAAAAACGCCATTAAAAAAAGGTTCATTATTATTATTTGTTACTATTTTTCTAAACTGTTAAGATATTACAAAAACGTACCCCTGAATTATCTTTGCCAAGTTCTTGTGTAACCATTCAGCTCTCCCGAATAAATGCTTGCACGTGTTTATGCAGACTCTGTGCTCAGCCCAGAGCTGGAGCAGGGATTCAGCAGAACCTTAACCACTGTGACCCTCTTGGGTGGGGAAGGACGTTCGCAAGAGAGCCGAACCCTCTTGAACACACCCGCCAGGACGTGCCACCTCGGAGAATGCAAAGCGGTGCTTACTCTTATGTTCCAGGAGTTACTGGAACGCTGGACAACCATTGGGAATTCTATCTGGCAGTTTCAACTGAAGCCCGTGCTGAGCCTCCTGGCCTATGAGGATGCCTTTTTCTTCCCAATTCTGATGAGACACCTGTAACCATGCACAAGGACCCAGGGCCTTACCTATGACGTCCAGCTTCTGCGTGTGAACGAGCCCCAAGACCTGGACGACACCAGACGCACTCTTTTTGCAGATGCTGGCTCGGTCCGAGCAGTCGAGGGGCCCTTTATAGATTTTCTGGCACAGATTTATATAGTACCTGTACAACAACACAAAGGGATGGGGGAGGGGTGCAAGGTTAGTCTGCCCTGGCACACTGGGGTGCAGCTCCGTCCGTCACTTTCAGAAACGGTAATCGTTGTGACAACCAGGTATGCCAGAGCACCTCTGAAGACGGCACTGAGACAGAGACTATCCGGTTACTGAAAATGGGAGTGCGTCAACCAGGCCAGTGGGGGTGGACCCTGAGACGGTGCGGTTTAGAAGGGCTTTTGGGTCGGGACCAGCTGTGGCCCAAGTCCACGCCCCCGCCCCAGGCTGAGGACTTCCTGATCTGGGGGTGCCGGGCAGAGTGGGGGCCGTGCACAGAGCAGCCACCACAGCGCACGAACCCCGAACCACACAGCCCAAGGGGTTCGTGCCAAGGAGTTGAGAAAATCAATGCACCCCCGCCCCCCCCCCCCCCAACACACACACACCCAGCAGCAGACAGAAGCCCCTTCCAAACATGATGCCAATCGAGACCCTGTGTCCGGCCAACTGCTGATCGCCAGCTTCTGGTTCCAAAGGCTCCCTTTCTGTCCTCCTCTGCCTTCCAAAGCAGCCACGCCCACTAGGCCAGACACCAGTGGGCTGCTCCCTAGAGCCCAGGGGCATTCAAGCCACCACAAGCACTGGATTTCCATGACAGCCCCAGCTCTGGGGGGACACAAAGGTGGACTGCCATGTGCCCATCGCCATCAGGCCCGAGAGAAGGTCACGGCTGACAAGAGGTGGCGGGTACTCACGAGACTCCTTCGTGGACAAAGAACCAGGAGCCAGTGAGCGAGGACAGCAGCCTTAAGTCATAGGTTTTGTGCTTCTGGATGAACTTGCACTCCATCTTCTTTGGGGGGCACACAACTTTCGTCTTCCATTCAAATGTCACCTCACAGCCACGAACTTCACTGAAGACTTGTGGCCTCCCGATATCAGCGTCCTCGTCACACTTGAAGATGATCGCGGACGTCCGGTGGCTGTTTGCTGGGGGCGCAGCATGCGGGAAAAGTCAGACCGTGGCCTGGTCCCGCACGGGCTCCTCCCCTCCCTCCCCCTCAGCTGCATTGGCCGGCCGCTGCCCACACGCCAGGGGCAGAGCCCGTCCTGTTCCGTTCACCCAGATCCTAACCTGAAACAGACCAAGACCCCTCAGGGCACAGGGTCCCTTCCTGGGCTTCGTGACCCCGCGGCCCGAGCTCAATTCCCCGTAGACGGACGCTCCACATTCGATCACACATGGGTGAGAACAACAAATTAAAACAGCAACAAGATACCTCTAATCACCTAAAAACGTGTCATCCAACAGACCAGGAGAAAGATCCTGTCGCAACAAGCCTCCAAACAAAACTGTATCAGTCCCCTTGTGAATTTAACACTTAACGCTCTCTTTGTAGCATCTTGTCCCTGATCACTCACGACAACTGATTTTTTATGCATTTTCTCATCACTTCCTTTGAGAGCTCACATCTGTGCCACACACGTGAGCAGGGTTCCCACATCCCTTGTCTCCAAGCGTCGCCAGAGCAAGGCCGTGATGTCCGGCTCATGCTGAACCCCCCGCCCCTGTCCTGAGCCTGCCCCCACCCCCAGCAGACAGCCAGTGGAGGATCCCCGCCCCCCGCCCCCACCCTTTCTGATTACTGCCACCCTGCAGACTTGTGACAAGTGGGATTCTAATAAGCACGAATGTGCATCATCAGTGCTGAGACCCGGTCCACGGACACAGATCCCTGGAGAGAGCAGGCCTCGCTGGCCCCCTGACACCTGCACGTCAACTGTGCTCTACTGAGGTCCACATGCACGGTCATGTAACACGCCCCCGGAGCAACGAGACACGTCCTTTCTCTATGGGAAATAGGCCCGATGTGGAAAAACTACACGCAACAAAATTTCTGCATTAACTTGGACACCCACAAAGGCGCAGGCACGACGCGAGCCTGGGAAGGACACTGGCTACAGGGCAGCCTGGGCCCAGACGCGCGCTCCGCTACGTACAGTGTCTGCAGAAGCCCCACTCGTGGTCTCTGTCGTAGTCCGCGGTGGTGGAGCACCAGAGCCTCGCCCTGCCCTCCAGAACACACTCGTCGTAGCTCTTCCCGTTGAATATGAAGGGGAACACACAGGGGTCACCTTCCTCGGTTTCTGGAACAAAGAATACCTGTGAGACCCTGATGACCGGCACGACCTCGGCTCCGCTCTCCTCGCTGGGCACGATCACCTGGGGACGCTCAAAAGGATCTCTGACGGGAGCAGTCACCCTAAACCAACACGAGGACCACAAGGTGACAAGCGGCTCGCAGGCCAGAGTGTGTTCAGAGCCCAAGCGCTCACACCCGGGGCTGCCCGCGTGGAACACTGCGTGGTCCGGGCCAGGGGTCAGCATTCACAGCATCTGGAGCTTCGTGCCTCAGTTTCCTCCTGCTGCCAGGTCTAACACCACATCTCCCAGGACCGTCAAATGCATCCCGCTACGAAGATTTACCTGGAGGACAATTATCTCCATTGGCGTAACTTAAAATGACAGCTTCGTCCTGGTGCCTATAATCCAGTCTCATCGACGCCAGCCGTCCAAAAGATGCCCCCTTGGTCCCAGAGAGCAGGCAGACACCTCCGTCCTTACAGCCTCCTTGCTCCGGGCCCGCCGCCGCGGTGCATACCCCCACGCTGTAGGTGCGTGAGTCCCGAGTCACCTGGACAGACAACACCACGTGTGGCTGTCAGTGGCTCTCAAGACAGAGAGGAGCCATCGCTGCGGGGAGGTGCACTCGTGCAGGAAAGCAGGGGCTGCCTGTGGGCTCTGCATGGGTGCCTCAGTGCTAACCTTCCTTCTCTCCAATCCTGACCTCCCCGCACAGGGCAATGCCTTACCCGCTGTCTGGACGTTTCCCTCCAGCCACTGGAAGGACCCACATCTCCCTCCACTCCCAGGCCCAGCCTTCCTCCTCCTCCCACACACGGCTGGCTGTGCTCCGCAGCCGGGCCTCTGGCAGGGAGCCATCCGCAAGACCGCGGGGCTGTTCATCCCCTTCCCGAAGCCCCAGCTCCCTGTCCGCAACGCGGGAATGGTGAGGACTGAATTGATGGTCACTAAGTGGACACGGCATAATTAAATATGTATCTTGCCTTCCCCGCCTGGCCCCCACCTGCACACCTGTCACACCTGCGCAAGGTCTCCATCACAGGAGCCACTGCTCACCAGCGACCATCCATCGCCTGGGAGGCGCTGGGATTTGGTCGGCATGGTCGGCAGTGTATGACTCGGTAACATCTAGATCACAGGCCTAGAGACGCACGGTCCTCCAAACACCAGTGATCCAAGATGCCCATGGCCTCGTCAACATCAGGCCCACGACACGCAGGCCAAGAGTAAGATAAGCCACCCCCTCCCCCACCCACACAAATGCATCTAAATCAGGGGGACATCCTAGCTCCCTCCGTCCATTACCTCTGCAATCAGTGAAACAGCTGCCTCTTTATCTTGAAGCCAGGTTGCAGGGAGACACGAGGGAAATTCCACGTGGCCTCTGCCAGGTACGCTACACCTGGCACCGGCCCTGGCCCTTATGGGGCACGTGGTCACACGCCCACCCCCAAGCAGCCTCCTGATCTCCGTTGTGTCCTTTCATCTTGACAAAGCCGTAAGGAATGAAACTCTGAACCATGGAGCACAACTCAAGCGTTAGCCGTGACTGGTTCGCCACACGATCCGGAATCCCCGACAGGCTAATCCTGTGCATCCACGAGCGGCGCTGAGCCCACTACCCACCCCCGTCCCCCAACACACTGTGCCTCGGTGGTCACAGGTGTCCTGTTACTTAAAACACAAGTGGCTGTCAGAAAGAACCCCGGCCGCCGTGTCCCCAGGGCCGCCGGGCTCTGGCTGAGCCGCCTCACCTTGAAGGGGACCTTGGAAAGGCTGGACAGGTTGAAGCTATAATGCAGCTGCTCGTCCGTCAGGGAGCAGCCGTCCACCCGCACTTCGTCGGGACAGACCAGTGGGGTCTCCCACCCAAACACAAAGTCACAGTCACTGGTCCTCAGCAGCATGGGAACTCCCTGTTCAAAAGGAAAGCCACGAGAGTTAAGTACAGCATCCCCCACACGGCTCTGTGCCCCAGCCAACGCCAGAGAGAGACTCCTGCTTCCGGGGGCTGCAGGCGCCACCCCTGCCCCCCACCCCAGCCGCAGACGCGGCTGTGAGGCCACTGGGTGCTCTCGGTGGCCCACAGGGGCTTCGCTCCGGGGGGAGGGACAGTCGCCACCACCAGCTGCAAGGGACCACGACTCTGCCCTCACAGCACCACCGGGCAGCCGTGCCCACACACCCAGGCCCCCTCGCGACCTCCAGTCGACCCACACTTGGAGACAGTCTCCGTGTCCCCACTAGCAGTTCTTCCGATGTCACGGCAGAGGAGGGTGTGAAACAGACCCTGCCTGCGCAGAGGAGGCCGGGAGGCGCTCCAGTTCGCTCACGAGCAGGGTCTCTGCTCCGTGTGTAGCAACTGACAGTTTTCATCATGAGGGCCACACGCAACTCGGCCCGACTTTCCACAGGCCAAATGTCCTGAACTGACGTGTCTATGCCTTCCCTCACTCAGCAACAGCCACAAAAACACAGATGGGGCAGCTGGTCAGGAATCTCGGTTTTAGTTGCTGCTGAGCATCTGTTTTTCTATGAACATAAGTGGAGAAAATATTCCCGTGAAAGATAAAAACCACAGGGGAAGAAAATCTCTTAAAGATCTTTCCAAAATCGAATGCACATTTCGTGTGAGATGCCTTGTTTCTAAAACCCAGTAAACACTGCTCACTTTCAACCCGCGGCTGCTCTGAGAATCGGAGAGACCCCCGTGTGTGCACTGGACCACGTGCATTCAGCTTCAGCACTTAGCCGTCACACATTCTCTACGTGGCGTGTGAGATAACCAGGGCTCCTCAGGAGAGGTGGATCTTCAAAAGACCAATCCCCTCGGAAGAATGAAATACCAAAACTGGAAGCCTTTCTACAGAGTAAGCCACACTGCCTTCACGGCGGGTGCCTGTTGAGACACGCCCACACGCCCTCGTAACGCACACAGTATGAAGAGATAAGAAGACTTTGTTGATCAGAGCTCCGCCCTGCCTTGAGAACTCAAATTACCCTGACAGTCGAGGGACAATCTGTGAACAGTGACGTGTCCCAGGGCCCCGCGGTGCTTTGCGGCACCACATGGAGACGGCCCAGGCGGCAAGGTTTGCTTCTTCCCTCTCAGTTACCACACTGTCCC
Organism: Prionailurus viverrinus; assembly: GCF_022837055.1. Lineage (NCBI taxonomy): Eukaryota > Metazoa > Chordata > Mammalia > Carnivora > Felidae > Prionailurus > Prionailurus viverrinus. The sequence continues at coordinate 144,650,334 of NC_062565.1, read as the reverse complement.
TCCTCATCAGGCATCAGGCCCCGGCCACGTCACTTCCTACCACTGTCAAAATACCTATGTGGCAGCCAGAGCTCTCTTTCCCTTACAAACCTGCGACAGGCTGAGAAATCAGAAAGGTATCCTACTGAATTTACAAGACGCATTCCAGAACCATAATCCATTACCTGAGCTCCTCGGGGCAGATGAGCTTTATAATTCATCGGCTTCAAGACGTTAAAAAGTGATTTGAGACCTTTGTTTCTATTACCTACCCCCACACATACACACAGAGTACTAGAATCAAGCACATGAATATTTCTGCAGCAAAATGTATGAATATTCTCCTTATGTGGACAAATACCACAAGTAGCCTCCCCCCCTCACGTGAGAGGATTGGGAGTTTTCTGAGCTCTACAGACTTCAGAAGCACAGATAAGGGGCTGTGAGGCCGGGCTGCCTACAGCAAAGAGCTCTCCACCTGAGCAGAAGGCGGGGGTCCCAGCGGCCACTGCAGGGCTGCGGGAGTCAGGCAGCTCTGAGTCACTATGATGGAGCCATGATCCATCCATTTATCTCCTATTCGCAGGTAGAAGTCAAGGGTAAATATATGCAAAAACCCTGTGCAACAAAATGGTACTCGGGGTGAAAGCCAGTCTCATTTTTAAATGCATGTAAAACAAATCAATAACCTCCTTAGAAGTAACACCTACAACTCTGTTACAGCTGTTGTGATTCCGGAGATCTTATGTTTGCTAACTTCTAAATTTGGGGTCGCGTCCTGAATGATTACAGCCACTAAAAGTCTGACTTCCCAATGAGAACAAAATCACTAATGTTACAGTTTTTAAGAAGGAAAAAGAAGCTGACACTTTTACACGCTGGTGGGCCAAGCTGAATGCCACACCTCGGCTCACATGCACTTCATGTTTTTACATCACAGTGAGCTCGCTGGGCAGTCTGCCCCGTTCATTCAGGATGGGCTTACTCACTGTTAAATTAACGGTTTTAAATTATTCAAGGCACCACTGACTAACCTATGACAGCACCCATTTTCAGTAGGGACGTCCTTAGCTCTGCAGCACGCTTTCGGGACTCGCAGCTCTGGTTCACTGGTCCAAGCTTCAGCGCCCAAATTGTGAACAGGTGCACACTTACCATGCTCACGCCTCTCTTACAGTGAAATGCGATCAGGGAGGTGTAGTTGAAATGCTTGTCTGCTAGGCAGGGAGTACTACTTTCAAAATTCAAGTAAACTTCATTAGCTATGGGGTTGAGTATCGGAGGTCCTGTGACTCGACCAATATCCTAAGCAAAGAAAAAAAAAGCAAACAACATTTCAGGAAATTGTTCCCCGTGTTAGCAGAATAAGAGCTAATACAGAACTGCAAATATACAAGCTCATCTGTTTTGAAACCGAGTAGCATCTAAAGAAACTCGGTTAACGGCAACTCACTTGACAAGTCTTGATAATAAGCTGCTTGGCAGAAACTTCAGTTGGCCAGCGGTTATCAGTTTCCATCCTATAGTTTATAACATGATTCTATTTCTTCTTTTTTTTTTTTTTTTAATGTTTTATTTTTGAGAGAGAAAGAGAAAGACAGTGCCAGCAGGGGAGGGACGGAGAGAGAGGGAGACACAGACTTCAAAGCAGGCTCCAAGTTCCGAGCTGTCCGCACACAGCCCGATGTGGGGCTCGAACCCACGAATCACGACATGACCTGAGCTGAAGTCAGACACCCAAGCAACGGAGCCACCCAGGTGCCCCACAACAATTCTACTTCTAATCACGGTCAATTTTCAAAGACTCCAGGCAACAAGAATTTCTCTCTCCAGTCAAATCAAGAATGCTGCACCGTCTTCTATCACCTGATGGTGTGAGGCAGAAACCCACATCTCTGCCCCCAGCTGGCTCATCTCATGCCCACCACTGCACTGGGATTGCCCGTTTCCTCGGCAGTGCCCCTCAGTACATCCTCAGGGAGGGCACAGGAGTGTGCCTCATGACACGATACTGCTTAGCACAGCATCTGACACACACTGGCTGCCCAATAAATAGTTCTGAGCAAATAAACACATGAACGAAGGAAAGCTGAACAGCCAGGAACGGTGTGTGTGTGCATGATGAATGTGTGAGCGAGCCGCGATGCTCTCGTTCACCACCATGGAGCACATTCAGGCCACAACTCCTGCTCCACGTAGAGAACTTACTACAATTTTTAGTATCTGAAAAATGGTAGCCAAGCAGGAAAACACAGCAGATCCGACCTCTCAGAAAGTGATTCACACAAGGGTACCGATCTGTACCGATCTAAGATTTGGTTCACCAGGCCCAACATTTCTCACAGAGCTACGGACTTTGTGTTAAATTCGTATCACGGCCAATTTCTCCCACCCGCTCCCGACATTTCTTCCCAAATGCTGCAGATACCATCCATTTTTAAAAGGACATTTATGTATCTTACAACAAGACTATGTAAAGCATACAGATAAAAGTATAGAAATTGACCCTTTTGGGGCGCCTGGGTGGCGCAGTCGGTTAAGCGTCCGACTTCAGCCAGGTCATGATCTTGCGGTCCATGAGTTCGAGCCCTGCGTCAGGCTCTGGGCTGATGGCTCAGAGCCTGGAGCCTGCTTCCAATTCTGTGTCTCCCTCTCTCTCTGCCCCTCCCCCGTTCATGCTCTGTCTCTCTCTGTCCCAAAAATAAACGTTGAAAAAAAAAAAAATAGAAATTGACCCTTTTGAGATGCATCTCAAATAATAAAAAAAAAAAATGTAGCAATAAGGGCTCCTGGGTGGCTCAGTCAGTTGAGTGTTCGACTCTTGATTTTGGCTCAGGTCATGATCTCACAGTTGGTGAGTTTGAGCCCCGTGTCGGGCTCTGTGCTGACAGCACGGAGCCTGCTTGGGATTCTCTGTCTCCCTGTCTCTCTGCCCATCCCCCACTTGCTCTCTCTCAAAAATAAATAAGCACCAAAAAAGGTAGCAAGGATTTGATAAAACCTGAAGATAATTCATGCAAGTAATTTTTAAAAAGCCAAAGCAATACTAAAAAGGGCTAGTTTGAGACCAAAACTTTCAAGGCAGGGTGGTATCCAGAAATTAGCAAATCTGCTCTTGCCCTGAATAATTCATTTTCCAAAAAAAGCACTCACAGGTCATAAGCATGTTCTTCACAGAAGACGTGCACTTCAAAGAAAGAAGCCACGCCTTCTCCATGTTCTTTCTTGCCACTTTACATAAAAGTTTCTGGACCAGGGTCAACCCGGAGACTCCGAACACGATACGAGCAGCCCGTGTATCCCCATGTTCACGCTGTCTTCCACAGCTCAGAGACTCTCTGGCCGCGGTCAGCAGCCGCCAGCTCAGTGCCCAAATCCTGACATCACTCTTCCCCTGCTGGTCCCAGAACACACACAGCCCCAGCTCATCTCTCCATTCTTTGTGCATAACCCTCCACTGAACGCAAGAAACACGACGCGGCAGTTACGGTTAAAACTCTCGCAAAGCTTGTCTCCACCTTGAGTTTCCCATACTCACTATGGGGGCACCGTCAACGGGAACCTTGCACACAGCTGCCCCGGCAGGACAAGGCACCCCGTGCATGGGGTTCAGAGGCTGGCAGATGTTGATGTAGAAATCGGGGCCGGTGTCAGAGGTGTCGTCCTCGCTCTCGTCATACGCCTCGTAGCCCCCCGTACGGTGGATGAGTGGGGACAGGTCAATAATGGAGCTTCCGTTCCTCACGGAGCATTCCGTCTGTCACACAGGGAAGACCTCGCTGGAGTCTACAGTGGCATTCTCCTAATCTCCACTCAGTTACCCACGGGAATTTAAAAACTGAACAGAAAAAGCATGGAAGATGGATCGATGTCCCCGAATTCTCGGTTATAGAACACTGGGCACCTTCAACCGTTCACTGTCATGACGACCACGGCTGGATAAAAGATGCTGGGTACCCACGGGTGGGAGGGGGGCCGGGGGTCGGTGAGCTGCAGTGGAACTCGTGACAGAACCGGGGTCCCCCGGGCTGCGGGCAGCCCCAGGCATCAGGCAGGCACTTCTCAGAGGCCACACGCGCCCAGCCCCAGACTCACCACCTGCTCGCAAGCCAGAGGTGTGTGCCAGGAAAAGAAGAGCGTGCACGTCTGCTTGTCGAGAGAGATAAGCATGGGCCGGTTGGTGGGCCCGGCCTCAGGCCTGCACACGAAGCTGATGACGCTCTTGTAGGTGAGGCCGGATTTGGACGGACAGGGCGACCCGTCCTCGTACACCAGCTGTAAGACCTGGTCCACGTACGTCAGCCTCTTGTTCGCCTTGCCCACGCTGATCCTGGTCTGCCCAAAGCAGGCCCCTGCACCGGACGCAGAGGGGGAGGAAAAACACACCATTAGGGATTCAGATGACCGGCCTTCCGAGGACCGCTTTCTGCAAATGTAGAGGCTTAAATCGGAGCTAACGCTCAGAATTCTGAGCGTCCAATGTGGTTTCGACAGGTGTCACGTCTCTCACATGTTGTCACGTGGCCACACGTTTCCCCCACGTGAGCGGACTGTTACAGCAGAGAAGGTGATCGACCTTCGGATCTACTCTTCTCTTCCGGCACAGGAGTGAGGAGGTCGGGACAACCTCCGGGCAGGGACAGCCGGGCCACAGCGGGAGGCCGCGGCACTTACCCACGCCAGGAGAGCAGTTCTCGTTCTCCCCGCACACGCTGATGTACACGAGCCCCTTCTCGCTGTATGCGGCCGTGTACCCGGATTTGCCACTTAAAGAGCTCAGGTCAAACAGATGTCCTACGAGGGAGAGAGGGGACGGACGCAGTGACGCCAGGTCGCGTGGACTCAGGAGGCCCGCTGCCAGAATCCTCACACACACATCACGGTGGCCATCGGGGCTTCTGACGTCTCTCCAGGAGTCCCCTCCACCCCCCTCCTCAATCACAGACGTGGCCCTAAAAGTGCCCCTGGCCAGCTAGGCTAGATCATGAGGCTGCAGTCCCCAAGTTTATGGGATGGCTCCTCTTGACCCGGAAGACAGCGGCTCCACAGCCTCCCCCTTCTCCCCCGGGGCTGGGCCACAGCAGCCAGTAGGGTTGTGGTGGGATGCGGGGGGACCTGATGGCACCCCTCCTGCTGCCAATGAACCCACACCTCTCTGGGGCCCAGGCACGGACATTCAGTTGAGGTCTCCTAGCTGTCCCCACGTTACCACTGGAAGGTTAACAAGGAGACTGACTCTGACAAATCTGCAAGCCTACAGCTGGTGTGACTGGCACCCTGGGAAACAGGAGTCACGGACCGCAGCATGGCTCTCAGGGAGAGGGGCTGATCTCCTCACCGAAGGAGAGCTCCGAGTAGACCCAGCGGGGGGGCCCAGACGCCAACGGGTATGCACACGACAGAATGCGGCTGCCCAAGGCTGTCTGGCTCCCCGGCTTCAGGTTGGGTCCCCCACTATGGGGCACTGGTGACTGGCAGTGTCCCTCATTGTGGGGGTGGGTGACTGTCAGCATCCCTCCCTGTGGGGTAGGTGACTGACGGGTGGTGTCCCTCCCTGTGGGGGTAGGTGACTGACGGGTGGTGTCCCTCCCGATGGGGGTAGGTGACAAGCGGCATCCCTCCCTGTGGGGGTAGGTGACTGACGGGCAGTGTCCCTCCCTGTGGGGTAGGTGACTGACGAGCGGCGTCCCTCCCTGTGGGGTAGGTGACTGACAGGCGGCGTCCCTCCCTGTGGGGGTAGGTGACCGACGGGTGGCATCCCTCCCTGTGGGGGTAGGTGACCAACGGGCGGCGTGGCATCCCTCCCTGTGTGGGCAGGTGACCGACGGGCAGCGTCCCTCCCTGTGGGGGTGGGTGGCCGACGGGCGGCATCCCTCCCTGTGGGGGCAGGTGACTGACGGGCGGCGTCCCTCCCTGTGGGGGCAGGTGACTGACGGGCGGCGTCCCTCCCTGTGGGGGCAGGTGACTGACGGGTGGTGTCCCTCCCAATGGGGGTAGGTGACAAGCGGCATCCCTCCCTGTGGGGGGGTTGGTGACTGGCGGTGTCCCTCCCTATGGGGGTAGGTGACTGACAGGCAGTGTCCCTCCCTGTGGGGTAGGTGACTGACAGGTGGTGTCCCTCCCTGTGGGGTAGGTAACTGACAGGCGGCGTCCCTCCCTGTGGGGGCAGGTGACTGACGGGTGGTGTCCCTCCCAATGGGGGTAGGTGACAAGCGGCATCCCCCCCTGTGGGGGGGTTGGTGACTGGCGGTGTCCCTCCCTATGGGGGTAGGTGACTGACGGGCAGTGTCCCTCCCTGTGGGGTAGGTGACTAACAGGTGGTGTCCCTCCCTGTGGGGTAGGTGACTGACAGGTGGCGTCCCTCCCTGTGGGGGGGTTGGTGACTGGTGGTGTCTCTCCCTGTGGGGGCAAGTGACTGACGGGCAGCGTCCATCCCTGTGGGGGGTTGGTGACTGGCGGTGTCCCTCCCTGTGGAGGTAGGTGACTGACAGGCGGCGTCCCTCCCTGTGGGGGCAGGTGACCGACGGGCGGGCGTCCCTCCCTGTGGGGGCGGGTGACCGACGGGCGGCGTCCCTCCCTGTGGGGGCGGGTGGCCGACGGGCGGCGTCCCTCACCTGTGGCAGGGTTGGTGACCTGGCAGTTGTCGTGCACATTGCTCCTCACAGGACAGGCGGCGGCTGTGGGCCAGGAGAAGGTGTACTCACAGTCCTCCACCGCGCTGATGAACATGGGCCTGGAGTTCTGCGAGCAAAGGACAGAGCGTTGCCAACAGGGCAGGTTTTCTACAGGACGTCACCCTACGCCAAGCAGCAGCTTCTCCGCAGCACCACGCAGGACGCGAGGCAGCGTCTGCGTGGGGTGAGGGCACATTTTGGAAAGCCAAGGGTGGAGACCCGTTCCTGGCGTTTCACCGGGGGCTTAACACGTGCAGAGCAGGTGAGACGGACCCAGGGCTGGAAATCTGCTAGGGCGCCCACGGACACTTCCCCACAGCTCAGGCTGGGAAGGAGGGGCGGAGGCCCCGGCGGGCGAGGAGGCCTGCAGGGCTCCGGTGCGTCAGGGAAGAGTAAATGGCTGATAAGGTTGTGAAAAACAAAGGACCTCAAAATCTGCTACTGGAGGCAAAAAAGCCCGCCAAAGAACGAGCCATTTATTCTACCGACCCTCCGCGCATCCCAACGCTTCAGCCGCCTGGCCACAGCCCACCTGCAGCACAGGGCACGGCCTGGGCCACCGCGCGCACAGCCCCTCGCGGGCCACCCCCGCGTCCCCACCCCGCGTCCATCGGCTCTCTTCTCTGCCCTGAGCCTCTGCCCGGTTACGGAGCTGAGAGTATCTATCAGGGCCCGGGGGTCCAGCCCCAGTGGCTCACGTGCCTAGTTTCCTGAGGAGGAAGCCTCGGCTGCTGCTCCCTTAAGAGGGCCGACCTCTGGCTCCTGGGGCTCCCTGGGCTCCTCCTATCGCTGCCGGCCAAACAGCTGAGAGAGCGGGCACCCTGTCCTAACACGGAGTGTGCTGGTCCCGCCTGTCCTTACTCCTAAACTGTCTACAACCCTAGTCTCACACAACAGCACACGGGGCTTCATCTTGAGCTCACGAGTGGAGACGTTCCCGTGGCGAGAAACAGTCTCGAGAAACCGTTCATTCAGCCCACACCTGCTTACCTACACACAGCAGCCCGTCGGAGACGGGCACGGTCGGCAGAAACGAGGCCGGCCCCCCTCTGCCGTGCCCCTACCGCACCCCGGCAACGACGCGTGGCACCCTCTTACCTCCTCCAGCTCACTTCGGTTTGGCAAGATGGGAATAGCCCACATTATTAATGGGTAACCAGCTTAGGATGGTTAAGTAATCAAGCAAGTTGCACAGGCAGGAAGCGGGCAAGCTGCCCTGAACAGAGTTTGTCCAACCTTCTGCTTCTCCCGAGCCATGTCCGTGAAGACACAGGGCGGGCTCTCGAATACTAGTTTTCTCCACAGCCTTTGGGGAACCTTTGGGGAACCACACTTTAAACAGAACCAACAGGGGCGCCTGGGTGGCGCAGTCGGTTAAGCGTCCGACTTCAGCCAGGTCACGATCTCGCGGTCCTTGAGTTCGAGCCCCGCGTCAGGCTCTGGGCTGATGGCTCAGAGCCTGGAGCCTGTTTCCGATTCTGTGTCTCCCTCTCTCTCTGCCCCTCCCCCGTTCATGCTCTGTCTCTCTCTGTCCCAAAAATAAATAAAAACGTTGAAAAAAAAAAATTTTAAACAGAACCAACCAACTCTGAAACTAGAAATGCCAGGTCAGGCATGCCAGAAGCCAGAGAAGAGAGGTGCCCCACGAGCCGCAGGGCTGGGGCAGGGCTGTTGTGCGGGGGCAGCCTGGGCCCTCTGCTCACATCCCAAGGGCAACAAGACAGTCTCACTGGCCCTTGGATTCACGCTGCCCACAGAGCACCAGGGACTAAGAAAGCCGTGTCACTTACGACTTGGCTCTCACTGCAGGTGAATCGGATGGTGGTCGACTTCTTCCGAATCTGGTCTGGACACGAGTCCCCATCAACGTACTTCAGGATGGTGCTGCCGTCTTTCCACTGCGGCCCGTCCCTCACCCGGCCAAGGTTCACGGGCTTGGAGCTGCCCAGGAGACACACGGCCGCTTCTGGAGGGCATGGCTCTGTGAGACAAGACACAGGTAAGAGTTACCTCCCGTGATTCTCCCGTCTAGAATTTATCAGGCAGGTAACGTCAGACACGCCACGTATTTGATGCTAACGGTGACTCCAGAATAGCTCTTTCTCTTTCACGTAAGTGACATGACAGTGATATCACAGGACTTCTCAGTTAAATGCTGTTTTACCACAGATGGCATGGCGGAGGCATGGGGTGCAGGGAGATTCCAAGGTTCAACAGCCTAAATTATTTCTGAACCCCAAATACGATGCAGGTGAACTACCTACATGAAGCCAACAGAACATTTTTGACAGCCGGCACTCATATACCATCTTTAAGAGTTACCAAGAACTCTGCCAATTTACCGGTCCCCAAAACGTCTGTGCCATCTGCCCAGGTAAAGAACTAGTCCCACTTCCTGGACTGGGAGCCACACAAAGTGAGAAGGGGACCCATGGCCTTAGATGTAAGGACCACCCACCCACATTCCTCTCAAGAAACACAGAAAGCACACACCCGATCTCTGTTTCACACCCTGTGTCTCCTACCCCGCTAGGAAATATCCACCACCATGACCATCTCCACCTACCTCTAACCCTTCACGATCAAACAAAATTACAGTGTTCCCAGCAGAGTCTCCAATGCTGATTTATCCTGGACCACCCCAGGAATCAGTCATTAGCCCTTAAATAATTCCTCCTGCCACCCCATGGCCAAAGCACTCGCGTGATGTCAAGGGGGGATGCACTTTCAAAGATTCCTGCTCCCACTTGATCTTCTCCCAAACTGACCACAGGCCAACAGCCCACCAAGAGTCCTCTCTCACCCGAGCCAGCCTGGGGAGACAGAGACTTGCAAACGTTGATGAGGTAGTGCTCAGTGGCCCCTGTCCTCGTGACGGCTTCCCAGTTGTCACTGTACCTTGCCAGCGACGAGAGGTCGAAGGTGTTGCCAGCCGCGTCTCTGGAGGGAAGAGAGCACTGCCATTAGGCTCACGTGTATTCAGGGTGCGCACTGAGCACTCGGTCTGGGAAGGACCAAGGATCCAAGGTGCAGTCTATGGCTGACGTCCCAGGACTCCGATCTCACCCCGGGACAGAACTTCACCCTGGACCTCTCCCACCACCTCGTTCAGCAAAAGTCTGTATTCACCCAGAAAAGAGCAGAGACCAAGCCTGAGAAGTGCTCCCCACGCTCAAGCCAGTGAGAGGACAAAAGCAAAGAGCCGGCCACTCAGAGCTCCCTCGGGGCCAGCTGCCTGCTGTTGGACCCCGAGGAGACCAACGGCCACTGAGATAAAAATGAACTGGTGTCGACGCTTCTCGGGCTGAACGCTTACTTACTACACAAATCCCAAATAGAACCGTTACTGAGGGCCAGCCCCACACCGGTGAGGTGTTAATGGTGAGCAAGACACACGCTCTGTCCCTGGGACACACCAGGTCTGGGTGAAGACAGAGACGCGGTCACAGATGGCACTTGACGAGGACTCAGGAGATAAGAGAATGGAAGCATTCATTCATTCGTTCACAAGACAGGTGCTAAAACTGAGGGTACTGTACTGAGCAAAATGGATGAAAACCACCTGTCTTATGACACAGAAATGACCAGTAGAAGGAAAACACGATAAACAGAATGAAAAAAAAAACTTTTTTAAGTACACAATATATCAGATGGCAATTAAAGCCGAAGAGAAAAATGAGGCAGGGAAGGGCGATGTGAGGTTTGGGGCCGGTGGCAGAGAAAGACTGAGGTTTTTAGATGGCACGGTCAGAGAAAACCTTATTGACAAGGTGACCTCCTTTACACACGTTTGCGCTCCTATAAATTCATTACAATATGCACGTATAAACTTCCATTTTAACCGGCGATTCCATTTTCCTTTGATTTCATTAATTCTCTTAAAAATTGTGCATTGGGGCAGCTGGGTGGCTCAGCTGGTTGAGCGTCTGGCTCTTGGTTTCAGCTCAGGTCACGATCTCACGGTGCGTGGGACCAAGCCCCGCGTTGGGCTCTGCACTAACAACACAGAGCCTGCCTGGGATTCTCTCTCTCTGCCCCTCCCACGCTCATGTACTCTCGCTCTTTCGAAATAAACAAAAAAATAATAAAAATAAAAACTGAGCATAAATATATTTGGTGGGAAAGGTTTCATGCACAAAAATAAGACTCTTTGTACACAAATCTCAGAAAGCAGAAAACAGTCTCCAGTGGCACAAAGAGAATAGCTGAATGAATTAGGCCTATCAGAAGGATAGTTCACGCCCATTAGAAATGAGAAATGCAGGGGCGCCTGGGTGGCTCAGTCAGTTGAGCGTCCGACTTCAGCTCAGGTCACAATCTCGCGGTCCGTGAGTTCAAGACCCACGTCGGGCTCTGGGCTGATGGCTCCGAGCCTGGAGCCTGCTTCCGATTCTGTGTCTCCCTCTCTCTCTGCCCCTCCCCCATTCATGCTCTCTCTCTGTCTCAAAAATAAATAAACGTTAAAAAAAAAAAATTAAAAAAAAAAAAAAAGAAATGAGAAATGCATTTGTTTCATGTGAAAATGCTTAAGAAACATTAGCTGGAAAAGGTAACATTACAAAACAAATTCTGATTCAAAGTTGCTAAACACATATTACTGAATGTATGCTTTCCCACATTACTAAAACTTAAAAAGTTGTCACTTTACCCAGATAAAAGGAGAGAACACAACAAAACAGGGAAGGAAAACATGGAAATGACTACACTTTCCCCTAGGGCTGGGTGCTGTAAGTCTGTGACCCTTTTCAGGTGGATCATCACAGAGCAGAAGTGACAGCACGTCCCCCAACCGTTGAGAACCACAGATGAAACCTCCAGGGACGGGACACAAGATGCCTATTTTGCAATAGTTCCAAGGGCAACCGCTGAAATGCACACACAGTAGAGGCCTCTACTTCACCTCAGGAGCTGCCAGTCACCCAGTCCCAGGAGCCACAGGCGACAGAGATCAAAAGAGCCACTGACAGCCCCTGAGAACCTGCTGTCTGGGCACCCCTGACTGTCTCCGACGCCCCGGCCCCTGCACCTCCGCCCTTGTCCTCTCCACGCCTTCTCCCCGCCACACAAGCAGCGTGCCAGGGTGGAGCACAGGCCAGGTGACATCCCGCTCACTCTATTCCACTCACACTGTGAATCATGCAAGGTTTTTCTTCTGTTCCAATCGCAATCACTTCCCTGTACGCATCTCAGCACAAAATGATCACTGAAACCCAAAGCTGTGAAGGGTTCAGGAGTTAACCTGATCCAAGTACTTGTTTGAATATGAAGAAATGAAGGCTTGGAGAAACCACCTAAGCCAACACCCTGTCCCGACCATGAACTGTTAAAACTGCACGCAGTTCATCAGCCTGTCCAAAGGAATCAAGAGACGCACGGACTTACTTGAATGAACACTCGGTCACGTCAAAAGGTGCGCAGGCATATTGCGTTCGCCACTCGAACACGTAGGAGCAATCCGAGGTCTCCCTGAGAAATACCGGCTGGAAAAGGGAAGAGCGACATATATGTCACGTGGGACACTTCACGTAGTTTATCACACTTTGAATCTTCAGAATGGAAATAGTAAAGGAGGTGATGTCCGTTAAAATCCATACACGCTGATCAAGGTTTCGACCCATCTTCCATAACTACTGCATTTGCAGTCAGCTGACCAGGGGCCTCTGAAACGCCGAAGCGGAGGCATCTCTCGAAGAGCGGGGCAGCCACGCCCGTGGGCCGTGACCACACTCACCCTCTGCGTGCTACGGTCGCAGTAGAAGAAGATGGTTGTGGAGCGCTGGTACACCTTGTGGCAAGTGTCCCCCCCAGTGTAGTTCATTTTCAACAAGCCATTCTCGTAAGTCAGCTTCTGAGTGAGGAGGCCTGTTCGGAAATGACCAGATTAAAACAAGGTTCGGGGCCCAAAGTCTCCCAGCCACGTCACGTCCCCCAAACAAATCGCCACAAGAGCACGTGTGTCTGGCCTCCCAGCACCGGAGCCTACTCCCTGCCCCACTGCCCCACAGGAGGAATAAAACCCGGCCTCCTCTTGTCCACGGCTACAGTGTTCTGGTCTCATGGTGGGCACAAGCAGCACAGGCTCTCGTCACTAAGAGGGTGGCCCTAGGGGCTGCCCACGCATTCACCACCATGTCGCATACTTCTTCTTCTTCTTTTTTTTATGATTTGAGAGAGAGCGGGCGTGTAAGCAGAGAAGAGGCAGAGAGGGGGTGACAGAGGCTATGAAGAGGCTGACAGAACAGAGCCCTATGTGGGGCTTGAACTCACAAGTGACACCATGATCTGAAGCCGGACATTCAACCGACTGAGCCACCCAGGCGCCCAGCTACTCCTATTTAAAAGTTCTCAAACTAGTATTACTTGCCCAGCTGCTGAGACGGCATCATGACCAACGGCCTACCCTGTAAGTTATAGCCACACCCTATACTAAATGCATCTCCGCTAACTTGATTCTAGAAAGTACTGGCTACTTCAGCGTGCCCCTGGGTTGCAATAAAGAATCGATAGCTGGAATTGCTAAGTAAGAACAAAATAAGCTCTAGCAACATCTACCACGATGCATTCTGCTTAAGAAAATCAAGTGAAATCAGAAACGTGAATATTTCACCCAAAGGCAGCTTTCTTCCTACTCTGGAAAGAAGAAACCTTCAGCATGAACCTTAATATGCGATTCCATTCTTGCACAAAAGCGTAAGAAAAACCCACAGTACCTGCCACTTTGTGAAATCCCAGGGCTCCCCGCTTTTCCTGACACGATGAGATCACCTTGGACTTGTCATCCGTGGAGCAGACGTCTGAGGACAGCTTTCCACAGACCCGGAAATAATAGGTGTACTCCCCAGCACTCACGACCGTGTCATTGACGGCCAGAGGCTTCAGGTCGTACAAGTTGCCATGTCTCGGGTCCTTCACCTCACAGTTGTCTCCTTCAAGAACACACGGGAAGCGAAGGACCATTGCAGTTCCACACGCACTCACTCTCTCGGGCAAAAAGTCTTACAATTTTTAATCACGTGAATACGGTCTTAAAATAAGCATTAAATGCCATTTCCACATCATCCCATCATGCTTGTAACATTACACAAACTGCCTGTCAAACAGCGTTCTAGAAAAGCCTGGGTCACAGGGTGAAGGTCCACTTAACCACACAAAACCTCAAGTTACGGTTCTCACAGGTGAGAAGCCAATAAGCCGTCACTCCGAGTAGGTGAGGGAAGATGTCCCTGGTAAAGGTGGCAAGGCAGTGGAGTAAAAAACAACTCTAGGATAAGAAATTATCCATCTACTAACAAGCATCTCACGACCGTGTGTGTGGCCATCACTACGGAGTTTTGTACCCAGATGCTGGTTGGAATGTCTGCCCCTTCATCCCTTTGCAGCATTAGTGAGCCGGGCCCCAGGTCTTACCTTCCACTCTGACGACAGGACAGGCTTCCACCGTTCTCCAGACAAACACGTACTCACAATCATCCAGAAGCTGAAATGTTGGTGATCCCTATAACAGAAACCAACAACTTCTGTTTTTATCTTTTTCTTAAGCCAAAGATAGCCACAATACCCAACCTTCAATCTCCGTGAGAAAAATACATGAGCCTTATTAAACGTGTTAAGACCCAAAAAAAAACAGTATGTTCTAGTCAAATGCTACTGAAGGCCTACAACCCATGAAAACATAGCCAAGGGTGAAATCAGAGAGAAGGTTCAGAGGGTGAAGGGAAACAGGAAATGGAGCCACTGACAAGCAGGCCCAGTCCTCACTGACGAGCTCACGCACCAAAGTCTGAGCACACTCGAACATTATCCTGGTCGAGAAGCGCTGGTTCCCACACCTGTCGCCATTGACGTAGACGATACTCAGAGACCCGTTGGCTGCAGCCTGAGGGCTGATCTGTACCACGCCCAGGTTCTGGCTGTTGTCTTCTGATACCAGGCAAGACCCCACTGCACTGCCTGAAAGAGCCGGGAGTTCGTCCGTCTGGGGCGGGGGACAGCAGGAAGGCAGATGCGACTCGAGTCAAATGCTCACTACTCACCATGACATTCAGGAATATAAGGGAGGGGAGTGCAAACGCTCAAATAGAAAGTTCTCTTTCTCCCATCCGCGGAGGTGTCTACAGCCGCCCAGGGCTTCCTGACTTGGCTTAAGCCGCTCAGATCATACTCGTTTCCAGCGAGGTCTGAAATACACGGAAACACACGAGCTACCCCTGCTCTCTTGCCAGCGTTAGCACACCGGCACACTGAAGACCAATGATGCACGAACTTGACGTCATCACTAAGGAATCAGAAGGGCCCAGGAAGCTACAAGGCTTTTCCCACAGACACATACACTGGCTCTGGCCCTCGGAACCGCCCTTCACAACAAAGTACCACTGACGTGGAGGTGCAGGGACCCCACAAGCACGAGGCGTCCTGGGGACACTGCTCAGCTCACAGAGCTTTAATGCCTTTTAGGTCCTCAAGTAAGAAGCTCTGAATGTATTTTACTTTCTTCCCCTGCGTTTTCTTCTGTTCTTGAGCAGCTTCTGATTACAAAACGTAGCTTAAAACTCTTAATTATATACCCAGATTCTCTTTCAGAGAAACACCGCAAGTGTGGGTATCAAAGAAGCACAGAACACAAACATGCTGCCTATAAAACACACCACACACGCACACGTGATTACACTTACGCACACATACACACACCCTTGATCCTGGTCCTCTCGGCCTTACCCGTGACCTGGCAATCCACTGGAGAAGGGACACAGGCCAGTGCGGTCTCAAACTCAAAGAAAGTATCTCGGATTCCCCGGCCAGAGTCAATGTCCTGATGCAGGAACTTGGGGATTCCTGGGTAGGCATCATCGTTGCAAACAAAGCGGATGATAAAAGCATCAGCAGTCCCTGGGGAACAAGGGAGGCCAGGTTTTAAGAAACAGAGCAACAGGACAATGCCCCCACTGGGAACAAACCTCACAGCCACCCTCTAAAATGATGACATCACAGCACTGGGTCTGTCTCAAGGGGGCTGATGTCAACTACAGAGTGGCCGTGTTCACTGCCACAGTGACCCACACGACAATGGGTTTACAGGGTGAGCCTGACAGTCCTGCGGTCTCATATTCTAGAAAATATGCACATGCAACATCCTTTCCTCAACCCCAACGCTAGCTAACATCACCGGCTTATTCAACACCACTCGCTAAGTTCCTTCCACACGCAGAGTGAAAGAACCAGAAGCGATCCCTGCCCTCCTAGGAGCTTACACTCCAGCCCGGCGGCCCCAACACGAAGCACGTGGAATGCAGTCTAGGGCTCGCCAGACGGCGGGAAGTTGATGGAAGGAAAATGCAGCAGGCCCAGACATGAGAGACCCCCAGGTGGTGGGGGTTTTAAGGAGGGGGCTGGCCTCACTGGGAAAGGGACACCTGAGCTGATACCCGAAGAAGGTGAAGAAAGGGACCCCAGGGCCATCTTAAGGGGGGAGCACCTTGGGCTGGGGCAAGAGCAGAGACAGAAGCTCAGGAGGGGAGGGTGGGTGAGAGGGAGTCTCAATGGTTTCAGAAGCAGGAGGTCGGCAGGACTGAGCAAGAAGGGGGAATCCCGTCCCGCAGCCTCTGTGACAGCACTGGCCTCTAGTCCGGGCGCAAGTGGCTGGGAATGGCACGATCTAAACACTTGAACCATCACTCTGTCGAACACAGAGCGCTCGGGGGTGGAGGGCGGGCGAGGGAAAAAACAGGACGACCACCAAAGGGCTCCTGCAGCGAGGGGAACCGAGGAAGCGTGCTGGCTCAGCGGCCGCAATGGGTGAAGACCCCACAGCCACCAGCACGTCATCTCCTGCAGCCATCCACAGAGGTGGCAGGTAATGTCATCATCCCCATCTGAGACAGGAGGAGACCGAAGCAAAGAGGCTACACGACAAGCCTGAGGTCACACGGCTTTACATCCCAGAACCGCCAAGGGGCCTAACGTTAGGAGCCTGGGGGAAGGACAGGCACGGGGACCGTCAATAGTGTGGTCCCGACACTTAACAGGATCACACGCGAGGGGCCTGGCAGAGCACAGAGGACTCGTGTGTGCAATGCCATGGCCCAGAGGCTGGAGGGCAGGGGAGTGCTGCATGGTCGCGTACCCTACACGCTCAGGAGGTTCACAGACACGCACAGAGCCACCAGGACACGCGTTAGTGGCAAAATAACCTGGTTCTGAGCTCACCTGTGGAAGGGTAAAGAGGCCCCTTGTAGGTCAGAGTTATAAAGCCCTCGGTAGACAGCTGGAGGGTTTTCTCGAGTCCAACCTGCCTTTCTGGCTTCAGATTCTTCAGGTCTTTTGTCTCGGTTTCCGCCTCACAGCCAGAGGCTGGTTTTCCATCGAAGGTGCCACAGGCTGGCATTGTGCCACACACGTTGAACTGCAGGCCGGACAGCAAGAGCCACATGCGTTAACACAGGCCATGTAACTCAGCACAAACAAGAGCCCTAGCAACTCAAACCCTGGGAGGCTAACTAGTTAGTATTCAAGTTACCAATTTACACGTTTGGGCACTTAAATCCAGAAGTTAGTACACAATGCAAAATTCAAAATCCAAATGGCAACACACATAAACTGCTTCTAGGGAATAATAAACACATATTTATTTACACAGCCCCGTATCTCTAAATGCCGAAGATGCATTACATAGAACGATGCCCCATCTACAAGAGGGAACATATATGTAGAGCAGACTATGACACCATTTTCAATATTAGAGAAACTGTGTAGAGTTGAAATGTCAGTTACAAGGAACCAGGAGCAAACATCCCCTGTACTTCCTAAAGACACCGGTATCATTCTATCATGCAAATGAAGCTAAATATGTTCTGTGGTACGAAGACGCAGAAAGGAAAGACTTCTCTACATCTGTTAAGTGTTCACGGACAACGTGCACAAAATCAAGGTCAGCTTTTCTTTTTTTTTTTTTTTTTTTAATTTTTTTTTTTTTCAACGTTTTTATTTATTTTTGGGACAGAGAGAGACAGAGCATGAACGGGGGAGGGGCAGAGAGAGAGGGAGACACAGAATCGGAAACAGGCTCCAGGCTCTGAGCCATCAGCCCAGAGCCTGACCCGGGGCTCGAACTCACGGACCGCGAGATCGTGACCTGGCTGAAGTCGGACGCTTAACCGACTGCGCCACCCAGGCGCCCCAAGGTCAGCTTTTCTTAAAAGACCAAAGCTTCCTACTCGGGAAACGGCCCATCGGGACTACAGCCAACGCAAGTGCTCAGCAGCCGTGCGGGCCGTGCGCGGGAGGCCGTGGTTTAACGAAATTTGGATGTAGGTTCCCTTTCCTTTCTGTGGACTTGACTTGCCTGCAAGTGAACCACAGAGCTGAGAGAAGCTTGGGCTTGCTCTGCCAGGCTGTGGGCACCGGCTGTCCTGTGGGCCTGCATCTGTAGGCCCCTCTGATCGGGGGTGTTCAGGCACCCTCGGAGATGTCGGCAGCTTCAGCAGCGTGGGGAGGCCGCTGGGCATATCCGGGGGCCACCGAGCCCGGGAGGACCGGGTGGCAAGGGGACAAAGCCGGGTAGGCGGCTGGTGGGTGGCGCTGGCCTAAGCAGATGGTTCTCCTGGTGGCACCCAGGAGCCCAGACACAGCTGGCACCACCCAGTGCCCCTGCTAGCGCACACAAGGCAGAGGCTCTCTGGGCTGCTTCTAGTGTGTTCTTTATAAGGGTTACTATCTTCCAGCGTGTCCTCTATGTGGGTCGACAACGTTCTTGTCTGCTTCTCACACTTACAGGTGGCCATATACACTCGCACCTATTATAAACCTATTATTAACCGAACCCTATAGCAGCAGTTTGGGGCCTGGGGGTGGGTAGATGACCAGCCAAAGTGCTGCTGAGGGACAAACCCTGTTCGGGTATCCCCCCCAGCCTGTGGGACAAGCTGTATGCTCTTCTACACCGACAAATTCCCCTCTGTGTCAAATTCACGTAAGACATTCTTATCCCAACTTCCTGTTCTCAAAGGGTATTCTCTCCTTCCCATGTGGCTGTGCTGCAAAAATTTAAACAAATGTATCTATGTACATATATACATATACACAAGCTAACATATATACACATGTATATACACACATACATATACATATATGCGTGTATATATATACACATACGCGTGTGTTCTTTCTTTCCAGCAATGCTTAGTTCGTAACAGAACAGCATTACGTGGGGGTTTTCCACCTTGCTGCTCCGGACAGAATATCAGGCTATCACTGAAGGAAGTGCTCTCAGAAGAATCCAGAACACAGCCACCCCAGGTTGTTTCCCTTTTATAGGGTAACGTAAGTACCATTTCCTCCTGACTGGTGGTTCTGACTCCAGTGGGCATCAGAATCACCTGGCAGCTGGTCAAAAGAAACTGATGAACCCACCCCACAAGAATTTATATTTCTAACAAATTCCGGGGTGACGCCAATGCTGCTGGCCCAGGACCACTGCTCTAGACACACAGCAACAGATTAAGAATTTCTTTTCTGAAAAATGTCACCCTCATGTCTGTACTACAGCAGTGAGTGGAAGTTTTACCTCCCTCTCCCCTCAAATCTGGATTCTTTCACCTCTTCCTGGGTAACAGCTGCCACCACACTGCCCTGGACCATTCCTAAAGACACCTGCCACCAGCATGCACCAGCGGCAGATGACTTACACGCACGTTCTCCTTGTTTCAAAGCAAACTAGAAATTCATCATGTAACTCTTACCACAAAAGTCTTTCCAATGCCTAAGAGCACGTATCCTTGGGTATTGTTCAATGGGTTAAGATCAAACACAAACCCACTGTTCGGGTCCCTTATAGAACAGGCCTGCAGAAACAACAGGGGAAGAGATACATTCAAACCAATCCCACAAGAACACGGCCAATATGGAGCGCCCTCGCAAACCTGTGTGTATGGACCTCACAAAACATGTGCTTCTCCACTGACCTGAAACCCCTGTCAGAAAAGCGGCCCCATGCATCCATCCGCACCAGCCCCTTCAGATACGGCCCCTGCGGTCTGCCCAGGTGTGATACCAGGCTGACAAATATTAAACTTACCTGAAAGCTCTCAAGGCTACGATATTTACCTAAATAAGGAGACCACCGCTGACCCTCAAGGGAAAAGTTAGTTAGAAACCATACGTAACCCATAAATAATTTAAAAAAAAAAAAAAGAAAAACTTTAGAAAGTTGGTTTAAGTGTTCCTTTTTCTATTTCAGGCATTCACTTAAAGACCATGATAACGGGAGGCATGATGAGGTACCTCACCATCCCTTCTCCTCTAGGAGACGTCATAAACCTTACCCTCCCCCCACATCTTTCTTCTGCACAGTCCGGCAGTTCAGGGGAAGCATCAGGGGTCCCAACCCCAGAGAGCATGACCGAGGACGCAGGGCAGCATCCCGCCATCCCTACCCTTCCCCGGCACCACAGGCCCAGGACC
The DNA here is from genome assembly GCF_022837055.1 of Prionailurus viverrinus. Taxonomy (NCBI): domain Eukaryota; kingdom Metazoa; phylum Chordata; class Mammalia; order Carnivora; family Felidae; genus Prionailurus; species Prionailurus viverrinus. Next base: position 144,630,226 of record NC_062565.1, on the reverse strand, counting down.
CTGTGGGAACCTTCGTTTAGGTGGGCCTGGGCTCTACTGTGAAAGCAGAGCTTTTAGAAGGAGAGGGAAAGGAGGAAGACTGAGCACAAGGAACACAGCCAGCGCCGTGAAAACAACAGGTCACCAGCTCACGGCTCTGCGGGGGGGGGGGGGGGGGGCCACCCAAGGGCAAGAACACAGGCCAAGGCCAAAGAGCAGGATAAGCCAGGACGGCAACAGGCACGTAGAAGCAACGGCAGTAACAGGGCCAGGATCAGAGCTTGAAAACCGTGAGCATCACATTGAAACAGGCCAGATCCCGCAGATGACAGGGCACTGGAACGTTTTAGGTGCTGCAGTGACAAGCCCCCACATCTCTACGGTGATGGAGAACCCCCAGAGCCCGCTAGAGTGCCACCACAACACAGAAGGGACAGGGCAATGGAGAAAAAGGAAGGAATCTATAGTAATAGGGGAGTAAAGCCCAGGGTCTGGTTCTCAGCCCAGCACCTGCGAGCCGGGGTCTCCGGGAGAGCAATGCGGGGGGACGCCCAGATGCCTGATGCCAAGGCACGGGAAATGGAGAAGCCAGGAACAGGTTTGGAAGCACGAGGGAAGGGGTGGGCGCAGAGCGGGGGCACCGGGGGGCGCATATCCAGGAGCAGGGCGGCGAGACAACCCGGGACAGCACACATACCTGTTTTGTGTCTGTCATGATTTGGATGGGACAGGCGGCTTCTGTGTTCCACAGGAAACTAACCACACACTCCCAACTGAGAGAAAATATGGGGTGGGTATTCTGAAAGGTTAAATGCAGAGTAACAGTCAGTATAAGGAGATGGAACTCGATCTCACCAAGGGACTACTAGCCTAGCACATACAAAGCGCTAAAGTCTACTGAACTTAGTTTAATTATGCGTCAGCGACAGACTAGGTGCTCAGTGCGCACTCCCTAATTACAATTTCATGTCCTATTATTCCCACTAAGGACATACTACCTCTCGTGCTCAGATGTCAAGAAGTTTACCCGAGGTCACGTGGCAGTGAATGGCAGAATTGGGGTCCAGATCTGGGTTTAAGTCCACGCTGTTGAAAAACACTCCACGCCAAGAGTATGGAACGTAAGAAAGACACAAAAGACCCCGGCGTGGGAGATTTTACTGACAGAAGCTCAGAACCGGGGACCGAGGGTACAGAGGAGCCTGGAAGGGTCACAGGGAGCCTCGCGGGCGCTGTGAGCACTGCCACCGTGTGGGGTCTGGCTGCAAAGTCCTGCTCAACGCGTGAGGGTTCACCGGCTGCCGGTAACTTACAATGTGTGCACTGTCCTGGGTGTGTTTCAGTGAAATGTTGCCCAAACATGCGCCGCACCGCCTCCTGTGGGAGCTCTGCCTCGTTACAGGGAACAGCAGCTTGTGCTGAGAGAGCATTTACCACTGTGTTTTATTAGCATTTCTCAACCGAGCCTCATAATGACCTGGGAACCAGGTTCTGTAATCACCTACCATCTATACACAGGTGAGCAAACAGAGGCACAGAGAGTCAGGACACCTGCCCAGGCTCACAGGAGGACACATTGGGCACCTGATGGCGAGCCCACACCTTACCCACCAAGCACCCTCTGGCCTGGAAGTGCCCCCCCTCCCCGCCCCCCTCAGCCTCAGCATCTCTAACAGTAAGATAAAAACACATCTGTCCTGGGGCGCCTGGGTGGCTCAGGCGTTAAGCGTCTGACTCTCGATCTCACAGTTGGTGGGTTCAAGCCCCGCCTCAGGCTCTGTGCTGACAGTGTGGAGCTTGCTTGGGATTCTCTCCCTGCCCCCCCTCCTCTCTCAAAATAAATAAAGTTTTAAAAATCCTTAAAAAAAAAAAAAATCTGTGCCTTCTGCCCTACACTGGTTGTGAAAAGGTGCTGCTTTAACAGTGAAAGTTCTGAAAGTTCTGTGGCTTGCAGAACTCTGCAACACGACCTCTGTTCATGGTGTCTGGGGCCCACCGTGTGTACCAAGCCCCACACAAGTACTCAGAGATACAGTGACGACGCGAAGCTGCTCTGAAGACTGCAGAACGCTGCCCGCATGAGGTGTCACAGGGAAGCTGAAAAACTAAGGATCCCAGAGAACCTTCTGGAACAGTCCAGTATCTCCGTGGGAACAAGAAACCGCAGTGAGAAGGGGAGGTGGGCAAGGCTCCAAGGAGGGGACACAGACATGCCCAGGAGGTGGCGAGGGCTGGGCTGGGCAGCCAGGAGTTCTTCCTGAGACTGAGGAAGGAAACAGCCAACCCATCCCCAGGCTACTCAAGGAGCACGCTTACAGTTCAGTCATGGAACACCTTGCACGACGTGGGCCCATGCCCGTCCAGCTAGGGATTTCATCCCCTTATCAGAGACCCCTCCTTGACCTCTGAAGAAATCGTCTCTCGGAAAAAAATCACGAGTTGGCAAATGACACTGAGAACTTGGGGTCTGCGAGGCAACTGGAATGTATGTGACAAAGTCCAACAGACTGCTGAGGACTGAACACATTTTGCCGTTCGTTCCAAAGAAACTACAGGAAGCTGGAACAGACCCTTCAAATGTGTACCTGACCCTTTAAGTTATTTGATAACAAACATGAATTCTATTACCTCCACTGTGCATTCACCTAAGACTTTGAATAATTACCCAAAAAGCACGTGACCCAGATATAAATGTAAAACTCCAGGTAAAAAAAGCAATTGGATTTGGGATAGCCACGTTCTGGAAAGGAGTGCCAGGGATGGTGCATAACATCGTGCATGTATCTAATGCCACTGAACTGTATACCTAAAGGTGGTTTAAATGGTACCTTTTATGTTATACGCTTTCAATTTTTTCTTAATGTTTATCTTTATTTTTGAGACAGAGAGAGAACATGAGTGGGGGAGAGGCAGAGAGAGAGGGAGACACAGAATCCAAAGCAGGCTGCAGGCTCCAAGCTGTGAGCATGGAGCCTGATGCAGGGCTTGAACTCTTGAACCTGAGCCAAAGTCGGACGCTCCACCGACTGAGCCACCCAGGCGCCCCAATTATGTTATACATTTTTTACCAACTTTTTTTTTTTAGAAAAACAATTGGGACGGTACATAAGCATCTTTATTTGGGGTTTCTCTTCTATTCTACCCTGGCTAAGGAACTCAGGGCCAAAAGCAATCTCTATCACTTTCTCTACTTCCTAGCCTTAATTTTTTATCCTTGATTGCCCACGTTTCACACATATAATCTTCATCATTTATCTGTGAATCAGAGCGGCATCGTGCCCCAGCTTCCTCATCTATGAATGCTGGGGTTTGGGTGAAATTGTCTCAAAGACCCTTTCTGCCGCCAGGATTCTCAGATCACCAGCTGACAAGAAGTAAGGGACAGAATGGAGTCCACACAAGCCAGAGAGAAAACTCCACTCGAGACTCGCTCATCTCCACAAGAGACACGTCAGCTGGTTCTCAGTCACAAAAGACCCAAAGGAACCAAGACCGTGGGCAACACACAGCGCCTTACCAGGCTGCCCCGGGAACAGACGAGATGGATCCTGGTGGTGTAGGTGGTGAGCCTCCCGTCGCTGGTGGTGCACGCTGAGCCGTTCACGTACTCTAAAAGGAGGCTGCCGCTGTCCTCCACCATGGGGCCCGTCTTTGCGACCCCCAAGTTGCCGATGGAGACAGTCTCAGAAAAGGAACCCTGCAAACAAACGCGTCTATTGGGCTTTCCCCTCCAAAGAGAACACAGGACTTCACTGCTGGTACATGTGATTCTCGTGTCTGTAAAGTCACCACAGACGCTGAACCATCATTCCAAAGGGATCACGCACCTTTACGTACACACATCCCACAGAGATGACGGTCTCAAATCCCGAAAACAACTCATGCTGGCAGGTTCTATTTTCCTCATTTTACAAAAAGGGAAAGGAGGTTCAGACGTGCTGAGTGACTTGTCTGAGGCTGCCCGGCTAACAGGCATCCAAGGCAGGACTCAACCCTTGTCCACCTGGCCCAGAACCAGGAGCTTCTGGCGCTGCCCTTCCCACCAGCCCCCGCCCCTCCTGTCTCCGCTCCACTGTTGTCCCAGCAGGAGAGCCAACAGGAGACGGTGGACATGTCCATGGAGGACCAGAAGCACGGCCAGATTTGAGTGTGGGCCACAAATCCGTGCAGGCAAGTGAGCGAATCTCAAATACAGAACCCGCGAACGAGGAGGACCGACTACCCCCCGAAGTCACTGCTCCAACAAAGCACGCACACACGTATGCACACGTGTGAACACAGCAGGGAACTTCACTCTCGACCACCAGAGTGCGCTCACCAGCTTCCTGGAAAACCCCTCCAAGCGGCCACGTAACATGTGCCAGGAAAAGCCCATTCCCGACGTGCTCTTTTTAAGGAAGCACACGTACATCTTTATTTCAAGATTCGCCATGTCCGAGGAGCACAGGGAAACGTACTGAAACTCTGGCAGTAACTGCATTCAATCGATGATGCAGCACAGCCTGGCGCCCCAAGTGAGAGCTCACGCGTGGATCTGTTCGGCCACGGCAGCTCTCCCAAGCCGGCTTCCCCCTCGTGAGCTTTTGGAAGCAAAACTATTCTTTACAGACATCTACTGGCCTCAAAGACACTTTTGAACTCAGGCTGGACATACCATTAGGAGCGTCCTCTCCTGTATGGAGATCAGAGGTCACCAGCACTGGGCATTTCGTGCAGTTCTAAATCTGAACAATGACTCAAGCACAACCACATCGGTGGGGGAGCGGGGGGCGGATGAGTTTACGCTGGGGCCCCACTCCTGCTCACAGGGCTTCACTTCAGCAGCCAGGCCTACTTTGATCTGGAAGTCCCAAAATAACCACCTCCGCCCACTGAGTCATGTGCTGGGGGCGGCGGGGAAAACGACACTACTGGGGAGGGCAGGCTCACCTGATCGTTCTTGTATTTCATCTGGCAAGCCGACGCATATCGATCACAGCCCGGCACCGGGTTCAGGGGTCGACACACATTGATGTAGTATTTCCGCCACGTGCTGCGCTCGCCCGCGTTGTCCATGGCGTACCAGTTTCCTCCACGACCACCTTCGGATTTTGCCAGGCTAAAATTTCAAAGCAAAATGCACGCTTTTAATGCTAACGGATTTCAGCCTGACGATTCATTTCTAGGTGGTTGAGGACACACAGAATGAAACATGCCCTGCCATTCAAACTATGGAGTTTAGCTCACCGTGACTCATAACACCCACGAGTATCTCGACTTTCACTGAAGTCAGTATTCAGCAGACCGTGCACTGCCCCCTTCCCCCGCACCTCTGTACTGACAATCCCTGTTTCAAACCATGCAGCTGAAGACTGAGGCTTTGCTGTGGCAAGGAGCAGTGGATGTCACAAAGCCTACCACACCACTGTTAGAATTCTTTCTGTTTAAAACTCTCCATCTTGGTCCTGCACCCCCACAACCTACTTGACTCCCCGTTACCAACTCAGCTACGTGCTCACCAGCGAAGCCTAAGCCAGCTTAGCACTACGCTGGACCCGGGCCAGGGCCAAGGCCAAGGCCAGGCTGACCCTGGCCTCACCTGGAGAGATCATACTGCTCCAGCGTAGAGGGGTCGGTCACCACACACTCCAGGGGCTCCTCCGGGCAGGCGTAACTGGTGTACCACCGGAAGTTGTAGGTAGAGTTGTCTTCCTCCTGGTCACATGACAGGGAGAGACATGGGATGGCAAAGAAAAAAGGGAATGTTATTAAAGCCAGCATTTACAAAATGACGGGCATTTTCCGTCGGTAAGAACTATAGGAAAGACGGTCTACTTTGTCCATCTACGTCTGTCTTACTGACATGAAGATCTCCCAGGAATAAATTAAGATGGAAATCTACCCTCTGCTAAGTGGCACTGAGGGCTGATTTTTGATACGAGTTTTGTCCCCAAAGCCAACCGGGTGGTGGGTTACCATTGAGGTACACAGCCCACTGAACGAATAAACAGCTCAGAAAATGAATACTGCCTACGTACCCTGGCAAATCTAAAAGGATTAATTAAAATCACAGGAGATGATGATTTGGCCAGGACACCAGACTAATAATAGCTCTGCGTCTAAATAAAGGGCCCACGATAGGCTCCTGTGTAGGCATCAGGGAGCCAGACGACGTGATGGTTTATCCCCAGAAAAGCCCAGAGCTCACACCTCACCTGTGGTTAGAGCCTCATCCCACTCCAGGAAAGTCAGCAGCCCTGTCCCACCCACCGTCTTCCTTTCCCCCACCTCGACGGGACTGCCACTCTCTCCCTCTTGGCTCACCCACACACTGCACAGTTCCTACCTGATACTCAGGGAGACCGACTCCCGCGTCCCGGTCACAAAGGAAGGTGATCAACGTGGCTCTTGGTGTATGCTTTTCGTTGTTATAGGGTGTGCCGTCTCTGTAGTTCAACTGGATCATCCCGTTGTAATAGGAAAGTTTAGCATTACTCAGTCCCAAGTTCCAAGCCTTGTCATCACTAAAACAAGCAAACAAACGTCTCTCAGAAAGGATACCAAGGCCAGAAGCACTGCAGTGCTGGAACACGGGCGAAACGGCCACCGAGCAGTGTGGTGGGGGCAATGTCCATGCTCCAGGGCTGCAGATCACCAGGGTCTGCGGTGGGGCAGAGGGCAGCCCCACCCCCACGCCAGGACCCAGGGCCACGCTCAGCACGCTTGGTTTAACGTACGACGCCTCACCTGAACCGATACCACGCCCAACGGAGAACCGTGTGCTAACTATCTCACAACCCAGAAATGCAAGCGACTCAGAAGGAATTATGTAAATTCCAAGGGTGTGGCCTGCTCCTCCTTATCCAGGATCTCAACCTCCTAGCATCCTCTGGTGTTTAGGTTTTTAGGCCAGGGCTTCTCAGTGTTTACTGTTCCTTGCAAAGCAATGATGTCAGTAGAGAACACACCTGTCCCTGAATATTTGTTAGCGCAAGATACCTAAGGAAAACCCGTAACTAAAAATAGTTACACTTGCCTTTTTGAAACTTGACAGGCTCCGGAGTCCGGCTGGCAGAAACTCACAGACACCGCACCACAAACATTTATGTAGAAGTCGTACTTCTCGGTCTCAACTTTATAGGCACCATTTTTCTTCGTGAGAGGTGATAAATCAAAAGAAAACCCTAAGGAAGAGTAAAAACAATGCCAATATGTAAGGTCAGTTGGACCACAGTCAAGAAGGTCAGCTGGGGGGCGCCTGGGTGGCTCAGTCGGTTAGCGTCCGACTTTGGCTCAAGTCATGATCTCACGGTTCATGGGTTTGAGCCCCTCTGTGCTGACAGCTCAGAGCCTGGAGCCTGTTTCAGATTCTGTGTCTCCCTCTCTCTCTGCCCCTCCCCTGCTCGCACTCTCCCTCTGTCTCAAAAATAAATAAACGTTAAAAAAAAAAAAATTAAAAAAAAAGAAGGTCAGTTGGACCACAGGGGCCCCAAGTTGGGCCCCAAGCCCGCAGCTTCAAAGAAAGTCTCCCCAGGAACCATCTGATGAGGGCAGGGAGATGCAAAATGGCAGAAAAGATGCTTTCCCCTCCAGGCCACCAGAGCTGCACCTACGGACATTTCCCCTGCACATGGATTCATCACCACCAAGCCCCTTTTACTGCATTAACCTAAAAACCCAATTTGAAGCCCCTGGCTGGCCTCAAATGCTGGCTGAATAAACCACCAGTGTGTTCAAAGCTGTATGACCACAACACAGTGTGACCTTCTTGAAAAGTCTAAGGTAGGTTTCTGGGTCACTAAACTTCTGCAAAAAGCCTTCACAAACACGGTTCTTTTCTTGGGATCTTCAAGTTTTGCATTCGGCAAACCTACCTGCACCATGATTTAAGAGGTAGGTTTTTCACTATCTCAACCTCAAGTGTCCAATTTTCAAAATTTTCAGCATTAATGTAATCCTGAAGCAGGTTATCTCTAAAACTTTCCTAGGAAATATTTAAGGAAGGGGCGCCTGGGTGGCTCAGGCGGTTGAGCGTCTGACTTTGGCTCAGGTCATGATCTCACGGTCTGTGGGTTCGAGCCCCGCATCGGGCTCTGTGCTGACAGCTCAGAGCCCAGAGCCTGCTTCGGATTCTGCGTCTTCCTCTCTCTCTGCCCCTCCTCCACTCACACTCTGTCTCTCTCTCTCTCTCTCTCTCTCTCTCTCTCAAAAATAAACTTTAAAAAAAAAAGAAAAGAAAATATTTAAGTTAAAAAACAAACAAACAAAACCTAAGCGGTTCCAGGTGACACCAAACCACCAAAGGTATTACGTGGGCACACGCACCTGCCTGGGAATCAAAGACCGTGCAGTTCTCGCCCTCTGTCTTGGACAGTACACAGGCAGCAGCTGTGTGCCACTCAAACTCATAGAAGCAGCCGCCATCCCCAGAGGTTGTCAACACCGGAGCGCTTTCTAGATCACCTGTCAACGAGGAAGAAGAATGATATCGCTAATCATTCCTAGTCTAAAAACAGTCCCACGAACACTGTGATTCTGCTTCCTTGAGGTCCTGAGAGCGGTCAAACCTACAGAGGCAGAAAGAAGGGGGGTTACCAAGGGCTGGGGCAGGAGGGGGGGCATTAGTGTCCAGCGGGGGCAGAGTTCACTCAAGAAGATGAGAACGTTCTGGAGACGGACAATGGTGATGGCTGCACAACACTGAATGTCCTCCATGCCACTGGACTATATACACTTTAATAAATGTTAACAGGTGCCTGGGCGGCTCCATTGGTTCAGCGTCCGACTTCAGCTCAGGTCATGCTCTCACAGCTCATGAGTTCAAGCCCCACGTCAGGCTCTGTGCTGACAGCTTAGAGCCTGGAGCCTGCTTCAGATTCTGTGTGTCTCTCTCTCTCTGCCCCTCCCCCACTCACACGCGCTCATGCACTCTCTCTCTCTCTCTCTCTCTCAAAAAATAAATAAACGTTAAAAAAAATTTTTTAAACTTTAAAAAAGTTGAATTTCACATCATGTATTTTACTATAGTTTCTTAAAAATGCTAAATTTCACATTATGTATATTCTACCACAATTTAAAAAACACTCAAAACCAAAAAATAGTCCTAGCCCTTGACCTTATCCCACAGCTGGGCATTTATCCAAAGAAAATATTGCAGCAGGAGGTAGACAGGGATACACAACAGCACCATCACCCACACTGGAAACATGCAATTAACCCAACAATAGGGGAAATGCTTAAAAATAGTAAGACCAAACCATTATCAACGAGGGAGTCCCTAAAAATTAGTAATATAAACCGTGAGACACAGAAGAGCATTCACAAAATACATGTTTTGAGGAACATTTTCCAAAAACGCATGACTACATATAGATTTGACCCCGTAAAAACAATGTAAACCTATAAATACAGGCGGGCGAAGGAGAGCATTGTATTTAGATGTGAGATCCTGGACAACACTTTTAAACCCCGTACGGTCCCCCGCCTATGGAAGAAGGTCAACAGCCAGCATGGCGACTCTCGGTATCAGTCCTCAGGAAGAGGAAGCTGAGCCGAGACCCATAACTCATTTGGAACGCTGCAACACAACTCTCTCGACACCGTATGGTTTCTCCATTTCTGGACTGGTTTGGGGTGGGGGTGGGGGATCAAATCCAAGAGACCACCACTAGAGGTTCTAGAACCTGAAACGCTCAGCACAACCCCTTTCTACCTCCCCTCTTGGCAGCGGCCCAAGAGAAACAAAGAACGCAGGCACACCTGTGGCAAAAGCCACTAAAACATCCCGCCTTTTCCCATTTTTTAAAATGCTTTACCTGGCTTGCACACAAGTGTTATGTTGGTTGTTATTTTCTTATGGCCACAATCATCACCGTCTGAATACGAGAGTTGAATGTTTCCTTTCTCTTTTGTGGGAGAAGAAATAAATTTGCCTAGATTTTTAAATCCACTCTTATCTGGAAAAGAGAAACGGGAAAAAAAAAAAAAAACAGGACACGTGATTAAAAATGATAATGATGCCGACGAAGAGGTATATAAAAATCAGCCAGGAACCACCAGCAGGTGCGCCGTGGTCCATTCCCCAACCGCATAACCTGGCCCCATGGTCGGTGGGTTTTTCTTGAGTGACAGGTTTGGCCAGGCAATGGCAGCCACACGGGGGATGCCAAGGCCACCTCCGGGCTGAGTAGGAAAAGTGCAGCATCGATAAACAACGTCCTCCAGGGGCAGGCAAGGAGGACAGCAAGCTCTCGTGTCACACCATCCAATGAAGCAACACCGTTCCCCTATTTTCAGGGCCTTGGCTCCCCCCGAGACACAAGGCCTTTTGGAAGCACAGCCAAGAGACTAGAGTCTGTCCCATGACCAAAGCGGAAACTAACTGAACCCGTTCAGCAAGCCAGGCAGGGGACTATTTCGTTCCTGGTTCAGTTGACTTTGACTAGGAAGCATTGAAATTGTCCCCCGTCCTCCTTTTTTTTTTTTTTTTTTTTAATGTTTTTATTTATTTTTGAGACAGAGAGAGACAGAGCATGAGCAGGGGAGGGGCAGAGAGAGAGGGAGACACAGAATCTGAAACGGGCTCCAGGCTCTGAGCTGTCAGCACAGAGCCTGACGCAGGGCTCGAACTCACAGACCGTGAGATCGTGACCTGAGCCGAAGTCGGACGCTTAACCGACTGAGCCACCCAGGCGCCCCATCCCCCGTCCTTCTTAAGCAGGGGCACACCCGGACCTGCTCCCAAGGACACATCACCAATTCTGGAAACTGGGGCAATCCCGAACACCCGACCCGAGTTCACAATTCCTTGTCGAAGGTTAGTAACAGATTTTGATCCCTCTCCCTGCCTCTCATCTTCGGGGCGAGTCTTAAGGGACAACAAACATGCTGAAGATCTGTATCACACTGAGAAGTCTCCTCGGGAAAGCCGGAGGACCAACAAAACTACTGCAAAAAGAACCCTCGGGGATACAAGTGCTCATATGAAGAGAACAATGAGAGCTCACTTGCCTTAAGGCCTAACTTATTAACAATTACAGGCAGTCAAGCTGTTAAATAAAAAAAAAAGCCTCAAAATCAGTTTTACACAAGTACTGGCAAGGTTACTCTTCAAGCTGCAAAGTGAAGAGATAATCCAGTAACTCCCAGCATGGTTCCTTCTGTTAGCTGACATCAGGAGGCCCTGGCCTTCCGACGTCAGGACACGGAAGCGCTGTAGCTGCCAGAGCACAACGAGCAGTTACCTACATTTGGATCATCACCTCTTTTTATCACCCTGTGGACGCTGAACTGAGACAGAGGAGATCCGCATAAACCACAGGAAGATTTCCTAACTGGATGCCGCAGAGCTCCACACGCCTGCAGGGAAACCGCCACCGCGACCCCTGCTCTGGGCACACTCACCCACAGAGCACACGGCCGCATCCTCGGGACAGCCTCTGGCCTGGCCTTCCTGCAGCACTTTGTGGCAGATGTTGATGAAGAAATGCTTCTTGTCTGTTTCTCTCTGGCTGCCATCCACGGCTTCCCAATTCCGTTCCAGTTCTGTAATTTAAAAAGAAAAAAAAGAATCTGCTTTTAGCCAAAGGCTAAAAGTCACACCGTAAATGGTGATTAAGCCAAAGGAAAAGGCCCAAAGCTCACCGGACATGAAACTCATGTTTCTGGACGCGGGCAGACGGAGACACAGAGACTCACCGAGATTCTCAGGCTTCTCACTTAATGTGACGGAAACAAACCTCCTCGGAAGAGCAGGCTCAACAGAAGTAGGCAGAGAGTGTGAAATCAGAAACGGAAGAGCAGGGGCACCTGGGTGGCTCAGTCGGTTGGGCGTCCGACTTTGGCTCAGGTCGTGATCTCAGGGTTTGTGGGTTCAAGCCCTGCATCAAGCTCTGCGGTGATAGCTCAGAGCCTGGAGCCTGTTTCAGATTCTGTGTCTCCCTCTCGCTCTGTCCCTCCCCAACTCACATTCTGGTCTGTCTCCCTCTCTCTCTCTCTCAAAAATAAACAAACACAAAAAAAAAAAAAAAAAAAAAAAAAAAAAGCAAATCAGGACGGCAGACCGTGCCTTGGAAGGCAGAACGCCATGCCACTGGTAACGTGCCCTCCTCCGACCGCAAGGAAGGCTCAAGAAAGCTGCCACGTCTCCCACACCAGCGGACCGAGCGTGGGGCATGCTTGCCTTCTGGGAGATCATAGGACACCGAGGTCCCTGAGCTCAAACAGCTCGTGATGTACTCCTTTATGAGCAGGATCAGGACTCCACGGTAGGTCGAGGGAGCACACGTGAGTGCCGAGAGCAAGACCACAAACCGATGGTGTTCCCAGAACAGCTGCCAAAGGGGTGAAGGAGAGCTGCGTGTGAAGGGCGTACAGACACCGGGGTTCAGAGGGGGAAGCCCACCGCCCGTCGGAAGTAACACACTCTGAAGCTCTATGTGCCGCTGTCGACAACCCAGAAGAACCCACAGATGCTTGCACAAACATAAATGAGGACAAGGACACAGGGAGCGAAGTGGGCTGACAAGCCAGAAGACGGGAGGACAGTTTGAAGCCGGCAAGGAAGGAGCTCGGCTCTTGCTCAAGGCAATCCTTAGCGGTCTGCACGAACCCCCCCCCCCCCCCCCCCAGAAATACCCGTGTCCCAGGAGAGCCCGCGTGGCGGCCCACGCTGGGGGACAGAGTGCACTTATCTCTGCGTCCCGCACAGGCCCCTGGCCCCATGTGCATCCGCACACAACAACAAGGCTGAACAGAGGGATCTAACAGCACCGCTCAGTTTACCGCAACACAAGTGAGGCCCGAGGAGGCAGGCAAACCGCTCACGTACACACAGCTGGATGCTCTCCTTCCGCCGCACAAAGCCTGTCTCTTCCCGAACACACACGCACCAGAACTTCCCCATGGCACCCTTCCCAGCTTAACGGGTGCCGAGCTACTAACGCACAAAGGACATTTGCTTCCGAGGCAAACGCGCCGACACTGAACATTTATAGACATCTCGTGTTCAAAAAGAAGCTCTCCAGCACTCCACAAGAGAGGAATCCCTTTTTCTAATATTATACTGCCCAAACCAGATGGGGACTCAGAACACATGAGTCATCGCTCCTACTGCATGGGCGATTCTGGGACTTGAGGCAAGCCGTTCTCTTTCCGTTAGGTATTCTCTCTATGCTGTTCGCTTCTACAGATACTGAATTCCAGGGCTGCTAAAAGGGTAAAACTAAAAATGTCCCCACTGGATTCCGTCTCCCTGATGGGAACCCCCATTCTTAGTCCTCAATCTCCCGGCCCTCTGGGAAGTTATGGGAAGCTACAAGGCCTGGGGCAGGCCTGGGGCATGCTCACCAGGTTTGCTCCTGTGACCCCAGGACCCTGTCTGGCACCTGCCACGTAACCAACGCTCAACAACACCTGCTGTGCAGACTCGTAACACCCATCTTGGCCGGTGTTTACGGTGAAGCCAGGGCTCGGTGACAAAGCTCATCACACTGATGGAGCAAGAGACATGGCATCCACAGGCTCCCGCACCCTTTCTCCCTTCAGCCTTACAAGAGCATCTGAGGGTGGATGGGGATTGCCGACCCCACTGTAGAGACAGGAAAGCATGGTCAAAGTACAGCTGACCCCGGCCCCACCGGCCCTCACACGTGGTGTTCAAGCCCGCAAGCCCGACAGTCCAGGTGCGAGCCGGAAACACTACCTACTTGAAGGCTGCCTTAAGACTCTAAATTCTGCTTTTATTTTTTTTCCAGAGACATAATCGACACACAACCTTGTACTTGCTCTGCGTGAACACAGTGTGCATCTGCTATGAGAGCATCACTGCGTTGCATTAACGTCCAGCACCACATGCAGACACAGACGCGTGCACGTGAGATGGCAACTTTCAACACCTACTTCCTTAGCAACGAGAATAGAAATCTAAAATAAAAGACGTTCTAATCACAAAGCACAAGGCCTGGCCCTTGGCGGTTCTGCCTCAACTCTCCCAACTGGAGGAGCAATGCCAACCTCGAGCTGAGACCGTCTGCCTCCTCATTCGTTCAGCGTCACGTCTAACAATTCGTGCCGCTGCGCGGGAAGGGGAGAAAGGCCAGGACACGATTAGTTGACCGTTGAAGAAAACAGTAGGAGCCTCTCGGAATGCGTTCACGGTTAAGAGTCGAGAGAACGCCCCCGCCAGCGCGCGGACTGGCCTCCAGGGCGCACGGGAGCCCTACCTGAGTGCCGAGCCAGCGCAGACAGGTCATAGCGCTTCTTGTCCTCGGTCACACTGCAGAGGAGGTCCTCCTTCTCCTTGATGCAGGCGTACTTGGTGTCCCACGTGAAGAAGTAGGTGCAGTCTACCTCCCCAGTGAAGATGGGCGCTCCTTTCCCGTCATTACCTGTGCCATTGGAGAAGGAAGAAAAGCCACCCGATTACGTGACCAAAACCTAGGGATGTCAGCCGACAAGGACACCAGCACCAGCTGGGCAGTTAAACTCCAGTCCCCAAGCCCAGACATCAGAGGCGCCGGAGATTCGAGAGGCTTCTCTGGAGTTTCCGTCATCAACCCCTCAACGGGCCAGTAGGCTGTTGACAGCACATTCACCAAGGACATGAAAGGGGTGCTGATGAGGACCATGTAAGCCACCAGGCAGGGCTTGCTGCGCACGGGCTGTGGTCAGCCCCCAACGGGCTCATGAACATCCTGCGGGCTCTACGAGCACCACTGGCTTTCTGATGTGGTTTCGGGCAGGGGGAGTTCCCTGCGATCCAGCCCTAGACCGAAAGGAAAGAGTCACAACGGACAGCCACCCCACGGAAGCGTGCGAGGCCTACGCGGCCTCACGGCTCAGAGGCATGCGTCCAGACGGCCCCAGTATCCTCGGCCCTCAGGCCCCCATCACATGTGTATGCCTCCAACACCCTACCCTAACCGGTGCTCTGGTCCCCACAGCTCCAGGGAGCTCCGACAGGTCAGCTCCGGTCTGAAAGCCAGCTCTCCGTGGGCCACTTCTCTGATCCACGTAGCCTGGGATTCGGTGAACTTTGGTAATTTTTCCCTTACTAGAAATACTATCCCCTCGCCTTTCCAGGCTGGTCAACCGCTGGCACAGAGCTCTGTTTTCCACCCCTTGATGGTTTAATAATCTTCCTCTGGACCTCCTACATGATGTGCCTTTCTTGAGGTTTGGGGTGCCCTGAAGTGCACAATGTTCTAAAGGAAAGGGAAATAATATTTTGTACCAAGGGCAAATGATGTTTTGATTGCAATTTCTCTTAAATCTTCACTATTATAAACATTATAATTATAATACCAGGAGGAGCAGCTAACCTGTACTGAGCACAATCTGAGCCAGGCACTGAGCGTTTAAGTGCTACGGGGGGATGGCTGCAGAAAACAAGTTCCGGGTTAAGTACTTTTTATACGTCGGCATGTTTAATCCTGAAACCCTGTGGCACAGGTACGGTTGTAGCCCCGTTTCTACAGGTTAAGGGGGGGCTAAATAATTTGCCTATGGTTTCATAGCTAGAAAGCAGAGGAGCCAGGATTCAAACCCAGACAGTCTGGCCCCAGAGCCAGGCTCATAACCATAACCACAAGGCAATACTTCCCCACACTCCTGTGGGTTTTTTTTTTCCTTCTCTTTGAAACGTACACACTTTAAGCCGTTCTTTTTAAGCAGCAGCGCTCCCAGCTTCCCTTTCGACGAGGAGCCCACCCCCTCTAGTCAGCACCACGGTGCCCTCCCTCCCTCCCTCCATTGTGCGGCCCACCCAGCAGTGAAACTCCTTTGTCTCTTCACCCCACCCACAAGACTGCCGCACAGCTTACTCCTACGGGATTTGTATTTCACTGTCTGGAAAAGATTCGTGTTTCCCACATTTCTCTTTTACCAGGTAAGTTTACAAATCGTTAAATAATACTAGGAATGGTTCCGGTATCCATCCCTACTCTGGAGCTGGTTCTGCCTCTGAAACTTACTAATAACGAGGGAGAGTCAGTTTGACACGACCACCGGCCTGCATCGTACCTGTATTCTTATTAATTACTCAGTGAATTTCAGAAGAACAGGAAGCTGCGACTCCCCAGCTCAAGGGAAAGTGGATTTCTCCAGCGGTGCCGAGTTGTGCTCTGCCTGCAGCACCATTTCACATCACACTATCGCAAAGACAAAGCTACCTGCTCACCAAACTGGCTTAGTTTTCCTCCCAGGTGCACAACTGAGCTACATTTCCCAGCCCCCCCTTGCTTCTGAGGTCGGGCCATGCCACTTAGTTCTCGCCCATAACAAATGCTGCTCCCATTCTGCAGAGTCCTTCAAGGCCAAGTGTACAGACAGCAACAACCGGATGGGAGACACAAGACGACCGTGTGGAGCAGAGTCCCACATCCAGTCCCTCCGATGACCTGCTCTGAACGGAAGAAAATACACCTTTACTGTAATGAGTCAGTTAAATTCGTGAGTAGCTATTCCAAGATATTGCCCTTCGGAAAAAAAGATGTAATGTTCTTACCTGACAAGATCACTGATGATAAGGAGCACACTGCAGCAAACGAGATGTAAGTTACTAAAACAAATGGTGGTGCGTATGCGTGTGTGTGAGCGTACACACATAGAGGGTAAAAGAATAAATTTATGCACCCATGTGTCATGAGCATAAACGATTCTTGGAGATCCCAGTTAAACCAGAAACCACATTGTAAGACGTAACCCATTAACACCCATTCGCATGCAAAAATGATGTGACATTTATCCAAATAAAATCCACAAAGGAATTTTTCTCTGAAAATTCTACATTTAAATTTGAATGAAGCAATAACGAAGTAACCATACAGTCCACAGTTTGCTCTGAAGTTTGAAGCACCGAATCACAGAGCTGAAAGGAATCGGAAATACTTTATAATCCAACTCCAGCACGAGAACAGACTCAAAACCCCTCACAAAACATCTGGCATCTCCCCCTCTGGTCTTTCCACCACCAGCCTAACCAACACAGGCTCGTAAGACACTGGGTTTTGGGCATCAGGGCATCTCCGTCGACCCTGTCGGCTCTGATAAAGGCCGTGAGGTCACGCGAAGGGAGGGCGGTGGGTGGCATGCTAGGATCCATCAGCAGCGCACAAAGCAAATTTGGCAAAATGTTAGCAACTGCTCTACAAAAAGTGGCGACTGTATGAGTTCTCACTGCAATATTCTTTCTACTTTCACATTTGGAAGTGAAGAAAATAGGAGAAGAAGACAGAAGAGGAGAAAACGGCCACTAGTATTCTTTTCGAGCCCGACTCGTTGGGGCACTGGCGCTCGGGCGCGAGTCCCTCCCCAGCAGCTCCAGACTACGTGCCCTTCTCAATATCCTCCTCACCTGCTGGGATCTTTTCAGATCACGACTCTCCTCCCAGCACACCCAAGTGACATCAGTGCGCGCATAAAGATCTCAGCCAAGTCGTTTATAAAAAGCCCAGAACAGAACAAGGTCGGAGGGAGGCTGGGACTACTGGAGTCGGCCAGCCGGGGAGGGCGGGCGCCCTGGAGGCCTGCGGGCCTGGGGACACGGAGGAAGAAACAGGATGTGTTTCCAGGCCCTGGGACACAGAGTAAGGAGGGCTGGACTTCAGAGACAGGTCCTAAGAGCTTGGAAGAGGTAAAGACGATGGAAGAAAGACCAGAATCTGGGGAGAGGTGAGGACGATGGAAGGAAGTCGGGAATCCGGCGAGAGCAGCGGGGCATTCAAACCACACGGGAGACGTACCCACAGGCCACACCCAAACCAGGCTCGTCCACCCCACACCTCCGGTCCTTGGGACTCCATGCTGACTTCTGGAGAAAACCCAACTCCTCTGCAGGACATAGGAGCTTCTCACTCTCCTCTCTGGGGTCATCTGTAGCGGTGTTCTGAGGCGGCAGCTCTGACCTGCTTACACCTACCCACATCCAGCCCTCAGCAGAGCTGCTCCCTCTCTCTCTGGTCCCCACGGCCACCCTACTGCTGCGCCCGGCTGACTCCTCCTGCGCACCCTGTGGGGCTCACCAAGCAGTGCCTCCTCTCTCCCTAGCCGCCCTGATCCTCACAGCTGCCCGCACCCCAGGCGGCTCTGACGAGGTCTCGGGCACAGTGCGTGCACGCGGCCCAGGTCCAGCCTACACGACCTGTACTATGGGCACCGTGCTCGCTCCCGCTGCATTTCCAGCCTCAACGCCAGGCAAATGTGTGGCCATCACGGCACCGCAGGCCTCGCGGGGTCTAGACATATGATAAGGACGAAACGTGTGTTGAACAAATCCACTTGAATATGGAAGTTCTCAAAAGGGACAGCAAAGAGATTCCTGGGCGAGACCGAGGGGCACGGGAAGACAAGAGAGTTCGCGGCGAGGGGACAGGGTGGCACTTTGATTTGAAGCCTTCCCATCTGCTCTACCCCGGGCTCCCTCTCCGCTGCGCCCGCGGCGGCCTGCGAGAGCCTGGTGCCGATCACAGTCTCCCCGCCGACCTCCATCACCATTGCAGACACAAGCTTCTGGAGCACAATTTATGTCGGGCACAGCTGCCTCTCCCAGAGCCCTTGCTGAATCACACAGGAGCCTGCCTCGTGACCAACGGTCACAACTCTGCCATAGAAACACACAAAACAAACAGAACAAAGAGCCAGAAAGACCCTTGGGGGTGGAACGGCCTCGAGAGCTTCTGCGGCTGTAAGCCGACTGGAACCAGGCCAGGTCCAGAATGAGAGCTCTGTGCGGGGGCTCAGTCTGCCTGCGTGCACCTGGGTCACAGCCTGGAGGTCAATGGATAGGATGGCTCTTCGATGGTGATGGCATCCCATCAACTCCCTACAGATGCAAACCATGTCCAAGATCTCCAAGATATAGACAGCAGAGGGGCACCTCAGTGGCTCAGTCGGTTAAGCATCTGACATCAGCTCGTGTCATGATCTCACAGTTTGTGAGTTCGAGCCCCACATCAGGCTCTCTGCTGTCAGTGCAGAGCCCATTTTGGATCCCCTGTTCCCTTCTCTCTCTGCCCCTCCCTTGTGCGCACCCTCTCTCTCAAAAATAGGCACATTTTGGGGGGCGCCTGGGTGGTTCGGTCGGTTGAGCATCTGACTTCAGCTCAAGTCATGATCTCGCAGTTCATGAGTTCGAGCCCCACATCGGGCTTGCTGCTGTCAGCATGGAGTCCGTTTCGGATCCTCTGTCCCCTGTCTGTCCCTCACCCACTTGCGTGGGCGCGCTCTCTTGCTCTCACTCGCTCTCTCCAAAATACACATTTTTAAAAAATGGAAAATAACATTTTCTTTAATTTAAAAAAAAAAACCGATAGGAGCACAACTTTTTGAAATGCCAGTGCCATTGTGACTTCAAGAAAGCTCATCCTAACCTCTCAGGAAAACCAGACATTCTGTTTAAACTCGCCCTGGGACCTTTCGCCACCCCCACATCCAGCCTCTACCGCAGAGCCACTATTTGCAGGAAGGGTCGTCTTGAATCTTACTTCCCAAGAGAAGAGCTCTTTGTGACAACCCCCCCGAGGGTGGTAAGCAGACCCACCCCTGCCAGACCTGCACACGCTTCGGTGCGAGCCAGAAGTCAGGACAGAAACGCCTTCCCAGCAAGCCCCGTGCTGGGCCCATTCCCAAAACAAACAGAGAGCAGAGGAAAATGGAAACAGGATGTGTGTGTCACTGGCGGCATGGGATGGAAGGGGTACTCCTGTCCGCTACAACAGAAAACCCCAGTCCGGGGACCAGCGGTAGCCACGTCCGAAGGAGAACGCCTGGCTGATCCGTTCGGCATTCGGCTCCCAAGAACACATATGTCCCAGGCACTACGACGAGCAAGGACGACCCCCCGCCCCCGCCCCCACCCCCGGCACTCACCTGCAGTTTTATTGCACTCAAAGTTTATGACAGTCATCCGCTGGAAGCCTGAGCTGCATTCGTCACCTCCAAAATATATCAAGGTGAGGTCTCCATCGGAGTATCTAGAGGTTTGCGAGAAACACACACAGGTTTGGTAGAACCAAGAAAGAAACCTGAATTGTTACACGTTTCCACGTTCAGCCTTCTGCATACCATCAACAAATCAGTCCTGACAGAACAGCCAGCTCTCCGGGCAGCTGGGAAAAAAACATCTAAAGGAAATGAGTTCCAAATGTATGGGCCTGTCCTCTTACTTCAAAGTAATAGCTGGCTGGAAGAAAGCACTGAAGGTTTTGCTGTGAGCATGAAAACTCTTCCACTCTTGTTTCGGATTTTGTACAAAATAAGTAAGGCCCAAGGAGCACACGGGTTGTCTAGCGACTGCCACGGCACAGTCTTACCTGAAGGACCCTTGACCATACTTCTTTGCAGAGAGCTACATTTTCGTAATGCTTTTGTGAAGGTAACTACCAAGTTAAGGGCCACGGGAATCGTACTGAATGCATTTTCTTAGTGGTTTCAAACTTTTACTAATGCTAACGGCATTACAGATTCTCGAGCTGCCAGAGAAAAATCAGAACTCCTCAGAAACACGCGTTGTAAAATGCAAAGGCCAGAGCCACGGTAACCAAATTCAGTGCCTCTCCGACAGGGTGGTCCCTTACAAACAACAGACGATAAATCGAACAGCATTAACAGAAACGGCCGTATTGGAAAGCCAGGATCGCTGACAGATGGCAGCTCTCCTAAGTCAAACGGGAAGGAATGCTGGCTTAACGGGCCTGTGTGTACTTTACAGAAAATGGAAGGAGGAAGAAGATAAGGCAAGTCAGCTCAGTCTCACAAGAATAGACACAATGCACTCGAAAATGACGTGAAGGCTGTTTACACACCGGAGGGTCTGATTCTGGTACTTTCCTGCTACTTTGACTTGACTGGATTCGGACTTTTTCACTTGGCAAACGGCAGCTTCTTTCTTACTACAGAAAGACAATTCAACTTCTCCACAGACGTTCAAGTAAAACATGTATTCCTTGCCGTCGGAAGCGTAGTAAGAGGAGGATGAAGCTAAGGAAAGGGGACGAGAGGAGGAGAGACGCTGTTACGTGAGCAGGTGCCAGAAAGCGGGGGCGCTACCCGAGGCAGGCCTCATCCCTTCCTCACACACCCACCCCGGCGGCGGAGGCCACCCCGGCCGCTCGGCTCACCGTGCCCCTCCGGCTTCTCTTCAGAGCACCCTCACCTCTGTCCTGTCTGAGTGGCTGGAGGTCGACGGTGACCTCGTGCTGCTCGCTGCTCAGGGAACACGTTCTGCTTTCCAGATAATCTCTGTGGCATGCGTACTCAGTGACCCATTCGACTTCGTAGCGGCAATTGGATTTTGCTGTGAGCTTGGGAATGGTGCCCTATCAGGAACGGTTTGAAAAGAGCAATATTAACGTTTTTACATGTCAACTTTCTATGCTTCTCAAAAACCCAAACGTATGTTATGGTGTTGGGTTTCTACACTCTTCTGTTACTGTTTCCGAACAGTTCGATCACTTGGCGAGTGATAACTGTCTACCTGCTACCATTCTTGTCCCTCTCAGAGGCACGCTCAAGGTTCGGCCACTGCGACCGCCCCGGACTCAAGGTCGCCTGACAGCCACAACCTCCACAGGCGGCCGTGACTTGCGAAGGCACGCGGTCTGTTCGCTCCTCTCGATCGGAGATGAAAGGAGCAGGCCAGAGGAACCCCCGAGCTGAGCGGAAACCGCCGTGGATGCGCGTGTCTGGGCAGACGATCCGTGACCCCTGCCCTCAGGTTGTCAAAGGGGTCTTGGGCACACCTCACCTGCACACGAGTCGGCTCCCGTCCCCGGGGGGAGGCCAGGGCATCACCCCCACAAGCCTGAAGTCTGCCACTTTGCAGCCCGAGAGCCGCTTTCACAAGCGTAACCTCAGCCGCCCTCTCTGGAGTGACGCGGAAGGCTGCCATGCTCCTTCCAGGCAACACCACCCCACGAACGTTTCCCGAGCGCCTGTCACGTGCCAGGCACCGCGCGAAGGGCTGGGGCTACACACGCGGGTCGCAACTCCATCAGACGCGGAGAGCTGTGAGTCCAGCTCTGCCTGTCCGACTCAAAATCGAGGCTCCCACCACCTGGCCTGGGGAAGCCGGACACTCGTGACGGGGTGCCGAGGGCTAAGTGAACGAAGACGGATGCAAAAGGCCCCAGCGTGCAAGGTTCGCGCATCGGACAGGCGCAGAAAGGGCCAATCACGGAGGCAGAAAGTCGACTAGCGGCTGCCAGGGCTGGGGGAGGAATGGGAACTGAACACCCGCCAGGCCCAGGCTTTCTTCTGGGATGACGGAGATGTCCTCACGTCCCACTGTGCCAGAGACTGCACAATTCTGTTAATGTGCTAATAGCCATTACGCTGTCCTTGAAACAGGTTAATTTTATGCTAAGCAAACTCAGTAAAGCCTTTTTTTTTTTTTAAAGATCCATAGGACAGGGTGAACATTTACTAAAAGTCCAGCTCCTAGGTACATTCCATGAGCCTGCGTAAACACTTAAAGAGACCTTCAAGAGCAAAGGTGTCAAATGTCACCCGGTTCTGTGCAGTGAACGGTGCAGCCGGGAACGGACTCTCCCTCCACTAATAACAAATTGGCCTCCTTTCCGAAGGCCACGGAGTGCCTCGTATCCATGGAGGCACGTATCCGTATCCACGGAGAAGAAAGGAGGGACACTCCCGCTTCCCTTCGCTATGGTGGAGGGAACCGTTTCTCACTGAAAGCCCCAGCAGGAAGGGGAACCACGAAGACCCCTGCCAGCTTAGACTCCACTTCACACCCGTAGGCGCCAGTGGAAAGCGCACACACTATTCCCCAGCGTTCGCCTCCAGCACCAAGGTCCGCTGCCGGCCAGGCAGGGCTCTCCCAAGCTGACACCATGTGGCCCTGGAAGTCTGGGGACACAAAATGGAAAGCTGGCCCGGACTCCACTTTTGTCTCCAAATCCCACACACACAAAACGGGCCGGCTGCCAGCCCGAAACCAGACCAAATTCCACGTTCGTTTGTGGGGAGGGGGGAAGCACGGTTCCCTCGCGAAAGAATTCAGCTCCTCCCCCTTCATTCTATTATGAGGAGACAGAAATAAATGAGAGGAAAGCCCTACCCTTCCTCCCCGGGGGCTATCTCCCTCCATCAGCACCCCGCACCTGCTAGGACACTTGAACAGCAACGGACGCGTGCAACGCCACCGGGCACGGGCCCAAGGACAAGCAGACGCGGGCCCTACCCTGAAGGAGTTTACGAGTGTGCCAGAATTGAGGACCGGATGACGGGGTCATCGGCCGCGTGAGAGTGGGGGAGGAGGGGGCGGAAGGCTTCGCTGCGAGGCCCTAGGAATAAGAACCTTCCTTCTGGCCACGAGTCTCCTACCTCCTTAGCCCTGCAACTCCAGCCTCTGGCCTGCACGGCCTCCACCACGTCTGCAGAGCATCTGTTCTCATGCCTTGACTGTTTCTGCAAACCAATTAGCTACTTTCACCTTGTCTCAGCCTAACAAATAATAGCCAGGGAGTCACAGGTTTGAGACTATACATATGGCCTTTCAAATACGCGTTCCAATCAGCGCTGCTATATAAACTTAAGAAATCTCTCCACGAGCCGCTTAAAATCATCTCACACAAACTAGAACAAGACGCCTCCCTACATCAACACGCCATCCTACGTCGACATACGCACAGGCCCCTCCAGGCTGTCGAGAAAAAGCGAACACCAAGCCGCTGTCCCCCTGAGACCCTCGCACGTGCAGACGAGGGTCTGTCCCCACAGGCGCGTCTTCCCGGATACTCCACTGATGCATCTTTTCCCGGCCGGCCGTCTCCTGCCCCCGGACCCGCCGCCCTGGCCCGCCCCGAGATGTGCTCGCTCGGCCGGTCCCCACTGACGCGCGCTGCCAGGAAGCCCTCCGAGGCAAGCCACTCACCTCTCTGCGCTCCGATGGGCAGACAAACGTGATCGTCACCGCCGGGCTGTGACCATCACAGAAGTCTAGCTCCCCGGCCTCTTCTTTCATGTAACTCAGGACAAGCCTGGACGACACACGTTTGGAAAAGAGGGTTGTGAAAGTATGAATTAGATTCACATTAATCTGCTTCCCTGAGTATTCAGCACACTCCTTTGGGGGAGGGGGGAACAGAAGAAACACTGAAATATAAAGGAAACCGCAGCGCAAAATAACTCCAATCTCCATTCTAAAAAACTGTTTTACTTAAGTAAACTTCAGTGAATACTGTTCTCTTTTTAAAAATAAATAAAACGACTGACGTGTAAATTTAAATACTAAAAAAAGCCGCTTGAGTAAGACAAACAAGACGAGACTATAAACGATCTGAGAAAACAAAACAAACACAGCGGAGCGGCCGAGTGCATCTCTGTCCACGAGGCTGCACGACCACTTCTCTACACAGCGGCTTGTCAGTGCAGGCCAAGGTCTCTTCTCCTCTAACCTGAAGACGGCCAAGTGCCGCAGCCGTCCTGCCCTCCCGTGGCCAGGCGAGCCTGGGCCACCGGTCTGTGTGCTGGCCTCCCCGCGGGATGTGCCCGCGGCTCCAGGGCTGACGGTCACAGAACACCCGAAAACAGATGATCTTCCTCTTCTCTGAAAAGCTCCAGCTTTCATTCAATGCCCACGTTTTACAAAGTCCCCTCTCCTGCATGAGGAGTCACCCACCTGTCACTTAGGACAACGGGACGGGCTGAACTGTGTCCCTCTAAAATTCATATGCTGAAGCCCTAACCCCCCAGTGCCTTGGCATGTGACTGTATTTGAAGACAGGGTGAGTAAGTTACAACGAGGCCACAGGGGGGATGTGAGGAGCTAATCAGACACGACTGGTGTCAGTATCAGAAGGAGAGACCAGAACACGGACACAAAGAGGAAACGACCAGATGAGGACACAGGGAGAAGGCGGCCGTCTACGAGTCAAGGAGAAAGGTCTCAGAAGAAACCCGGCTTCCCTGCACCTTGGATCTCCCAGCCTCCAGAACTGAAAGGAAACCGGTTTCTGTGGTTGCAGCCAGCCTACAGCACGCTGTCATGGCAGCCCTGGCAAACTAACACAGACACATGTACAGAAACCTCCCAAATGTTCTTAAACTTAGGTGATGCTCCGACATTTTCTGTGGACAGAAGCACCCGCCCTGACGTACCATCAGTTCCATGCTAGAACAGCCACGATGAGCCATCTACCAAAGGCCCCTGGAAGCCAAGACGTGATCTAAGCCGTGGTCATGTGGGACACACTGGAGAAAAGCCTCTCTCTGCTAATTCAAGGCTACGAGGGCAGTAGAAGCCCACGTGCAGAAAGCACGGCTTCTTACGAGAAACAAACCACCCCCCACAGGAACTAGGGTGCTCGCCGCACCCCGGTCAGGAAGCAAGCTCCGCACCCTACAAGGACACCAGCAAACCTCCTCTCTGGGGAACAGAGGACTGTGGTTGCAAAAGCAACGTCACGAGTGATGTGACATGGAGGATACTGGAACATCAGAACATGCGTTAAGGTAGGGGTTATTTCGTGAACTGAATACACGTGTGGATGTGTGCCGCATCGTGATACATGTTTTGAACGACCACAGAGACAAATGACCAGAAAATCGGCAAGCAGACCAGCCTGCGTGATGCACAGCCATGACCAACGTCTCTACGAGCACACACGAAGTAGCAATCTCACAGGGACCTGCGGGGGTTACGAGCACCGAGAGCACACTCACCTGTCCTTGCTCACGAGCTTCAGGCCCTCCTTGGGCTGGCCGACATCAAACGCCCGGTCCCCCCTCACCAGGCAGGCAGCAGTGCCACGGGGACAGCCACGCAACTGTGGACTCGAGTCCCGTAGGGAGTCTGTAAAACATCACACGTGACGCTGAATCAGGCTGTGCGTCAGGACTGATGATCACGCTTAACCTTAGGCACAGGGTCCCTTTAAAAAAAAAATTATCAGGGGCGCCTGGGTGGCGCAGTCGGTTAAGCGTCCGACTTCAGCCAGGTCACGATCTCGCGGTCCGTGAGTTCGAGCCCCGCGTCGGGTTCTGGGCTGATGGCTCAGAGCCTGGAGCCTGTTTCCGATTCTGTGTCTCCCTATCTCTCTGCCCCTCCCCCGTTCATGCTCTGTCTCTCTCTGTCCCAAAAATAAATAAACGTTGAAAAAAAAAATTTTAAAAAAAAAAAAATTATCAAATTTTTGAAAATCCCCAAAGTAACATAAAGTAGTGGAGGTCTGGAAACAAAAAAGAGCTACGACCGAACCCCGTCCGGAGACCGTGGGCGCGCCACTGACCACTCTGGACACGTGGAGTGAGAACAGCATCGCCTGCCCGGCATGGCTGCCGGGACGTGCAGGGAAGGCGCTCACGCTGCACCTGGCAGGGAAGAGGTGCCCGAGGAACGGGGACTATTGTGTAATCTGTACTTAAGGAACACCCCCCCACCCCCACCCTTTCCTAAAGACACACCGACTGCAGCGTCATCCCCTCCTCCAAGCTACAAACAATGCAGAAAATGCAGACACCCCAAGGACCAGTGGGAAGATGAGGACACTGGTGGAAAGAACCTACAGACAGTTCTGGTTCAACTCTTAGATCCACCACTTGCTGTCTCTGTAACTTTGCTCTCATCACACAACTGTCCAACTGCTGGGGCATCTCCCACAGGTCTGGGGAGGATTAAAAAACACCCCGATGTACCTAGAACACCGCCCAGACTTCAGCGGCTACTGCCACCACCCTTTCCCATCCTACAGCTTTTCCTTCACCGCCACGGGCATCTCACACGGCATCGGGTTTACATGCTTACCTCACACGTGCCCCTGACCATAAGCTCCATCCAAGGCTAGGACTCAGTGCCCAGCACAGGACAGGGGTTCAAATTTCCCCCGTGAAGGAGTAAATAAGGCCCAGCCTGGTCTTTAACTAAAGCCTGATCAACCAGAGGGGGGCCCTTGCCCCTTCTTCTCCAGCGTGACGGGAGGTGGCGGCGGCTGAGGAAAAGGTAAGCGCATCGTCAGGCTGTACCGTGAAACCTCGCGAGGGGACGGTTTTAGTCCACGTCAAGTCCCCGTGGTGTGGCGGGCTCCCTGCCCACCCCGCATCAGCAGACCCGCTGGTCTACTGAAGGCAAGACGGGACGCAGGTACCCTGAGTGTGCAGAGGCAGGCACACAGCAGCAAAGCTACGGCTGCTCATGAGCTTTTCAGGGTCACTGTCAAACAAGGCTTGGGGCCCAGGGCAACTTCCTGGGGATGGAGGGCGTCTGGACAATAACTGGCAAATCAATTTTTTTTTTCATTTTTAAATTTTTAATTCAAAAAACTACTGTGAGTCAAAGTCACTGAAGGCCAATTCAAACTGTCAGTAATCAAAAAGAAAAACCAACTTTTGGGGCACCTGGGTGGCTCAGTCAGTAAGTGTCCGACTCTTGATCTCAGCTCAGATCTTGATCTCAGGGTCATGAGCTCAAGACCCACACTGGGCTCCACCGCCAGTGGGGAGCCAACTTTAAAAAAAAAAAAAAACAAAAAAAAAAACCCTTTCATAAGAATACCTCTTACCGAATTCAGAGAATCCTCAAAATGATAAAAAGACCAGGAATCTAAATGTTTTCTAAACTAAGATGGCATATTATTTCAGAATTCAATAATCTGCAAGGCTCGTCAGCTTTATAATCAAATTTGAGTTACAGATCCATTTAAGACAAAGACTCTGTCTATCTGGCTTATTCCAAAAGAACATTAAAAGCTGTCTTCAGAGAACAAAAGAATGATGTAAAGAGCCTGACATAAAAAAATCTAAAATTATCACTAGTCACTTCTAGTGAACCACATATGTGGTATACTCACTTTTTAAAACTGTTTGAAAATAATCAAAATGGGGGGGCACCTGGGAGGATCAGCCGGTGAAGCGTCCAACTCTTTAATTTCGGCTCCGGTCATGATCTCGTGGTTTGTGAGTTCGATCCCTCACATCGGCTCTGTGCTGACAGTGCTGAATTCTTTCTCTCTCCCTCTCTCTCTGCTCCTCCTCCCCCTCCCCCTCTCTCTTTCAAAATAAACTTAAAAAAAAATCAAAATGGTATATAACGTATTTGTACAATTCAAAGAATAACTGTAAACTCACGTACCGACCACCCAGCCACACCCTCATGTTCGGAGTTTATTTTAAAATTTTTTCCCGAACGTAGGAGCACCTGAGTGGTGGCTCAGTCAAGTTAAGCGGAAGACTCTTGGTTTCAACTCAAGTCAGGATCTCAGTTTGTGGGATCGGGTCCCACACCGGGCTCCGTGCTGACAGTGCGGAGCCTGCCTGGGGTTCTCTCTCTCCTCCTCTCTCTGCCCCTCCACCATACACGCACGTGCTCTCCCTCTCTCTCTCTCTCTCAAACTAAAAATTTTGTCCCGAGCTTTCCTAAGGCCAAAGTCCCACGTACTATGTGAGAAACAGGAACTTAAAACACTAAAAACGATCTTAATTTTATTAGCTAATTACCAGCAAGATTTACGGGGGCACAACTACTGCTGGCACAGCAGGGAGACAAGTCTCGGCCTTCGGGACTAACCCCTCCTCGCCCCTGAAGAACGCACAGAGCTGGAGTTTAGAAATTGCTGACAGAACAAAGGTTTATTAGTAACAGTTCTCAGGGCCCCATTTAGATAAAGGCCATTTACAGCCTTCAGTTAACTGAGCAAAGACACCCACGCTTCTCACAGCGCTTCTGGCACCTGTAGAGAAAGCCGGGCAAGAAGCTGGCTTGGGCTAAGATACGCGTCACGAGCAAGTTCCCCAGGTCACTTGGCTGTCCGTCTGTCCCTTTTGCCCAGCCTGCAACACAAAGCCGACAGACTGGGGTACACACAGCTGGCTAGAGACCCTCCTCCCCACAGCCCTCCCAGGAAGGCTGACTCATCCTGCTCCAGCAGGTCTCGGGGTGCCCGGCACGCCCACCCTATCTGCCCTCCCCACCATCTCCCTGGAAGTCAGCTATGGGAGAATCCTGGAACCAACACGTCTGGCAGAGAGAACACACTGGGATGGACCAACAGTCTGGACAAGATCTGCAACGGAATCAGAACTGACTGGGAGCCTGGGGGTGAGGTTATGCACATCTTTCCGGTAGGTTCCTCAGGGGGCCTACTCAGTGACACGGATATTCCAACTAGGAAGAACGGCAGAAGCGCAAAGATACCAAAGCCTTCTGAGAAATCCTTCGCCACCACCCCCCCCAAACCTACCTATGTCTCTACAAACGTTGATGAACAGGGAAGTGTCCGGGTCAGAGTCATCCACCAAGTAACCTCCGCTAATCTTGATCAGCGGATTTAAATCGTGCTTCTTGAACTCTCCATCAAAAACGTAGCACGGCACCTAGAAGAGAGGAAGAGAAGCGGTCTTGGACACACAGCTTCTTCCACCACCGGCTGGGTGGGGCCTGTGGCCAACGTCTCGTCTCCACTGTCGGGGTCCCCGGCGACAAGAGGAACAGAGCAAAGGTCGACAAGAGCTTCAGCGGCTGTACATTTAGCACCACCGACTTTCCCTCACTACTGCCCAATCCCAGCAGCACGCTGCCAGAAGCCTCCGCTTCCTTTTTCTTCCTAATGCTAACGTGTATTTCCGGGCACTGCCATCTGCTGACTCGCCAGCTTTCTCCCACGAGAGAGGAAGCTCCCTGAAGACAGGGACTCTGTCACTGCTGTGGTCCTAAGCGGGAGGCTTAGGATGACGCCTGGAACCTAACGGGGCCTCCCGAAACACCTGTTCAGGAACGTATGAAGACACGTTCCTCCTCTGCGCATCTAATCCAACGCTTCCTGGATTCTAACCTAGGCCCTCTCGCTCATCTCTAGGAACTAATGGCCTCTTATTTTTAAAATTTCAAGGAACCCACTAGAAGACCCTGCGCTTTACAAGGTCTACCTATTTCTGAAGGCAGAGCATTCAAGCCCAGAGATGCGCCCAAGAATAAAACAGGCCCTGGTCATCTAACTGACATCATGTACCGCCACGTCATCTTTACGGAAATACCCCTTTAATCGCCCTGCCAAAGAATGCCCAAAAATTCACATTCTTGGCAATCATTTTTCTAACGTTTATTTCTGGGAGGGGGCGGGGAGGGAGAGGGGCAGAGGGAGAGGGAGACACAGAATCTGAAGCAGGCTCCAAGCTGAAAGCAGTGAGCCCAGTGCAGGCCTAGAACTCAACGAACCACAAGATTATGACCTAAGCCAAAGTTGGATGCTCAACCAACTGAGCCACCTAGGTGCCCCTCGGTGATCATTTCAAACTCATCTGCTACATCACTCTCAAAGGATGGTTTTCCTAAAATTGACTGAAAAAAAGACTGAAGCTATTCACAGGCAGATCTATATAACAAAAACTAACTGCTTACTATTTAGCTAAAAAATTATTCTTAGAAAGACGCTATCAAACCCGCAGCAATACTCTGACCTACTAACCCTTTTTCCCAGTCCTGTTCTCAGAGATTCAGGGAGATCTAATGGATCAAATCAAACAACCTCAAGGGACACAAGAATTCCCTTCAGCCAGACCCCGAAAACGAACTCCCCCAACGCCCACAGCATTGATCGGGGGTCTCTCTGATGACTGAGGGGGCCGGCGCCTCCGCTCCGGGGACACAGGCACACCAAGCCAGCAGCAGGGTCGGCAGGCCAGATGCCAAGCCTAACGCTGCATCCTGCATAAAAGCGGCCAAAAAGAAAGGTACTGCTGCAGACAGTGACTAGGTTCCCGCGAGAGCGACCACGGTGTCCAGAATCCTACAAACCGACAGCCCGTCATCCTCCGGCAGGTTAACACAGAAACAGGACTCGAGCAGGGAGCGAGCCGGCTGGTGAGTGGGTGGGAACGGGAGACAGGGAGCACCTCTCTAGTGACCAAAGGAAGGCCTGGGAACGAAGGGAGCAGCCTGGAACATGGCGGGAAGGAAAGCCGGGGCCATGTGTGAAAGAACTCGTAGTTCCAAACTAGCTCGGTTTCACCAACAGACTCGAGAGATTCCAGGAAGCGAGGTCCACAGACACCCAGCTCAAGGGAGTTTTAGCAACTTCTGGCTGGCTCGCTACTCCAGGAAGGAACAGAAGACACGCCTAACACAGCGCCCCACAGAATTGGAGCGTGCATCGGAAAAACAGTGAAGGCTCCTGGGGAAAGTCCTCCCCACTTCCTGCTCCACTGAGCAGAGCAATGGAGACATTCATAAGAGCAGGAATGCAGCCGCCGGGAAGGAGGTCGCTTGCCAGCTTCAAACACCACACAGTGAATCAACCTTGTTAGCACCATACGTATATTAGCTGTATTTATGTAACTCTGGTAAGAACACTGGCATGCCAGTTCTGAATTTCCTGTGTTCCCAAGAGTGCCACAGTAAGGGGACGTCCGTCCGCGATATTTTAAAGAAATTATCTTAAAAAAAAAAAAAACAACCAGGATCCACTAGACAAGCATTATTCCGCCAGCCTGTAGAGCCAGTGTCTGGAACTCCATGATATTTGCCCACCAAATTCTTCTAAACTTGACAAAGCAAAACTGACAGCAGAAATGAAATGTGAAAACCAAATCTGGTTGGTTTGTTTACATGAAACATCTACTAGTTTTTGAAGTGATACCACAGTCCGTAAGGTGTAATCAAATCTTACCAAAAACAGAGAAGAGGAAATCTACTTGATTATGATTTACTAACAGCAACGGCACTGCTTTTTGGCGGCCACCGTCCTCTTCCATGCTTCCTGCCTCAGTTTACCTGTACCTGAGGCAGGATGAACCCGGGTCGTGAATGAAGACATGCCCTCCGCACCATAGGTCTATGGGTTCTCTGAAAGCAAGAACCCTTTCAAAATTTAATGAAATTCCTACTTCTTGGCCCATGACAGGGCGTCGATAAATGAAAACTGAACGAATAAAGCCCCAGCTACCAACCAGACCTAAAGAGAGTATCACTGAGGACAAACTGTATGGTGCTCATGATCTTTACGTCAGCTTCCAAGAGAAATGAAATGTCACCGTTTTGAGAAAAAAAAGAGGGCTATACCTCTCCCTTAACATACCAAAATCTAATTTAGAACAGGGGCCCACTCAATTTCCCATAAAGGGCGACAGAGCACGTTATTTTAAGCTCCGTAAGTCACATAGGTCTCTGTTGTTCTTTGCTTTTTTTTTTTTTTTTTAAATCCTATAAAAATGTAAAACCTGTTCTTAGTTCTGGGGCTGCACAAACACAGGCCAGGGGGCAGGAGTTGGTCCAGGGTCTGCAGCCTGTGACTTCTGACCTGTACCATGAAGAAAACAGAAAATAGGTTGCTATTTATGTATTTATTTTGAGAAGCGACTTTTCCCCAGGTGGTGGGAGACACAACTGTCAGCTCAGCAAGGCGAGGTAACAGGATGCACAGGTAACACTGGAAAAATGGGCAGCACTTTCAGGCTGGAAAACCAGAGCCCCAGAGGACATGTGTGGGGCCCAGAGAGGTCTGAGGCCCCAAAAAGAGCAGGAGGCATGTGTCTCTGTGTTCCTGAGATGTTTTTCCCGCCATTCACCGATATATACTGGCAAAGAGCTTAACCTAAGTGTTAAAATTTGAGGTTTAAATGTGACCCGGTCTCCTCAATGTCAGTGTCATTTTCTTACGCATTCATTCTTTCCACAATGGAAACTGCTTTCTCGTTGAGTATTCCTTACGCTCCTCTCTGGGAGGCAACATTTTCCCTCTGCCACTTTCCTATCAGACTGTCTTTTCTTTTAAAGACTGCCATATTTGAAAGACCACTGATAACTTATTCTCTTTAACTTAATTTGGCTTTATTTTCAAAAAACAAACATCTCCCTTTTCACCCTCCTTCAACGGCACTATCTTAGGCCATCACGGAAAATAACAGATGGCCCCCCATCTGTCAGTTCCTAGAACCTGAGAGAGTCTGTGAACCGAATCCTTTGGAACACACAACTAACGGAGACACGTGAGAGTAACAACCCACGAAGGCTGTCGTCTAGGTGAGCACAGGACACCACCTTTCAGACGCGGGATGGTGAGAGGGGAGGAGCAGCAGGGGAGTGCTGTCTGCTCTCAGCGGAGCCAGCTTCAGAGTCTCTGGGCTCAGGGAGAGGATGCTTCATTAATCACCAAAAACGACTCGAGCAAACACCAGGAAAAGAGTGGAGGGAGCGACAGGAGCCATCTAAGTCTCTGAGGTGAACTGGCAGAGAACTGAGGGGCTAGGAACGCCTGGCCTGGACTTGGAAAGCGTCCAGAAGCCGCCCCACGGTGGGGGAGAGATGGGGCCAGTAGGAAGAGGGAATCCGCTGAACACAAGCTCAACCACGTTAGTCACCAAGTTGCGCAGCACCAGAAACCAAGAACTAACTAACCAACTGAGTAGATGCTGAGCCAGTCCATTTCTAATCATATCCTGTGATGTTTTAAATGCCCTGTTCTAAAAATAAGAACCACCCAGCCTCATTTTAACAATTAAATCATACGGTTATCTTTGCTCAAATGGAATCTGAAAACTAAAAAAGATTTTGACCCCAAAAGGTTTGCGCCAATATTTCAACTCTTAAAGGTCCCAGAATGTCAAGCACGTGACCTTGAGCCCCCTCGTTACCTCTTTATTAGCTTTAAATATGTCTTTCTTGCAGGCTGCAGTGGTCCTCCACTCGAAGTAATGCACACAGTCTGTCGCAGTTACAAATTCAGGAGTTCCCTATTTTTAAAAAAATTAAAAATAAGTTACGATACTGCATGATGTAAGGGTTTTTTTTTTCTCTCTTAAAGTTAGAAACAGTAAAGGCTAATGAAAATTTGAAAGCAGAAAGAAGAGGGAGAGGAGGGAGGACACAACTGTTTTAGTTAATCAAGGTCATCAAGAAGTTCCCAAACGCAAAAATTATGAGACAAAAGCTTCATGAAATCATGCTGGAATTTTGGTATAATCGGTCCAAAACTGTTCTACTGCCCCAACTATGCAAAGCACAGTAAACTCATGGGATGCAATCCTCAGAGCCCTTCCACTCTCAAACTCCAAATGTTCTCTTAACCAAATGCCAACAAAATCAAAGCCAGAAAATGTGACCTCATACTTCCTGTAAGCTGAGGACGGACGCCCATCTGGACCCGACTGAGTTCACACACCAGCCTCGCTTCAGACACCCCACACTCAAGGGCAGCCCCTCCTAACAGACTGCAACCAAGGTGGACTCCAAAATGGCCAACCACAGCGCTGCTGGGTGATACGCGATACTGAATTTACCTCCATACGCCCACATGCAAATCTAGGGAGTTCTTCGCAATTCTGGTTCTTGTACGGTGAACGCAGAATTCTTGAGGGAAGTTAGTTAAAATTAAAGCAGCAGCTAGCTTATTCTGTAGCACAGACCTCCATATTTCATATCACTGCAAACAGATCTTTTTCCAAGGTTTCAACATAGACAACAGTGCAACTGACAGGCTGGTCCAAAATTAACAATGTAAGTTCTATTTTTAAAGTTCTTCAGAGGAGACATTATAGGTCTGAAGATGCAGGAAGTCACAGCACCAAATTCTAAAATGATACTTTAAAGCAAACTGATACCCACATTGAGTTTCACTCAACCTTATTTTTCTAAATACTTGCATTCTTACTCTGATCAGAGAACATTCATAAGACTTGTATATAAACTGCTTCTCCTAGGATGAGTACTGGGTGTTGTATAGAAACCAATTTGACAATAACTTTCATTTAAAAAAATAAATAAATAATAAAAATAAAAAATAAATTGCTTCTCCTAAAAGCTAGCAATTATTCACTGACAGTCCCTTTCTGAACACTAGAGATTAACAGCAAAAACTCGCATGCAATATACAGAGGATAAGAACAAACATCATGCTTTAAATAATTATTTATGTCCCCTTTCGATACTAGCAATACTTGAAAAAGTGATATTAGTGGCCATTGTCTGCTGGCCAAGGCTTCTCCTAGATAGATGTTGGCCTCTCCAATTTAATGTAAATGAGAAAACAAAAACCTTTTTTTAAAAAAAAAAAGTGCATTGCCCTAAAAACTACCATAATAAAATGCTATGAAAATAAGTTTTAGAAAAAAAATTATGCCTGCAATGTAAATGTTCAGCAGTGTTTCGAGTTTAAACATGCTAATCACCTTGAATTGTAGTTTTATACAGGATGTAGGTCAAGTTTCACTTAAAAGTTGTAACTACAGGCTAGGGTTTGTTTATGTATTGGTTCTTAATGGCGATGGCGTTTTGGTTGGGGTTTTCAGTTTGTGTTTTTAATTTTGCTCACTTATTCTTCCCGGAATGACACTGTAGTAAGAATGTCCAACAGACAAACATTTTTAACAAAAGGAAAGAACATTATAAAGTGACTGTGCGGACTCACCAAAGTTTTCCCACATAAGAAGGTGATGCTAGTCTGGATTTTGTGATTTGTGTTTTGCTTACAGGTCTCTGTTGTATTGAATTCCAGAAGAGATCTGGTTGCAGTTTTCAAAGAAGAATCACCTATTTGGAAAGGAAAGAGCATGAACAAGCTATAAAACATTCATGACCATAAAGCCATTTCCGAGCATAAACAAATTAAAAGTGGTACCATAATTCATCTGAAAATTCATAAACTTACAGGCTGTCCCTTCCCCAGAATTCTCCAGCTGAGGAATGGCATCTCCATCCACCCAGCTGTTCAAGACCCAAACACATTACATGAGTCCCAACTTTCTCTCATCTATCACATTGAATAAGTTGGAAAACTCTAATGGTTTTCCCTCCATCTCAAATCCATCCACTACTCTCCACCTCTACTACTGCTGCTACTAAAATCACTACCATCCCTCACCTACACTCTGGCAGCAGCATAGAATTGGTCCCCTTGCTCCACTCCTGACCCTCACCATCCTCCCTCCCCATCCACCTCGACAGATACAATCTCCAAAAACATAAGTCAGAATATACGTATAACTCAACTGCTCAAGTTCTTCAATAAATTCCCATCATATATACTATCAAAACAAAATTTTTTCCTTTCAAATTTTTATTTAAATTCTAGCTAGTTAATGTATAGTGTAACATTGGGTTCAGGAGTAGAATTTAGTGGTTCATTACTTACACAGAACACCCAGTGTTCAACACAAGTGCCAGCCTCAAAAATCAAAATTCTTTAGAATGGCCAAAAAGTGGAGTGATTACATTTCAGTTTTCCTGGTATATTACTGTAATAATCCAGAATAAAATGTCTATTCCATACCAAATACTGATAATTGGTATAAGCAGATTAGGACAAAGAGCACAGACAGATATGTGTGAATCAAACCTTGATATGTGACAGAGTAATAGATCAGTGGGCAAAGAAGAGACTTTCAATAAATGGAACTGAAAACAAAATGGAAAAAAGATAAAAACTGGATCCCTACCTACCACTGTACATGAAAATCAACTCTAAAGGAATTAAATA
The DNA here is from genome assembly GCF_022837055.1 of Prionailurus viverrinus. Lineage (NCBI taxonomy): Eukaryota > Metazoa > Chordata > Mammalia > Carnivora > Felidae > Prionailurus > Prionailurus viverrinus. Next base: position 144,593,849 of record NC_062565.1, on the reverse strand, counting down.
ACATCAAACACCAAACTTTAGATAGAACTCTTGGTAGAAAACATAATTACCTTTTAGATCTTAATGTAGGAAAAATATTTAAGACTCAAAAGCATTAACTCTAAAATGTCAATATATTTGACTTAGTAAATTTAAAAGTTTACATTCACCAAAAAAAATAGCTTAAGGAAAACAGAAACAAGTTTTAAACTGGGAGATACACAGAACTGGCAAACTGGCAAAGAATTGGCATCAAAAATATATACATTCACACACACCCCCCCCAAAAAAAAAAAGGAAAGGAAAAAAATTTTATAATCCTAGAAAATGAAACAAAATAACCTCTAACTGAAAGAACATACAAAAAGAAGACAATGAGGAAAGACCGACACCTAGTCATGTCATGGTAAATTTTAATATCAAACGTAAAAATTCTAAAGCTTCTAGAAAGGTAGAATAGGTCACATGCAATAAATAACCCAATATAAAATGAACCAGATATGATCAAAGGGAAGAAAACCATGTCAGTAAATACACGAAGAGATGTACAACACCCCTACTGATCAAGGAATTACATATTGAGAACACATGGCATACTGATTACAACCATCCCATTGACAAAAGTTGAATACCAAGTGCTGGAAAAGAGATGGCCTAGCATGCCTTTGTTGCCTCCGCATGGCATTATGTCCTAATATCCGTGTATCCTGTGACCTACATATTCAACTCTTATGTATATACACAGAAGAAAACCATACTCATATACGTAGAACAAGAAACAAATGAAAGAACATCTCATGTTCCTCACACCAGCAAAACCGTGGAAACAACCCAAATGCCCATCAATAGAACCATGGATAACTTACCTTTGGGAGAGCCACATAATATCACAAAAGTGTTAGTAGGAACAAACCATGGTGAAAGATAACAATACGCTCCATCTTTAGAAACATAATATTGTTGTTACCACTTTAAGGCCCCCAAAATTACATATAGCATGATCTATGCTTTGTATAGAGTTAAAAATATTGGGCACGTACACACACACACACACACACACACACACACACTTTTGAGAGGCAGAGACACAGAGACAAAGAAAAGGAAGAAAAATTTAAATATAGGCTAATTATTACTCCCAGGGAAGGGAAACGGTGGCGGGGGGGAGGGGTGGTGAGGAAAACACAGAGACAGTGGTTATTCTCAGGTTCCTAGATTCTGTTAGAGATGGGGTTCATTACGTTATCCAAAACAGAAATTAATTAATTAATTAATTAAAAAACAGAAAAAGGTTAGCCCACGGATTAGTTATGACTGCGTATCATAAACTCAGGATTATAACTGGTCCATTTCGATACAAATACCTGATATCTTTTTGTGAAAAGAAATAAAGGAGGAAGAAGAGGGGGAGGGGTCAAAATTAAGATGCCAGTGGAGACAGGATAATGGATTTCAGAGCTGCCCCCAGAGCACCAGGCTCACAGTACATTGGTTCTTTCTCCTGACTGCCTGCCCGCCTGTCTTTGTGCAAAGGTCCACCTGAATCGCTCTCTCCCCTAAAATTCCCGGGATCCGTCCGAAAATCTTTTTCCTCGACCAAAAGAGCACACAAGCCCAGAGGAGTCTCCGGGACCGAGGACAGCGCCCCGTGGACAGCGCCCGTAAGCCCCGCCTACGGCAGGCGGGCCTAGGGCCGGGAGACGGGGCGGGGCTTCGACGAGCCCCTGCAGCGCTGCGCTCCAGGAGACACGGAGGGCGGGCAAGGACCACAGGAAGCGGCAAGCGCTGTGGCCAGAAGGGGGCGCTCACAGGCCGCAGCCCCCCCCACCTTGAAGACCCTCCCCCGCGCCTCCTGTCCCCCCACACAGCGGCCCCTTCCGGCCCTGTGCCCAGAGCTCCCGGGGGCTCCTCATAACAGCTGGGTCCGCCCTGAAAAGGAAACGCGGAGGGCCCTGGCCTCGGGCTGGGAGGGATCCAGCCAACCTCTGCCGCCGCGGCACTGGGCACCAGCATCCCTAAGCGCCAGGCCCCCATCAGCATCGCACCCGCCTGTCCACCTCGCCTTCTTCCTCTGCCCACTCCACCCGGTGGCCGGGACCGGCTGCCAACCGGGGCACTCGGGGAGAGGCCGCAGCGAACCGCGGCAGACAACCGCGGCAACCGGCCAGCCTGGCCGTCCTCCCCGGACGAGAGCCGGGTGAGGACTGCGGGGCCGCGGCCAGCACGCCAGGCCCACGGCCAGCTCCCGAGGACGGCGCCAAATGGGCTGGGCCGCGCTCGCCGGGCCCGCCAGACCGCGCCGGGTCCTCCAGACCGCGCGCCGGGCCCGCCAGACCACGCTCTCCAGGCCGGGTCCGCCAGACCAGACCGCACTGGCGGGGCCCCACCAGACCAGACCGCGCCGGGTCCTCCAGGCCGCGCTCTCCAGGCCGGGTCCTCCAGACCAGGCTGCGCGCGCCAGGCCCGCCAGACCGCGGTCTCCAGGCCGGGCCCGCCAGACCAGGCCGCGCTCGCCCGGGCCCGCCAGGCCGCGCCGGGTCCTCCAGACCGCGCTCTCCAGGCCGGGTCCGCCAGACCGCGCTGGGTCCGCCAGACCGCGCGCTGGGCCCGCCAGACCGCGCGCTGGGTCCTCCAGACCGCGCGCTGGGCCCGCCGGACCGCGCCAGGCCCGCCAGACCGCGCGCGCCAGGTCCTCCAGACCGCGCTCTCCAAGCCGGGTCCGCCAGACCAGGCCGCGCTCGCTGGGCCCGCCAGACCAGGCCGCGCTCGCCGGGCCCGCCAGATCGCGCCGGGTCCTCCGGACCGCGCCGGGCCGCGCGCGCCAGGTCCTCCAGACCACGGTCTCCAGGCCGGGTCCTCCAAACCAGGCCACGCGCGCCAGGCCCACCAGACGGCGCTCTCCAAGCCGGGTCCGCCAGACCAGGCCGCGCTCTCCAGGCCAGGCCGCGCCGGGTCCTACAGACCCTGCGTACCAGGCCCGCCAGGCCACGCTCACCAGGGCCCGCCAGACCGCGCCGGGTCCTCCAGACCGCGCTCTCCAGGCCAGGTCCGCCAGACCAGGCCGAGCTCGCCCGGGCCCACCAGACCAGACCGCGCTGGCGAGGCCCCACCAGACTAGACCGCGCCGGGTCCTCCAGGCCGCGCTCTCCAGGCCGGGTCCTCCAGACCAGGCTGCGCGCGCCAGGCCCGCCAGACCGCGGTCCCCAGGCCGGGCCCGCCAGACCAGGCCGCGCTCGCCTGGGCCCGCCAGACCAAACCGTGCTTGCCGGGCCCGCCAGGCCGTGGCGAGTCTGCCAGACCTCGGTCTCCAGGCCAGGTCCCCCAGACCGCGCCGGGTCCGCCAGACCACGCGCTGGGTCCGCCAGACAGCGCTCTCCAGGCCGGGCCCTCCAGGCCGCGCTCGCCCGGGCCCGCCAGACCAGGCCGCACTCACCCGGACCCGCCAGACCAGGCCACGCTCTACCGGCCAGGCCGCGTCCGGTCCTCCCGACCCTGCGCACCAGGGGGCCCGCCAGGCCACGCTCGCCCGTACCCGCCAGACCAGGCCACGCTCTACAGGCCAGGCCGCGCCGGGTCCTGCAGACCCTGCGCGCCAGGCCCGCCAGGCCACGCTCGCCCGTACCCGCCAGACCAGGCCACGCTCTACAGGCCAGGCCGCGCCGGGTCCTGCAGACCCTGCGCGCCAGGCCGCGCTCACCAGAGCCCGCCAGACCAGGCCGCGCTCCAGGCCTACCAGGCCTCGCCTGCAACCCTCGGCGCCCCCGGCCGAGCCCAGCCGAGCTCGCAACTCGGCCTCGCTGAGGCCGCAAGCCCCAGCGGTCCCAACTTCGCAGGCAGCCTCAGGGCCCACCGCACGGCCACCGGGCCTCCCCAACACCTCGATCAGGGCCTGTCAGACAGGCAGACAGCCCTCCCCGTGCTAGTCACCAATGTGCTCCAGCAAGGCTTCCCCCGTTACCCACTTTCCCTTCTTTATCGTGTCGTGTCCTTCAACGTGTACTATTCACGTGTCCTTTCACCAAACGAAGAATCCTCCTAGCTGCCCAATTTTTCCCTCCAGCTGCTGCCTCATTTTTCTGCCCCTCTTTGTATTAACACTCTTCAAAAGAGATTTCTATTCTTGCTACCACCAATTACCCTCCCCTCTCTAATACTCCCCCCTCCGTCCCTTGCACTGGCTGCTCCCCCCAGAGCCACCTGACTCCCTCAGCTCCAAGTCTTTGCTTAAATGTCACCTTCTCAGCGACACTTACCCCGTTTAATATTCTTGAACACACACACTCCCGAGACCTCCAGCACTCCTGACTGTCCCTCCTTTTCTTTTTTACATCCATCATACTCTAATACGCTACCTAGCCAGTGTTTGTGTTTGTCTCCCACTCAACTACTAGTATGTAAGCTCCACAAGAAAAGGGATTTTTGTCTGTTTTAGTGACTGAGTCATTCAAGTATTTGTTACAAATAAATAAATGAATATTAAGTGTTGGCTGTTTCAAAATATAATTTATACATATATCTTTTCAGATGTGACTTAACCAAGTAAATCAGAATAAAATATACAACTTGTTCAACTATCCCCATATAGTTAGGGTGGGCCAGCACATTTGCCACAGTTAACAATGCTACAAAAAAAAAAAAAAAAAACAAAACAAAAAAAAACTTGTACAAAAAATCTGTATACAGTACTAATTCCTCTACTGGTTAAGATTTACAAAAGTAGGTTATGGGAATCTGGGTTTTGAAGTCTAACAGATATTATTGCCAGACTCTCAGGAGAGGCCGTAAGACAGAAACAGGAGTTCTATCTAAAACTCTCCCAGATATCATCTTAAATATCCAGTAGAATTATATGTTTTTTTTTTAAAAAGGAAAGAATACAGGGCTTAAGAGGAAAAGAGATTTTCACATCTTAGGAGTCAGAGATGCAAAATTCAGTGCAGCGATCAACCTGAATGACTGTCATAGATTTCCCCCAGTGCGCACAAGAATCAAACCATCCAACTAGCATCTGAAGTCAGGGGCCAGCCTCCTGAGAGTAAAGGAAGTCACTTGATGCGGCAACTACAACCGGATTCACTGTGTCCTACCCAGGTCACCAGCAAGAAGCCGGTCAGAATCCGAGGCTTTGACGGTAAGTAACCGCAATTACCACCCTTCCCTGGTGGGTATGTTACTTCAGCTACATGTGCTAACAGGTTTCCTGAAGTAGATATACATAGTTTTTTAGCCCTCAGAAAGATTAACTCAATTAAGGCCAAAGAATTAACATTTGGGATGTCAGGAGGAATGTGAGCATAGTATTTCTACCTACTTGCAATGTTCAATGTTATGACTCCAACCCACAGGTTACAACTGAGTCGCAACTGATTGAGACGGGTGACACAGTACTAGAACTTAGAAATTCTAAGAGAATTTCAGGCTTATGAGAAGTTTCAACTATTAAATTTATAATTATTGTTACTAAGTTCTAACTTTCAGATCAGACATCTGAAGTACTTTAAAAGGAAATCAAATAGGTGAAACGTATACGTCGTTTTAAATTGTGGTGAAGGTGGTTCAACTAGGTCGTAAACAGAACCAAATGTTGTTCATGGGTCCCCTAAAAATGGCTGCTGAACTCTGCTAGATTTATATACGTAGCAGTACCGTTTGCCTAAGAAAGAACTAATTCAAGATTTTTTAAATCAAAACTGATGTAGTGTTGTTTAAACCAAAGTTGAGGTCTTACTATCCATTTCTAAGAACAGAAACGGCCTTTGTGGGCACTAACGCACATCGATGATTACCTTCCCAAAGGGTTACAGAACCACCATCTTCCCGTTTAAACTTCTGCACATTTGATAGAAGAAAAATGAGATTTCATTATTGCTTTGATTTGCATTTATACCTGGCTTACGAATGAAGTTGTACTGAGCGTCTTGGATTTCTTCTATTGTAAACCGCCAGTCTTCAGACTGCCATTTTTCCTTGGGTTCTTGGTCCTTCGCCTGCACCCCGCCCCCGCCCCTGACCTTTTTTTAAGTTTATTTACTTATTTTGAGGCAGGGAGGGGCAGAGAGAGGGAGAGAGAGAATCCCAAGCGGGCTCTGCACTATCAGTGCAGAGCCTGACATGGGGCTTGATCTCACAAACTGTGAAATCATGACCTGAGCCAATACCAAGAGTCGGACAGGACACCAAGAGTCACCTCGGTGACTGAGCCACCCAGGTGCCCCAGGCTGTGTGTTTTTCTAATCATTTATTAAGAGAAGCTCCTACCACCCCTAGATTATATATCTATTTTGCTACATTTCTTCCCGATGTTCTAATCATTTTAATTTTAACTGATCTGTAATTTCCGTTATAGGGTACGAAGGAGAGGTCTAAAGCTGTTTCCTAACAGATAAATTGCTAAATTACACCCAAACTTTTGGTTATACATTAACTTCTCATATATATTTTGATCTATTGCTTTCCTAGCTTTTCTGTTCTCCTACCTATTGGGAGCTCCAGTTTTTGTAGCTGTTTTCAGAAGTCACATTTTTTTTTCCTTTCTAACAAGTTCATAGGGAGTTAGTTTCTCAGCTGCCCTCTCAGAGCCGGGAGTTCAGACTTCCCACCGTGGTTCCGCATATTACCTCTCGAACCGTCCGATGTGACCCTATAACTCACAGAGCAACACGGCCTCAAATAAGGACACGGGCTCTGGAGCTTGCCTGTCAGCATTCACCTCTGACAAGCTCCTGTATCTATTTTGTGCTTCAGTTTCTTCATTTATAAAATCAGGGAAATGGAGCCACCTACTTCAAAAAGTTGCTGAAAGAGCTAAAGAAGATATTTTACTTAAAAACATAATGCCTGGCACATAAGCGCATAACAAATTTAGTTATTATTTAGTTATGAAACCAAATTTTTTAAAAGTTTTTTTCACATTTATTTTTGAGAGAGACAGAGTGTGAGTGGGGGAGGGCCAGAGAGAAAAAAGGAGACAGAGAATCGGAAGCAGGCTCCAGGCTCTGAGCTGTCAGCAAAGAGCACAACGTGGGGCTTGAACCCATGAACCATGAGATCATGACTTGAGAAGTCGGACACTCAACTGACTGAGCCACCCAGGTGTCCCAAAACCAAATTTATAATAACACAGTCGGTTATTTCTATTATATAATACAAATTAGCAGAACTAGATCTGACTCAAGATTATCTCTGTGCTAGTGTGAAAGTCATTTGCACCCGCTTTTACTACTTTGCTTTCTTGAGGTGAAGGACAGGGCGATGCTGAAAGTCTCCATTATCCAGCGTATGTCCTCTCCTTCTGGGAGTGTGAAGTTCAGGGGAAAGTATCTGTCGTGTGTGTCTGGGAGTAAAATGAGACCAGAAACTGCTAGTTTGTATCTTAATCAACCTGTAACTTGGCTTTCGAGTCATCTAGTTACCTCTGGCTTCTCCCCTTTAACCAACCTCTCCTATTCCATTGGGCCCAGCTTCCTAAAAATGCATTTTATCAGATCACCTCCCCCATTACTGTCACACAGAATCTATGATGGATCCACTACCAACATCTCAGCAAAGATCGACTCACCCGCCTGGTTTTCAAAGCCAACTCAACTTGGTCATTGTCAAATTCTGTCCAGCCAACCTAACTTCACAAATCATACCTCTAGCGATTTACTTGTCTGTATCCAACATCCATCAGCTGCACTGTATTTCATCAGTCGGAAACACTGTAGTCAAATATTATGGTGAAGTCAAGAGGAAAACTACCTTTCCTTTTTCTGGAAACCTGAGTAACACTGACCAACAGGCCCACTAGTGCCCTCCTTCATGAAGCATCAAAACAGAACGGCAGGAAGTTGGCCATGTCGTTTGCAAGTTTTTAAATCTATGAGAAAATACAATTTGTCCAACCCACGACTTCAGAATAACATGGCGCTTTCTCAGACCTCCGTCCTGAGCCTCAACCCCCTCTTACCAGTGTTTTCAATCTAGACAGGGGCCCCGTCGGAAGAGAAGGAAACTAAGAGAAGCTGCCTCCACCAGCAGACCTCACAGACCTTACTCTTATCACTCTAACCATTACTTTCTAAAAAGCCCTTTTAACTGTGTTTAGGCGTTTTCGTTAAAAATGACAGACAGAGCTACCACGGCAAGCTGACCCTCCCAACTGTAAACACCTGAGTGCCCTCTCCCAGCGACCACCCTGTCCCCAGTCACATGCAGGCCTTCGTTTCATGACGGTCCTTCACGGTCACACTGCACTGTTCAAACTGTGTTGGTCGGAGGTCACTACGGACATCCGTGGACCAACCAAGAGAAAGGGCTGCCATGTTTAGCTCTGCCCTGCGTCTCTTCCTTTAACCCTCCCCACCCCCCCCACCCCTCCCCCCCACCCTTTGCTGTTCCATGTAACTTGGTAGGGCGGCTGCTGTTGGCCACCTTGGGCCCCTCATCCTCACCAGTAAGAAAGGGATCCTAACCCCAGAGGAGGGCATTTGGGGAAATGAAATGAGTCCTGGGAAAGAAAAGTCTGCACTCCTTTCTCCTGGATTGGTGGTTCTCAGGACTATTTAATTTTTAATATAAGCTGAAAACTGGTGACCACCTCTTGTCCCATGTGAATACGGACAACCGGAAGGGTAGAAGCGGGTCAGGGGCTGGGCACCAGCTGGAAGAAGTAAGTGTGAAGCAGGGAGAAAGTAAAGATGGGGTTTAAGAAAAACGTAAGAAGGCAGAGCCATATAAGAAACATCCTTCTGTATCAATAGATACAAATGTGCACAATTCTTCGTGACAATAGATACAAATGTGCACAATTCTCCGTGATTGGCCAACAGTATCCACTAGATGGAAGTAAGCTAATCTGATCTCACACTGGACAACTAAAATTGTTACCACTTAATTATAAAAGATAAAAATATAAGCATACGTGTAGACAGCTCTATGTACATAGTCATTTTTGCAAAACTGGGATCCCACACAACCAGTAAAGTAAGGAGAACTTTCTACTTACCCACAGAGTGATAGCTGCTTGTCTTGGAGTCGTACATACAAACAGCACTTGCTTGCCCACACTGGGCAATATCCAGATTTCCACAGATGCTGATCTTATAAAGCATGTTATTTTTGGTATCAACAGCTTCCCATGTATAACTAGAAAGGAAGAAAAACAATTTGTCACTGTCACTGATCTGCCAATAATTAAGCTTCTCCCTGGCTTCACATGCAAGCCACATTTACTTAAGACTGCCACAACCTAAAAGACACACTTTCGTCAGCCAAAAAATACTAAAGTCAAACTATGTTAAGTTGAACAGAAGCCAGGGCAGAAACCACTAAATACCACCTCGCGCTGGTTCAGTCCGCCCTGAAGCTGCCACAAGACTGACCATCATCAAAATACTTAAAACTCTACCATTAAACAGCATCAACTCACATAAGTAACTGCCCCAGAATCATGTTGAATATAAGATCACAACCTTTCCAGTCAGCACTGGAATGCTGAAGAGCCAAAGAATTGGTTTAAACTTTGGTTATTCTATATAAACACTAGCGATGGCATGAAAGACAGTCTCGGGTTTTACCTTTTACGGCTACAGTTCACATCCAAAGGGACAAGACAAAGTGGTGCAATGAATCAACTATTGGCTTCAAAATCAGACAAACTTTACTTAAGCTGGACCCACTACATCAAGCATTTCACAGGCATTAAAACACTCTCCGTTCAAACCTCTGCCAAGTAAACACCGAGTACTTGTTAAGGAGTCAATCTGCATACGTGGGACAAAATGATGGCTTGTCCGTTCTGTCAAAGCAATTATTCTCCATTCTCTACTCTTCCTGGGGAGAATGTTTTGTCGTTTTTGTAAAACAGGGGTCATTTCCTCAGCAAGGCTAAAGACAGGAAATGAGGAAAGCAACGAAGAAGTTCCTTGCAAAATGCAAAGATACTGTATTAATTCAACAGTCGCTGGAGAGAAGGCTTAGGAGTTGTTGGGGTGGGGGTGGGGGGACACCTGGAGGTCACTGAACCCTGAGACCACTGAGGTGTAGCCAGAGCTGATCTCCCCAAAGCAGCACCTTGATGACAGAAGGCACTCGCTCACAGAAGTGGCGATGCACTTCCCAGAGCCCCCTTCCGCCGGGCCTCAGGACAAAGACTCCACAACCCAGCAGGCAACATGGCCCTCCCCTGCAGGGATGTGGGCCCCCTCTCCTCCTCCCCACCCTCCAGCAGCCCTGTCCAGTAACAGACGAGCCCCAAGAGCGGGGTGGTGGCAGGCAACGAACCAAGCATTCTCCCGAACCTAGGTGTGGGGACTGACCAGAATTTCCGTGCCAAGAAGCAAAGGGACAGGAACACCCCAGAGTGCTCCCCTAGAGGTTCTGACAGCCAGCTACTGGAAACCTGAAAAACAGGCCGGGCGGGCGGGAGGTAAGGCCAGGCTCAGAAGCAGTTACCATTGAACTAAGCTTCTTGTTTTTATTTTGTATTTTTATGTTTTCAAGCTTAGTTGACACACAATGTTAATTAGTTTCAAGTGTGCAACATGGTAATTCATTCTCTCTCTTCCTCAGGCTGTGCTCACAAGTGAAGTTACCATCGGCCACCATACAACCTGTTACAATACCGTGGACTTTATTCCCTGTGCTGTGCCTTTTATCCCCGTGCCTTGTTCATTCCGTAACTGGAAACCTTTTCCTCCCTCTCTCCTCCACCCAAGTTATCTACGCCCCCAGGCACCCCCTTCCCTCTGGCATCCACCAATTTTGAACTCAGCGTCTTTATCAGTAACCCCTTAGAGTTATCTCCTAAAGTCATGAGGGCTAAAGACAAGAGAAAATAACCCAAGTATGACCAGGCATGAGAACGTCATCAATAAAGGCCTGTTTCCTTTGACCTTCACTAGCCTTTCTTTATTCATTTGCTTCACAAATATTTCTTAAGTACTCACTGCAGAGGCACTGAGGGGTGCAGCGATGATCAGAGACCAAAAGCCCCCTGTCCTCCAGGGGAGGACAGAACATAAACAGGTAAACAAATACACAGTAAACAAAAATAAAATGAACAGGTAAGCCATTTCACACGCTGGTACGCCAAGTGCAATGACAAAACAAACCAGCGTGGGATAGGAAATGACCAAGGGCGTACTTGAGCCTGGAAAGTCTTGAGATAGTGTTTTCCTGGGACCCGAACAACAAAAAGGAGCAACTCAGGGGAAGATATATGGTGGGAAGAATATTCCGGCAGATGGACCACTGCTAGGCCCCGAGGAGGGAATGAATTTAGCACCCCGACAGAAAAGGGAAGAGGGCAAAGAGGCTGGAGGGAGACCGGTAAGCAGAGCAAGCAGCAGGTTAAGGTCAAGGACATGGGGAGACTGGCTACACCGGGGCTTTGCTTTGCAGAGTAAACAATGTCGTTTTGATCTAGTATTTGAAACAAAGGAAGGCCACTCAAAGACACTATGGATCTTTCCTTAAAATTTTAAGCTAGTGTTTTTATTTTGCAGAGTATTAGCAAAACTTTTCTATTAATTACAGTTGATTTTTAAAAAATGCTAATCTCTTATTCAAGAGCAACGGCCATGTTTTTCTGGGATACTAACACATCAAATCTAACACCTTAATAGTGGTATCATGAAAGTGTTTCACAATCCTGAGTATATGAGCGAGGTACATAAAGGTATCATTTTAGAATGAATCAACTAGTAGGAATCAACTCTAAAGCAATCCACACAGCGCCTAAAATGCTACGCTTTTCTTAAAAACAGAATTCCGCTGCTGGTTTTGCAGAGGTGATATTTAAATAAGGTAGTTGTAAAAAGTGTGTGTTTAGGGAGCAGAAAAGAGATGGGGGGGGGAAGCAAAATGGGGAAGATTGTCTTCATTTTCTGGAAATCAGTGTCCCTAGCAAGAAAATGGTTGCTCTGTCCAATTTTATTTCTTTTCTCCATTTGCATTTCCTATTTGCTCTGTCAAGATTTATCAAAATGGTAAGTGGCTGTGGGAGTGAGGGGCAATGAGGACCCTATGAAAGTTCTTGGGCGCTGGCTTCTTTCTGGGGGTTGCCAGAGCCACCTACCACAGGGCAGCCCCTCCAGGCTGGCACCTTCAGTGACACTCACAAACCCAACCTGAAACACCCAGGTTCGAAGACTCCTTGGCCACGCCACTTAAAAATGACGGAATGGCCACGGCATGTTTCTAATCTACACTACCAAGCGTCTGGAAGAAAATATTTGCAAGCTGAGCGGAAATGCAGTCTACACACACACATACACTTGCGCGCACATCTTGAATACGTCTGCTATACAAACATCTCCCGCAACGAGACAGGTCTGAAAGCCTGTGGGCGTCTCCTTGAATCTCTAACACCCCAATCTGCATCAAGTCTTCCAGGTCACTGTGGCTTCTACCCTATACACCACCCCCGCCCCCACCCCCACCCCGAGGGAAAGGACGGGGCACAAGGAGGTGTAACAAGGGAGAACCACAAAGGCCCAAGGAAGCAGTTGGTCAATGGGCAACAGCACCAGCAGCCCTGCCCGCTGTCCCAGCCTTGCGACACCCGGCCAACATCCTCAGAGGAGAGGACGCAGCCGATTCCCAGTGAGAACTGCTCTTCTGGACACGTCTTCTGTGCGAGAACCTTGGCTTTGAAAAGTTAGCAAAAGCAAGCAAGACCCTTGCCGTTCTACCTCACTTTCCAGAGCGTGAAACGTAGTCAGCCGACGTCCCCCTCCCACTCTCCAAAAATCCAAATCCATTTCCATGCAAACCTGACGACTCTAGATACGCACGTAGGCACAGTAAGTCCTCTCGATCCACAGCTGTGACGCCAGCACGACTGGCAGTGCCCACCGTGCAACGCTGGCTCTTGGTAGGTGTCCCCAGCCGCATGGCTCCTCATGGTGGTCACAGCCTCCCCTCCCAGAACGATGATGAGCAGGCCCAGGGCCGCCGGGAACAAAGCCATGGGGGACCAGGGCGGTGGCTCTGCACGCCTCTCCCAGCAAAGCCACCGTCCTCCCACGGTCCCGAGCACCCTGGCCTGGGAGCCAAAGATCCCAAGGCTCAGAAGACCAAGTCCCCCGCCCAGAGCCACAGAGCCATGAAATGTGCCTGGTCTACCTGAGCTCCGAGGGCAAGTGCTTAACCACTCCAGCGAACTGCTTCATTTCGTTTCAATTTTCAAAAGCGTTTTTAACTTCGCAGAAAATAGTTTCAATTACAACACTGAAACTGACAAAATATTCCACAAAACTTTAGTTGAAGTCCTGTCGCAATAAATGCCTCCGAAACGACACATTCCGTCCGTACTGCGTGGGCTCCCAGACTGAGCGAAGCCACAGTGAGCCCGTGGAAGACCCAGGCTGCCCCAGCCACGGTGGCCCACAGACCGTGCGCTTGCCGAACTCGAGCTCCCCCCAGGGTTTGCACTTCTGCTCTCGACCCCCGTCCGCTTCCGCTGCTCTTCTGCACAGTCTGAACCGCCGAACCCCAAAGGCGCCTTCTGCAACCTCTTTCCTCACTCACCCGGTGGTTCCTGAGGAAAGGGCATCGATCCCTGAGCCCCCTACCCACAGCTGCCCTCGCCCCCCTGCGTATCCAAGCTGGGTGAGGACGCCACTGAGAAGGAGACGCATCTCACACTCACTCTCCTTTAAAACATGTACTTGGCTCAGCGGAGAGCTGCCCTTTGAAACCCCAACCAAGAGTCTCAAGGTGTCACCAGGAACTCGGAAATATCCTACAATCACTCCTTCATATCCAGCAGGGAATGGCGGAGGGGGCAGAAGTCACACACAAGGCAAATGACTTTGGACAGCTCTGATTTTAAAGTGGATCCTGCTCCTGAAATGTGCCGCGAACATGGACAATTTCACCATAAAAACCGAGCACACAGGCCAAGCCCTTCCCTTAAAGAAAGCTCAAAACTGCTGCCCCTGACTGCAATCCCACCGCCCCTGCTGAAAGTGTCCTGGACGACCACAGTCAGGCCACGTGTCTGTTCGGTGGACAGAGGCTCCATTTTAATCTCATTTGGTTTGAATTTCATAATATCCTGAAAGGTGTTGGCAGATTACCAGTGAGAAGGAGGCACACAAGTAGCATACTGTCAACCAAGCCAGAAGCAGGAAGGCATTTCCACTTTCCCAATAACACTCCAGCAAATGCCACACGCAGGGCCCGTCCTGGTCAAGAATAAACCAATCTAGGGGCAGCGACGAAGAAGCAAATCCAGCTGGCCAAACACAATCGCCTGGAGCTCAGAAAGCTTCATGAAGAAACGCAGAACCATCTCCACTGACTGAGGTCTGTCCAGAAGAAAGAAAATTCAAAAGGAAAAGCCACAGAGGTACACCTGGACAGTAGGCTTAAACTATTTGAACTTGGCATCTTACTGGGACAAGTAAGTTTTCACATCTGTCATCACTGAATGCCTGCAAAACCGTGGTATCTTGCAAAACGGAATTTGCGGTCCTTACGTTTTTTAAAACAACTAACATTTTAAAATCAAGTACATAAAATTCAGTTACGAAATGTAGGATATGTGGCGCCTGGGTGGCTCAGTCGGTAAACCGTCCGAATTCAGCTCGGGTCATAATCTCTCACGGTCCGTGAGTTCGAGCCCCGCGTCGGGCTCTGTGCTGACAGCTCGGAGCCTGGAGCCTGTTTCGGATTCTGTGTCTTCCTCTCTCTCTGCCCCTCCCCTGTTCACACTCTGTCTCCCTCTCTTTCAAAAATAAACAAACATTAAAAAAAAAAAATTTATTAAATAAATAAAATGTAGGCTATGCCCAATGTCTTAAAGAAAACAAAAAATCTCAGGAAACTGAGTTCCTTCCCTCCAACACAAAACAGGTCCATGAACCCTCACCAACTCTTCACACGTAGTGCCACACAGCCACACTCCTGAAATATACCTTCGTTCCCTCACGCTCTATGAGTCAGGGTTATGGTAATGGTCATGTAGCCATTAAACTTTTTATTACTGGTCTACAATTAATTATTGGTATAAAAAGCAGTATACAGGTATGATGGAATCAGTAATAAAATTAATAAGCATGTGCAAATCTATAATTTGGTTTCTTTTTTAAAAAAGAACAACAAAGCTCAGTAATATACGTTCTAAATTCACAGCACACAATAACTGGCTTGAGGAATGTTTCTCTGAATCTAGAGTGAGCAGCAGATCTAAAATCTGGGGGACGAGGGGGAAAGTCTTTCCAACCTGAACATCAAAAAAAGATTTTCCTACTTTTGGCCTGCATCCAAGTCCTCTTGCAGAATATTCCGGAAATCGTTTGGCTCACTTCTGCCCCTTATCATTACCAGATAGTTTCTCAGCTCGTATATCCAGCTCGCTAACCTTCGAAAATCTGGAACGGTCTCCTAAATTTAAGAAGGGGGCGGGGAGGATGCAGGGAAAAAGGAGGGCGCGGAAAGAGGCAGGGTTTCCAAAATGGACATTTGCAGGAGAAGGACAAGAGCTTGCTGTAACCACTGTTGTCGACAGCTCTCTGCGGCTGACACCAAGGGAGAAGAATCTGATTTGGTACGATAAATCTGCACCCCGGTCTGAAGGCCAGGGGACACATGAGTTTGACACAGCATGGCAAAAGCTTATATAGGAAGTACTTCACTTCCTATTCTAACAAACCCACAAAGCTGTGGATAAAGATATGAGGCCTGCACCAAAAAAAAAAAAAAAAAAAAAGGCAAGAAAGTGCCAGACGTCAGCTTTTGGTTTTCCCAGGTAGTTCCGCAGGGTCTGGGAGCGAGAAGCCAGCTGGCTAGAGAGGCACCCGGCTGGAAGCAAGGCCCTGAGACGGCACCAGAGCCTAAGGCGCCACGGGATGGGCTGGGGGGGGGGGGGGGGGGGCAGAGCTTTAAAACAGCGCCACGAGTGACTAACAGAGGTCATGTGAAATAGGGAGGGAGGTGAGCTGCACTTGGAAAGGTGCCAGGGCGAGTGGAGAGAGCCCACAGACCTGGCTCCGACTCCCGCCCCACCCTGCCCAGCTGTGTGGGACATGCTTGATCTCTGAAGCCCCAACTTCCTCATCTGCAAAACTCAGCTGCCACACAAAGTCACCGTGAGGAAAATCATGACTAGGAACGTACAACTTTTGAGAGACTAAGATTTAAGGCTTTCATCTGGTCAATAGAAGGCTTCGGGCAGCTTTAAAAATGGAGTTTACAAAAAAAGGTACTTTGGCTTGGAGCCCTCCTAAAGGAATGTCACGTAACACTGGCCAGGAAGTGAGAGGGGCAGGCCCTGGTCTTGGGCCATCTCCACAGAGCTGGCAGAGCTGAAGACAGAGACTGGGGGGTGGGGGTGGGGGCCTTAAGGCGCGCGCGCACACACACACACACACACACACACACACACACACACCCCTCTGCTGCCTCCCAGGATCTCTCAGGACAGGACAGCCACTATGGGCCTACTCACGTTAAGGCCATGGAGCCACCAGCTGCCACCAGAACAGAAGACTGATGCATCTGAAACTCTGGCAGAGCAGCAGGGGCAAAGGACAGGACGGGACACAGTCTCCCTAAGGAGGTTCCAGGGCAGTGCAAGGTGTGGGATTCTCAATAAACTGGCAGGGGCCCCTTCGCAACACGAAGCTACCAGAAAGGACGGCCGGTCTTTCCTCTGCTGCGCCTGTGGCCTTTTTGCTCAGGTCCACTCCATATGGTAGCAGGATGCGGGCCTGTATTTCAACCCTCAACCCTGCTCTGTGAGGACTTCTTTAAAAATCAGAGTAGGGGCGCCTGGGTGGCGCAGTCGGTTAAGCGTCCGACTTCAGCCAGGTGACGATCTCGCGGTCCGTGAGTTCGAGCCCCGCGTCAGGCTCTGGGCTGATGGCTCGGAGCCTGGAGGCTGTTTCCGATTCTGTGTCTCCCTCTCTCTCTGCCCCTCCCCGGTTCATGCTCTGTCTCTCTCTGTCCCAAAAATAAATAAAAAAAAAAAAAAAAAACGTTGAAAAAATCAGAGTAATCACCTGGATGCTCGAATACTTTGTTGCTCCTATGCATAAAGGAGGCTTGGATTATGGGCTAAACCTCCCTCATTATACAGATATCTGAATTTGACTGCTTTTAAAGTCAACCCACCAGCGCACGGCACAGAATTCAAACCCGAATGTCCCGCCCCCTGGTAAGCTGTCACCGGTGTCCCAGAAAACCCTCCCAGACCCCGTGCCATTCTTCCGAGCCCCAACCACAGGGGCGATCTGCCCTCCTGGGTGCCAGGCAGTCAACTCAGCTGCGGGACGGCAGTGAGGCCACTGTCGGGCATTCTTCACTAGGCCGGCGAGGTTCACATGGGAGAAAAGGCGCTGCTTTGAAGATGCCAGGCTCCAACGTCAGACTGACACACACAGCTCAGCAGGACCTAACACCCGACCGGGAAAAGGAACCACACACACACAGGGCGCTCAGTCAGTGCCGGGGTGGGCATCGCCTCCGTGAGATCACTTAAGTAGGTCAACGCTAGCTCATCTCGGCCTTACGAGCTCTTAGAAGAACAAGGGCAAGTCTGTGGCCCACACTTCTGCTGACCGGTCTGCAAACACCATCACCCAACTTCACCCAATCCGTACAGGCCCCCTGTCCGTGCTGTGCCCCCTGCAGACACAGCACGATGGCCCTTTGAGGTCCATGACCTTGCCTCCTGTCACCAGCTCAGGAAGTGGCTGAGCCAGCCCTCCAAAGAGGCCTGTCCAGCCTCGGAGCACAGGCCACCTCCGCCACAGGGCCACAGTAAAAGCGTCACCAACGTGAATGTGACCTGAAGAGAAAAGGCCGCTGTTTGCTTAACTGCTACCCTCGGCAGAGATCGTGCTTCTTAGTTCGCTGTAGAAGTTAAGATAGAAACTCCCATGTTTCCATCAAGTCTACCTTGATGGCTTACCTGCATGGTCCTCACACATTGTGCCTTCCCTCACCTCACTAAGGCCCATGCTTCACGGCACCCTGGCCACCAGACTCGTCCCCTACTTGGGGACAGCACCCCGAGTTTTGCTTCCTCTGTCTTCTCCTTCCTTCTCTCCCTTCACCCTGGGTCACCAACCTTCCTCTCCGTGCTGGACCACTCCCTTCAGCGTACAAACCTACCGTGCTACACCCCACTTTTTTAAAAAAATTTTTTATGTTTATTTATTTTTGAGAGACAGAGAGAGACAGAGCATGAGTCAGGGAGGGGCAGAGAGAGAGAAAGAGAGACACAGAATCCGAAGCAGGCTCCAGGCTCTGAGCTGACAGCAGGGAGCCCGATGCGGGGCTCAAACCCACACACTGTGACATCATGACCTGAGCAGAAGTCAGACACTCGACCGACAGAGCCACCCAGGCACCACTACACCCCACTTTTTACGACACTCTCCCTTGATCCCACAAGCCAGAGCAGCCACCAGCCACCGCTCTGATCCCTTTACAGCAAACTCCAGACCTACTGTCCCCGTGTCCTGTGCTCTCACATTCCCTCAAAGCCAATCGGGCTTTCACCAACACCTCCATCGTCACCACCAAAGACCTCTCTCTGTGCTGCCAAAGCCAACGGTCACTTTTCCGCCTTTGTGGTAGTCGGTGCTCCCACCTGACACGCCTGACCACTTCCTTCGTCCAGCCCGGTCTTCCCTGGCCTTCCGGGACATCGCGCTCTCTTGGTTCCCGTCCCAGGCCCCTGGCATCTCTTCGTCAGCCTCCCCGGCAGGTCCCCCAGCATCTGTACCTCAGACTCCGCCTCCACCACTGCCTAAGTACTCGCTCCAGTGCTCCCGATACAGTGCTCCTGATACGCAGTGGCCCCCAAACAGACAGCCCCAGCCCGAGGGACTGCCCTCACCCCGAAGGCACAGCTCGGGGGTCCACTTGAGCTCCACCCTGGATGCCAGGGGGCATCCCCACAGCGACACGGCCAAGCCGAACACCCCGTCTTCCCCGCAACACAACTCCACAACTCCACCGCAACACAACTTCCAACTGCACAGACCGAACCTCTCTCTCTCTCTCCTCGCATCCCGAAGCCATCATCAGCCCCACCTTCAAAATATCCAACTCCCACCACTTCTCACTACACCCTTTGCTACAACCCCCATCCGACCTGCTATAACTTCTAACCTGGTCTATCAAAAATCCCAGCTTCCCCCTTTTGGCCACCCCCTACGTCACTCCCGGGCTCAAAATCCTCCCAGCCCGCCCCCCCCAACCCCGTCCCTCACTACAAGGGCCTATGGGACCCGGTCCCCAGCTACTTCTTCCTTCCAGTCCTCTCCTGCTCCCTCCGGCACTCATGCTGCTCTGGCCCCAACGGCCCCTCTGCCACGCCCTAGCCACGTCAGCCGTGCTCCCCTCCAGAGCACCTGACACGGGGTCCCCCGCTCAAGGCACTTCCTCCGTGCTCTCCGCTTGCACAGCCTCTTGGAAACGGCCCCACCCGCGGCTCATCCCTCCCCCAGTGTCAACCAAAGGGCCAACTCTAGAAGACAGAAAAGAGAAGCCACACTGGCTTCCCACTGTGCCTGCGGTGAGTAAACATCTGCGGCAGGGCAGGCGGCAGGTGGAGGAGGGTCGGAGGAACCGCGAGGGTGACTCAGTGGAGACGCACCCTTGTCACCCTTGTCACTCGTAGGAACTCACTTCTTCAGGACTTCCATTCTGGTGGTTTGGTTTTCTGTTTTCAGACAGGGGGCGAAGAGCAGGAAGTCTTGGGGGGCAGACTGTTTCCAGGACAAGGCATCGGTGTACAAGGCGGAGCTGGTTTCAGAGCGAAGCTGACGTCTGACGCCAACAAATGAAATTCACACCCGGTCCAAATCCGCCGGGCCCGTCTACGCCTCAGTGGGCTCTCCACGCGCACAGGTTAGTACCACACACACACACACGTGCGTGCGGAGAGTATTTACGGCACCCAAGCACGAAGGCTCCGATTGAAAAGACACCTCCTCAACCTTCCTCCCAGGCCGCCCACCGGCAACCACATCTCAAAGGCCACTTGTCACCGCTCCCACATTTCGTAATCTCTCCGTCCATACCCTGCACCAAAACTAAGGTTGATACGGTCACAGCCTAATTTCCACAGGTCCCCTCGCTCGCCGTGAGCCGAAATACTCAGAAGAATCTGCTCCCTCCGCCCAAGCAGGCCGCCCTCCCTCCCTCTGTCTACTCGAGGGCACAGCTGCCCCAGGGGATCTAAAAGCACACAAAAGTGAACAGGAAAATCCCACCAAAGATCTCTGGCTGATCTGAAGGGTAGGTTCTGTGCTCGCAGGAAGGAGAGCGACTGGC
Source organism: Prionailurus viverrinus (assembly GCF_022837055.1). NCBI lineage: Eukaryota > Metazoa > Chordata > Mammalia > Carnivora > Felidae > Prionailurus > Prionailurus viverrinus. The sequence continues at coordinate 144,573,596 of NC_062565.1, read as the reverse complement.
ATTTCCGCCACCGTGGCCCCCCGCACCCACTAACACAAGGACGAAAATAGGCAGATGACACACGGCTCGGGGCACCTCAAGGACCCAGCCAGCTGTACAGCACAGTGGACTTCAGGAAGTGCTCTCACCTCCCCCACCCCGGCCCGCCGTCTGGCTCCCCGCCCCCACCTACAGCACACAGCCTGGGACCCAGGGCCCACTCCCCCTGCAGGGGGAGCGGGGGGAGGGGTGAGGACCAGCCGCTCCGGACCCGCTGACACCCCCCCAACCCCCCCCACCCCCCGGGGCGGGCGGGAGTCAGCTGGGCCTCTCACCCCTCCAGGAGATGGCCGGGGAGGCCGGTTCTGCAGGGCTGCGGCCACCCCCAGGGAAGGCAGACCAGCCAAGGAAACGGCAGGGGAGGACCCGGGCCCGCAGGCCATATGGCATCTGCATCGGCCCAAAGCCCACACCTCCTATCATCAAGCTTCTCCTTGTCCGAGGGAATCTGAGTTGGGCTTTTCCCCAACTCACAACTGAAGGAATCCTGAAGGATGCATACTTCACAACCACAGAATTCTGGATGCAAAATGGACCCCGAGAATCACACAGTCTGATGATTTTTCAACTTCTTCAAAGGATGGAAACATTTCTTTCTCAAAAGGACTCTTCAGTGGAGCGCCACTGTGGAAATCGGCTACAGAAGAGACGCTCTCTGGTTGAGGCAGAAACCCCACGGCACTAACGGAGAACCCGGGGCGGGTGGGGGAGTGAGGGGGGGGGTGCAGAGTAAGAGGCTAAAAACATCACGGAGACAATGCAACGTTAAACAGACAAAACGTAATCACCGCCGCCACCGTTTCTGAACACTGAGGAGGGGGCAGGCACTGAAATTCTCTAATTCTCAAACCAGCCCCGAAAACTCGTCCAGCACCCTGATTTGGCACAAAAGGAAATCAAGGTCTGTAAGGATCAGTGACTGGCCTGAGACCTTATAACTAGTAAAGAGAGGAGTCCAATTTCCAAACCAGGATGGCCACTTCCAGAATGAACGGCCCTCTCTTGCAAAGGAAACTGAGATCCAGAGAAAAGAGATCTGCCACAGCCAACTCCGTAATCCAGCTCCTAGGAGAACACACTGCACTTGGCCAAATGCAGTGAACACAGGGTTTATCAGCTATCTCCTGGCAGGCTCAGGCGGGGGGGGGGGGGGGGGGGGGGAATACCTGGGAAGGCAGAAATTCCCAAGATTTGAAGAGCAGACAGGGAGATACAGCAGCCAGAGGCCCGCCCTGCCCATCCCCCAAGCTCCCCCCAAACCACTCAGAGCCAAGATCCAACAACTGCTGCCAGCCCTACCCTGCACAGCTGCACTAGGACAAGCAACAAATGTCCCAAAGGAGACGTACTGCAAAGACCACAGTCAAGAATCACCAGTCATCAGAAGGGCACCGCCATGAAAACGAGAGGGCAAACTCCAGCAGAAGACCCAGGGCCCAAGGAAGGAGAAGTGACAGAGCAAGGAGAGCACAACTTTCCAACCCATCTTCCCAGAAATGATGAAAGCTGCACGGCCGTGAAGACAGGTGGGGTCACAGGCAGCTCTGGATACATATCAACTGGAGACCTTGTGAAAACGAAGAATTAAAAAATTAAAAAGTTTAAGAACCTATGAGCAACAGATTGGCTAAACTGGGAGACAGGAAGCAAGACATTCTTCTGGAACTCTGTTCATGGCAGTAGCCAGATACAAAGTATAAAAGACCAGTGGAGCAAGACAAAGAGTAAGTTACAATAAAGAAAAGCTGAACAGCACAATAAAAGACACTTTGACCCAAAGGGAGAAGAGTTGTTCCAAACACACAGAACACTCCCAACTTGACTAGGTGCTAGGCCACAGGGGAAATGTCACTAAATTCCACCACGTTTACTAGCCACAGTGGGGAAGGGAGGGGGGGACAGGGAGGGGAAGGGGGAGGCAGGGCGGGAAGGGGGAGGGAGCCATTTACCTAGGGGAAAAAAGATTCTAAAAAATTAGTGGGTCCCGGAAGTTGAAATAGTTAAACTTTTGCGTCCTGAAAGAAAATATTTAAAATTTAAGGATTAAAAAAAAACTATGTAACAAACCTCTGAGTGGTACAGTCCTCAGAACAAAGAAACATATAGCTTTAAATTCATCTCATGTTACGTAAAATGATTTAAAATAAAAGATCTAAGCTTTTCAATGAAATTACCAATAGAGAGCAGAAATTAATAAAATTGAAAATAAATGGTGAGAGAGACGGTGAATGTAAAACGGTAGTTCTTTTAAAGACTGAAAAGGGTAAACAAATCTTTAGTAAGTATGAAGAAAAAAGTGCACAATTAAAATCAGAATATTTTTTAACTTACCTAGAGATACAAAGGGTTATTGTCAAAACTAGAAGGTAGCATGCTACGTTTTTATATACGAATGTGAAATTAACATGACAACTTCCTAGAAAATATGGAGTTTCGGTCAACTGGCTCAAGAAAAAGTTGCAAATCTAACTAGCTAAATAAAGAGGATAAAACTGAAACCATAATCAAAACTCCTCCCCCACTGTACTCTACCTCCTCAAAGACACCAGACCCAGAGAGCTTTACTGGTGAGTTCTACCAAAATTTAAGTAAGAGAACATGCCCATCTTACACAAAACTGCTCCACAACATATAAAATACTAAAAGCTTCCTAGCTCTTTCCACAAAGCAAACATGCTCTCGATGCTAAACTCAGCCAAGAACAGCATGGCAAAGAAAATTACAGTCCAATCTCACTAAAACACAGCTATAAGCATCCTATATAAAATACTAGCAAACAGAACTAGATGTATTCATGGAAGAAATAAACGTTCACCTTCTCCTCACATCATACATAAAAATTAACCCCCCCCCCCAAAAAAAAACTGATCCTAGGGCTAAACATAGAAGTTAAAACTATAAAACTTCCAGACAACCATAAGAGAAAATCTGTTTGACCTTTGAGTAGACCAATGGTTCTCAACTGGAAGTAATTTTGGCCACCAGCAGCCATTTAAAATGTCTGAAGATATGTTGTCTGTCATAACTGGGAGGGCGGGGGAGGGAGAGGGGTCCCTCCTGGCATCTAGCGAGTAGAGGTCAGGGATGCTATGTAACATCCTATAATGTACAAGAGCCCCCATGACAGAGAATTACCCAGCCTAAACATCAATACAGTTAAGGTTGCGAAACTTTAGGGCAAGTAAAGATTTCTTAAGCTGCAAAAAAAAAACAAAAAACACAAACCATTAAAAAAAAAAAAAAAAAGATAATGGGAATGCAAGCTGGTGCAGCCGCTCTGGAAACGAGTCTGGAGGTGCCTCAAAAAACTAAAAATACAACTACCCTACAACCCAGCAACTGCACTACTAGGCATTTATCCAAGGGATACAGGGGTGCTGTTTCGAAGGGGCACATGCACCCCCATGCTTATAGCAGCACTATCAACAACAGCCAAAGTATGGAAAGAGCCCAAAGGTCCATCGATGGATGAATGGATAAAGAAGATGTGGTATATATATACATACATACATACATACACACACACACACACACACACACACACACACACACACACACACACAATGGAGTATTACTCAGCGATCAAAAAGAATGAAATCTTGTCATTTGCAACTACATGGATGGAACTGGAGGGTATTATGCTAAGTGAAATTAGTCAATTAGAGAAAGACAAATATCATATGACTTCACTCATATGAGGACTTTAAGAGACAAAACAGATGAACATAAGGGAAGGGAAACAAAAATAATATAAAAACAGGGAGGGGAACAGAACAGAAGAGACTCATAAATATGGAGAACAAACTGAGGGTTACGGGAGGCGTTGTGAGAGGCGGGATGGGCTAAATGGGTAAGAGGCACTAAGGAATCTACTCCTGAAATCATTGTCGCACTATATGCTAACTAATTTGGGTGTAAATTTAAAAAAATAAAAAATAGAATTAAAAAATAAAAATAAATTAGCAAACAAAAAAGATAAATTGAAGTTCATCAAAATGAAAAAATATCTGTTGACAAAGTGTACATTAAGAAAATGAAAAGGTAAGCCAAAGACTGGAAAAAATATTCATAGTACACAGTACACATACCTAAGGACTTGTACTCAGAATACATAAAGAGCTCTTAAAACTCATTAAGATGACCACTGCCCCCCCACCCACCCACACACACAAAACTTTGTCAGGGGGGAGGGTGGTGACAAAAGACTGGTTTTAATAAAGAGACATTGCTGAAGACCGTCCAAATGGTCAATAAACACAAGGAAGATGTTCAACATCATTAGACATTCCAATAAATACGAGGAAAGATATCCGACACCATGAATCGGGGACACGGAAATTAAAACCACACTGAGATACACTGCAAACCCACTAGAATGACTAAAACTAAAACTGGTAAGATCAAGCGTTGACCAGGACACTGAACTGGAACTCTCACGCGTGGCTTGTGGGAATGCAAAATGGACACTCACTTCTGAATACAGCTTGACAGCTCTCAGGGTGAAACACCATACGTTGAACAATTCCACGCCTGTGTATCTACTCAAGAGAAAAATGAATGCACAAGTCCACAAGGACTCGTTTGCAAACACTCAACAGCTGTATTCATACCAGCCGAAAACTGGTTAACACCTAGATTTTTCCTAAACCAAAGAGAAAAATCAAAACTAAGATTACACTATTTAAAATTAACAAGAATAAGGAGAGAAGGGTGTGCATGGTTGCTGCCTCCCTAGGGAGAGCAGTCGCGGCCAGCACAAACTTCTAGGATTCCGATGCGCCGCTCCATTTGTGATGTCTCCATTCCGGCTCTGGCTCCTCCTAATTTTCCCTCTGCTTAAGAAATTACTGGAAAATAACTGAATCCTGCGTCACCTTGCAAGGATCAAACATGAGGAGACACAATCAGCATAAGTCCAGGCCTCTGTCCCTCACTGGTCATGAGTCAGCTATGAGGAAGGCACAAAGGGGCCACAGGTATTCCACCTTCGCATACACCATCACTGGCCAGTGGGGGCATTACCAAGAGACAGACCTCTGTGGCTAGGACAACAAAAAGGAAGAAAACAAAAAAAGAAGTAACCAGCAAAGTAATGAGGTACTTTCTGCCGCAAAGTCCCAGTTCTGATACCCTACTGAATCATCTGCCCAGCTCAATACAGTTTTACATGTGCCAAGATCAAAATACAGATGAGAACATCTGAATCATTTTTCTCAGCCCCATCTTTTAAAACTCTTTCTATGAAACACTGATAAAAGGTGGGAAATCCAATCAGGAATTCATTTCCTGGGAATCTGTCAGGACGCTGCTCTAAGAATCAATGCATGAGGTCTAATGCACCCATAATTTAACCATCTTGGGCTTCTCCCCACACTTATTGTTGCAAGAAATGTACACACACAAATGCATGCGGTCCAGGTTTAACATGTGGCCCAAATCAAGCATATAAGCATTGTTCCTTCAGAAAAATCGCAGGGAAAAAAAAAATCTCCTTAGAGACAGCAACCAAACCAACCCCAACTCCCGGCTGGCCTCGTTATTCTCTTGTTCTTGATATAATAAAAACTTTCCAGCGTTTGTACCCAAACAACTGGGAGGAAACTTGTTCTGAATAAATTATAAAGTATTTTACTTAAGTCATGCAGCCCAATGCATTATTTTATAACTAGTACAAACTATTAAGACCTCACTTACTAAGGATGTTAACACCTAAACAAACAGGAAACTCACCTACTACCTACGATGCAAGACGGCATTTTACAAAGTGTAAATCCCAGAGCGATGAGTAAAGCTACTGACGAGCAGAGAGCATTTTGGTCACTTTGGGTGACTTCTGGCGACTCTGCGAGGCCTGGCTTCTGCCCTACCCCCCCTTGTTCTCACTGTTCCAGCCCTACTGACCTCCAAACATTCCTCACCGGCATTAACACTCCTCCTTCCTCAGGACCTCTGTACATGGCCAGACCCACAGCCACTCACACCGGCCTCGGGAAATGCCTTCTTTCTGCTAGCACACTGCCTCCCAAAAAAACAGCTGAGTGACTAAAAATCACCAACTTCTTCCACAGCACAGGACTCACCCGGCACGGCAATGCTCTCGAGTCTTAGAAAACACACGACTGACTTGCTCTAACGAGAAGCACATTGAGCACTGCGTAGAGCCAGACACACTTCGGGAACATCGCCTTTTTCGTCCCTGTTTTCCAGTGCACAACTCACAGAGACCAGTTCTGTCCCCCAGGTGCACAGATGCAGTTAAAGATCCTGCTGAAATAGCTCTCTGTGTTGCCGGCATCCCTCCCGGTAACTAACTGCACCAGGGACGGGACCCCTGCCACCGCCTTACCCCAGGAGAGAGCAGGGCCGCGGCTGGCCCCAAGGTCTGCCCTCACCCTGGGGACCTCACCAGGTGACCTGCAGGCAGCCCTGAAGCAGACTCGACCTCCCTCGTGTTGGTTCTAAGGGACTGCAGATGAAAAGTGCCTTCTCTGGTTCTAGAGAGCTGGGCTTCACAGAAGTTGCTTCCCAGGATCCAACTCTATTATTTCGAGATGATGAAAATTTACTGCAGGGCTCTAGTTAAAGCTGTACAGTGTCTGGGCACTCCCCACCTGTGGCGTGGATGGCGGGTGTCTGGGGACTGCCCTAGGCACCAAGCCACCGCGAACAAGACAATTTCCAATGGAAAACTGTGTTCTGTGTTGCGAACAAGCAATTTACAAATACTTGGAATGTAATCCTTGAGTCTACTGGGGACGTCTACCTAGGGTCTGCTATCACTTGACCAAGCTACGCAAAGAGTAATACTTGGAGCGGTCTAGTTTTCATACTCCCTACTGGAGATCTGGGTGGGTTATTCACATTTGAGCCAATGGACACCCAGAGGTGGAATAAAAAGGCAGTTGAACACACGCTGCTTTGGTGATACTTAGCAGAACTTTTCATACTGGATTAAAAAAATCATCAGCTCTGGGGCACCCGGGTGGCTCAGTCGGTTAAGCGTCCGACTTCAGCTCAGGTCATGATCTCAAAGCTTGTGGATTGGAGCCCCGCGTTGGGCTCTCTGCTGCCAGCACAGAGCCCGCTTCAGATCCTCTGTCCTCTCTCTGCCCCTCCCCGGCTAGCACTCTCCCTCTCAAAAATAAAGACATTAAAAACAAATTATCAGCTCCCATTCGTACTCTTCAAATATACGCTAGAGTCAAGGAACTTTTAGCCAGTGTTATCTCATAAAAATACACAGATTTTTTACACACACACACACACACACACACACCCACCCAAAAGTTGTAACAAGCATTTAAGCCAAGATATTCATTTAAAACAGGAACAAATAGGAACATTTTCATTTGGCAGAATATGGAGTTTAAAGCTGAGATTATGCAGGGCTCTGGAGAAGTCTCAACGCAAAACCACAGAGCGGTAACAGGGAAAAGAAATGTGTGCAAGCACACCCCTGAATTAACTGGGAGATTTGCTGTCCTACAGAACTCTGGCAGAAAAAGTAAACACGCCAACTTTAAAGGCATTCTGAGACTGCAGAGGACACATTTATCACACTAACAGCACACATCACCCAAGAGCACTCTCTAGCATTTGCTAAGTTAAAGATACAAAGGCCATTGCCTACTGGACCCAGAGGCCATGTTCCACTCGCAGATGAGGCTGTGAGGACTAACGTAATGCGAAACTAAGGGCCCCTTGCCTCAGCCACTATGTATGGGTCTGCGCTTGAAGCCAACTTTAACCTTAGCTCTTAAAAGATAAATTCCAATTTGCTAACAAGTCCAAGACTTCAATACCACTAGCCCAGCTGAGTTAATTTCCTATGGAGAGGGCTGCTCACAGCAGCCATTATTCCAAAACCTTCTTTAAACGCAAGCTGCAGCCTGACCTTGAAGAAGCTGCCCCCCTTTTGTGTGTACCATGCACCATGCTCATTACGGTGTAATATGTATGTGAGGAGGCAGCCTGCCTAAAAATGAATGTGCAGTGAACCCTCCATCCGACTGTCCCCCCAGCCCACAAAAAAAAAGGGAAGAGAAATAAAGAACATGGCCCTTGCACAGAATTCCTGTTGTGAGCTCGGCCTCACTCTCCTTAGAACAAGCTCTAACCTCAGAGGTACGAATGAGACCGTCTCTGACACAGGGGAAAAACCAGAATCCCATAAACCACACCACAAACTCAAAGTTCAGTTCAAAGCAGGTTCAACTCATTCTGAGAAGGAACCTCCTGGTGCCACTGGGAGCTCTTTGACTGTTTGCTGGTCTTTCTGAGCTCTTCATCCTGCTCCCTTTTTACCAAAGTTTAAAAAATCAATAAAAGTTGGATTTTCTGTCATCCTAAACAGCTCAGAAAAGGTTGGTCAGAAAATCCTCCTAACGGGCAGCTCCCCACCCCCAGGACTCCTGTCCTAACCAGCACAGGGCACTAACAGCCCTCGACGGGTCTAGTGATTATACAATCATGATTCCCAGAGCAAAAGACTCCACTAGAATAATCCACCCTAGAGACAATGACATCATGTGAGCAACTAGACAGGAAGTTAGGCTCGGAGAAGTGAAGGGTAAAGTCTTGAAAGCCAATACAGGATGACCACCCTCCATTCCCTCGATCAAAAAAAAAAAAAAAAAAGTCACCTTCTGCAGAAAAGCTACTTTAAAGAGAACATGGAAAACCTACAAGCAGGAAATCAATCAGCAAATGAAACCAACCCCTCCCACCCCAGTAAGGCCATTCGTGTGGGTGTCCTTCCACACTAAGGGGCCTCTCCAAAGTCCCGCTGGTGGAACTTTGAGAAAAACGTGCAGCGGGAACAAAGCAAAGCTGTAGTTCCTGCGTCCTCCAACTTTCGCAGGCGCACCGCTGTGAGAGGGCAGGCGCTGGGCGGAGGGCGCCCGCAGCGTGTCACCCGGTTGGGTCGGGGCGGCCGGCTGCTCGCACACAAAGCCGCCCGGACTTAGTGACAGCCACAAGTGGCGAGACAGCGGCCCCCCCCCCCCACACCCTGGGCCAGTGCCAGGACGGCGAGTACCCCGCGCCCCCCGCCCGCGCGACCCCTCGGTCTCTCATCCTTCGCCACTATGCGGGCAACTTTCCCTCGGGGACGAGGGAACCCAAACCCGGGCTAAAGGAGACTCGGGGAGCCCAGCCCGCCCGCAGAGCGCCCCAGCCCTCCCCCCCCCCCCCCCCACACACACCAGCCCCGCTGCGCGCCCCGGGCACCTCGAGCGAAGCCTGCGCCCGGGCGGGCCACCCACCTGCACAGCTCGGGGAACTCGGCGCCCTGGGCCCGCGCGGCTCCCGGGGCCAAGACGAGCAGCAGCTGCAGCAGGAGCAGGGAGAGCAGCGGGCAGCCGGCGGGCGCGGGCCCCAGGTGGGCGCTCCGGCCGGCGGCGGCCCCCATCGCGCCCGGCCCTGGCTGCGCGGCGAGCGCGGGGCTAGCGGCGCGCGGCTGCCGGGGGCCGCGCCCGGGACATGGTCGCGCCGCCAGGGCGGAGACTGAGGTGGAGACGGAGAGACGCGCGAGACGAGCGGGAGCGGAGCGGGAGCCCGAGGGGCGCACGGCTCGGCTCGGCTGGGCTCGGCGGCGGCGGCGGCGGCGGCGGCGGCGGCGGCCCCGGAACCGCGTCACGTGACCGCGCCCGGCACCGCCCCCTCCCCCGCCCCGCTCACATGACTCCCTTGTTCAGGTGATCCCCGCCCGCCCCGGCTCCGCCCAGGCCCGGTCACGTGAGCGCGGCACGCGCGGGGCAGGAAGCGGCGCGGCGGGGCGCGGGGCGCAGGTGCGTGGCTTGGGCCTGCGTCCCGGTGGCGGCGGGGTCCGGTGACCCGGGCCTCGCTTAACTCCCTGCGCACACTCTGGGCCGCGTTGTGCGGGCTCCCCAACTTGGAGTTACCGCACCCCAACCTCCACCGACGGCCGGGGAGGGGAAAGTAAGAGGGCTCAGACTTCTCGTGCCCAGCCGTAAATGCCATCGCTCGGCAGCGTTGCTTCGGATCCTTGAGTGGAAACGCACTTTTCCGCTCTGCGGAGCCAGATCGCGGAGCCCTGCGTGGGGTTCCAGCGTCTGTCCGGCAGAGCGAGTTAGACGACCTTCCCCGGCAATGTTTTGCCCCAGCATGGGCTTCCTACATTAAGGAAGGCAGCACAAATATGGGCCCGAAGAATATGAAGGACGCAAAAGTGTAACTGAAGCGAGTGCCACTTAACAAGACTTTATTAATTCCTCTATTCAAGTAATCTGTTGAACCCATACTGTGAATGGCTCTGAGCTGTGCACAGTGAAAATAAGAAATCTGAAGATTTGAACTTAAACTGACCTTCTCTTAGAGCTTTAAAATAAAAGCTACAGGGGCGCCTGGGTGGCGCAGTCGGTTAAGCGTCCGACTTCAGCCAGGTCACGATCTCGCGGTCTGGGAGTTCGAGCCCCGTGTCAGGCTCTGGGCTGATGGCTCAGAGCCTGGAGCCTGTTTCAGATTCTGTGTCTCCCTCTCTCTCTGCCCCTCCCCCGTTCATGCTCTGTCTCTCTCTGTCCCAAAGATAAATAAACGTTGAAAAAAAAATTAAAATAAAAGCTACAGACTAACCACAGTGGTGACGTTCGTCTTTCCTTTAATGCTTACTCCATGCCCAACACTGCTAGCTAGCACTTAAGCATGAATCTGGAAATTGTGACATTGGCACCTTGTTGTACATGAGGAATAGACGCATAAAGATGTTAAGTAACTTATCCAAAAACACTTTTGGGTAAGTGGCAACGCTGGGATTCAAACACATACAAATAATCATGACCCAATAACAGCTAACATTTATTAAGCGGGTAACTGTGTGTGAAGTAGCATTTTGGTGTTTTGACTTAGCTCATTAATCCCAACGAAATCCTATTTTTAAGGTACTTTTATTGCACCCATTTTACAGATGAGGAGACTGAGGCAGAGAGAGATTAACTGCCAGTCATGCAGCTAGTAAGAGAAGGCCTGGGTTTGAGCCAGGTCAGAGAGTGCCAGAATCTGTGATTTTGTCACCATACTATTGGAAGAGTAATATAACCCAAGAAAGGAAAGTGTTGCAGTGGCTCAACGCTGCAGTGGATATCTGGGAGAGCTCAGATATCCAACTGTGGGCATCTAGAAAGGGCTCATATTTTGCAACTCCAGTGTTATAATCAATATAGGCAAAGATCTTCAGGGGATACTAAAACCATCAGGTGAAAAATTATTACAACTGGAATATTCACTTTGTCTCAAAATATCACCCTCAAAGTGTATTTCCCTAATAAAAGGAAAGCTTATCTTTACAGTGGAAAGATCTGATAGAACCACCTTAATCGAGTGATTGAAATGAGTGTCACCAACATTTGGAGAAACTAACATTTTCTGTGTCCTAAAGTGATGCGATGAAAAATACTGCTAAAGGGTGATATTTAAAAGACAGTATAATTATCACTCAGATGCAGATATAAAATGAACATGTGTCAAAGATATTATTTAAATCATTAATTAACATGAGAACTCATAGCGTGTTACAACTGGCTCAAAGGAGAATCCAAAGAGAGTCCAACGCATAGATAGGCTGTCAGAAATGCTGAAGTTAAGTTGCCCAATGGGTGGAGGATTGTTCAATGTCCATAAGGCAAAAACCAGTTGCACATTCAATGGACACAATGTGCATTTCTAAAGACAAGAATCATAGATATTACCATCGGTATTCTACAATCTTCCAAGTTGTGAAATAGCTCAATGACAATGAAAGGCACAAAACCCCTTATAGAATCAGATAAGTCCAGCAGGGTGCTTTAGATGATGCCTAGCCTTCCACTGAAGTTGCTCAATATTATTTTTGGTCCATTTCAAGGTCTTCCATAATTTTCCCTGATAGTAAACAATATCACTTATTTGATATTCTTATCAAGGTGTTTAATTTGTTTTAAGTTTATTTATTTATTTTGAGAGAGAGAGAGACAGTGCGAGTAGGGGAGGGGCAGAGAGAGAGAATCCCAAGCAGGCTCCGTGCTGCCAGCACAGAGCCTGACACAGGGCTCAAACTCACAAAACCGCAAGATCATGACCTGAGCCGAAACCAAGAATTGGACCCTTAACCGACTGAGCCACCCAGGCGCCCCTTAAGATGTTTAATTTAAATCTAATCAAAATACAACAATTGACTCCAGATTGTGGAACATTCTGTAAGAAAACTGAACTAGACAATTAAAAAATGTCAAAGCTCTGAAAGACAACCCCCTCCAAAAAAGTCATACTACTATTCCAGATCAGGATTATGAATGACAGCCGAGGGCCAAATCTGTCCAGAGATCTCTCCCGTAAACAAAGTTTTATTGGAATATAGCCATACCCATTTGTTTATATACTGTTTATGGCTGCTCTTGCCTACAATAGCATCGAGCAGTTGCAACAGAGCCCACAAAGCCTATTCTACCAACTGGCCCCCTATGGAAAAGTTTTCCAATATCCGTTCTACATCAATGGTTCACAAAAGTGTGGTCCTTGGACCAGCAGTTTGGACATCACCTTCCCGCTTGTTAGAAATGCCAATTCATGGGCCCCACTCTGACCTACTGACTCAAAATCTTTGCTGATGGGCCCCCATATAATTCCTCTCCAGGAGATTCTCATACACATGAAGGTTTGAGAACCACTGTGCTGAATTAAAGGAGAATAAAGAGGCAAGACAACAAAATGCAATACATGACCCTTAATTGGAGACTGGACCCCAAAAAAGGAAAGCATAAGGGACACTTGAGGATAATTGGCAAAGCTTGAACGTAAATTTTATATTAGAAACTCTAAAGTCAAATGGATAGAGCATAATTCTCCTGTATTTCGTTTAAGCAGCAAACCTTTGAGAAAATGGAAACTCCAAGGTGTTAGCTCAAGACCCCATGTTATGAGTTGAATTATGTCCCCTGAAAAAATATGTTGAAGTCCTAAGCCCCATTACTCCAGAATGTGACCTTATTTAAAAATAGAGTCCTTGCAGATGTAGTTAGTTGACCTTAGATCAGAACGGAGTAGGGTGGGCTCAATCCATTAAGACTGGCATCCTTATAAGAAGTGGAGTAGAGGGGCACCAGGGTGACTCAGTCAGTTGAGGGTCCAACTTCAGCTCAGGTCATGATACCGCAGTTCCTGAGTTCAAGCCCCGCATCGGGCTCGCTGCTGCCAGCCTGTCAGCAGAGCCTGGTTCGCTACCTCTGTCCCCCTCTCTCTGCTCCTCCCCCACTTGCACTCTCCCAAAAATCTAAGAATAGAAAGAAAGAAAGAAAGAAAGAAAGAAAGAAAGAAAGAAAAGAAAGGGAGAGCGAAAGAAAGAAGGAAAGAAAGAAAAGAAAAGAAAAGAAAAGAAAAGAAAAGAAAAAGAAAGAAAAAGAAGCAGAGTAGAGACATGGAGACACGCAGAGGGGAAGAAGGCCACATAAAAATGGAGGAGTGAAGCATCTACAACAAATGACACCAGGAATTGGTGGCACCACCAGAAGCTGGGAGAAAGACAAGGAACACATTCTCCCCTAGAACCTTCAGAGAGAGCATGGCCCTGCTGACACCTTGATTTTGGGCTTCTAGCCTGCAGAACTATAAGACAACGCATTTCTGTTGTTTCATTTTGCGGTACTTTGTGTTAAAAACAAGACAGCAGGCCCAAAATGGAATCACTTGGGCTGAGCTCCATGCCACCAAACTGAGACTTAATTACAATCTGAGCCTCTCCCAGAAATGGAATCTTAAACCAGTCAGTCAGGAATCACCAGGTCAACACGAGTGAGGTACTCTGCTTGAGAGACCCCTGCCGTCTCCTGTCTCCCCCCGAAGGAAAGTGACCTCGACTGACACCACCAACCTACTTGTTGCCAGTATGACTTCCCTCTAGGTAACTCCCTCTTTGCTAGTATAACTCCCCCTCCTCCCTTCTGTCTATAAAAGTCTTCCATCTTGTACTCAGAACTCCATTCTGTCTGCTAGAAGAGATGCTATGCAATTCCTGAATCATTGACTAAAGCCAATGACATCTTTAAAAATATACTCCGTTGAGGTTTTGTTTGTCACAGCAGTCTTAGAACACACATACACCTTGCAACTAACAGGACAGATTCAGGCTTGGAATCCAGGTGTTCCAAACACGACACCATCATGAAGCCTCAGTCTTCTTGCACCTGACACTTGGCCTGGCTTTGGAAACACAAGTTCAGCTGACAGACCATGGAAAAACATATGCTACTGCTGTGGGTTTCCCTGCTTGGTGTCTGAAAGAGTAGTAGCTGCAGGTAAAGCCAGTGGGGGCCCCTTTGGAACATAAACCACAAGTTATCAAACTGATGGTGCTCAGAGGTCTCTCTGAAACTCAGGCAGAAGCATGCAACAAAATTCCAGAAACTTTTCTGAATACCCAGGAAAGGGCAAAATTGTACTACGAGATCCTCAAGTTATGTTGTCATTTCTATTGGGTGTTTCCTGATCCCTACAACAATAAACAAAGTAATCTATTTTCCTAGAAAAAAAAAATTGTATGGTAAATAGTATTAAGGAATCAATGCTAAATTTTGGGGGGTGAGATAATGATATTGTCATTTTGTAGAAGAATGTCCTTGTTCTTACGTGACACATGCTGAACATATCATGCATGCTAAACTACATGCTAGAGTCTCATGATGTCAGCAACTTTCACATGGCTCCAAAAGGAAAAGATATATGTATATAGATAGAGACGAGATGTCCAACATATTAACAGTTGCTGCACGTAGATGAAGGGGGTATCAGTGCTCTGTACTATTTTTTCAGTTTTTCTGGAAGCTTGACATTTTTCAAGCATAAGTTGGGAAAGAGGTCCCGTCAGGGAAGCGATTGCTTCTGAGATGAGCCTGGAAGGAAGTTGGTGGCGGCAGGTGGTAGGGGCGGCCCGGAGAGTGGACATAGAGAAAGGGCATTGCAGACGGAGGAGAGCAAGAACAAGGCACAGGTGGAAAAAGACAGAAGCTGTATAACGAGCAAGACCTTTTGCTTGAGCGAAAACCACATGGGAATAGAAAGAAACTACTTTGGCCAAGGATTGTGCTAGACCCTGGCCTTATAAAATATAATCCTTCCCAATGGGGTGCCTGGGTGCCTCAGTCAGTTGAGCGTCCGACTTCGGCTCAGGTCATGATCTCGTGGTTCGTGAGTTTGAGCCCCACGTCGGGCTCTGTGCTGACAGCTTGGAGCCTGGAGCCTGCTTCAAATTCTCTCTCTCTCTCTCTCTCTCTCTGCCTCAAAAATAAACATCAAAAAAAAAACTAAAAAAAAATATGAGGAATTCAGGCATAAAAAATTAAATACCTTGCCCAAGGTCATGCAATTAGTAAGAGACAGAACTTCAATGTGAGTTGTATGATCTGGTACAAAAGTCCACGATTTTAACTCAGAAACTGCCTCCTCAGTGAGATATTTGGAGCCTGAGAGAGAGAGGTTCACATTTAACTCTTCAAGAAATCCATCTGGTTTTACTGACTTCAATAAAAGCATCAAAATTAAGGTGACGAAAGGGACAGCAGGAACCCTTTTGTCCTTTGGCAAGAACTGGTTAACACCTGGCCAAAAGTAGAACTCAGGACTTGTCACTAATCAGGGCACCTAGGTTCCTTAAGACTATCCAGGGGGAGGGAGAGTGGGGGAGGAGGTGTGAGGCAGGTAGAGTTGCTGTCTTCCTGTAGGCATTCCCTTCCCTGCTGGCAAAGCCCACCTTCCACTGAGGCTAAATACCATGCATCCCAGCCATTCTTGCCACCAGAGGGAGAGCCTAAGATCCAATCCTGACAATGGAGATTGGTGAGAAGTCTCCTAGAACCTTCTGCAAGATGTTTTCCTCCCCAATAAAAAATGAAGCAAAGGAGGAAATTCACCACCCCCTTTTTTTGCTGGATGGAGTACTTTCTGTATAAGGCACTTGTAGCTTTACCTGGAGGGAATATATGGCCAACACAGCGGGAGAAAGATGGAAAACATCAGGGGCTTTGATGACATTATTGACCACTTCAAGGAAACCCTGGAACTGACCAGTATCTCATCATTTACTTTGTGACACAATAAATAAATTTGCTCAAGCCATGTGTGTTAGTTAATAATTTATTGCCTCCCAGCTCCAAATGCACTCTCTAATATATGTTCTGTGATAAAAGAATTTTTTTAAAGAAGTTCCTTTTAAAGTGAGCATGTGGAAATGCAAGCTGGTGCAGCCACTCTGGAAAAGTCCAGGGGTTCCTCAAAAAACTAAAAATAGAACTACCCTACGACCCAGCAATTGCACTACTAGGCATTTATCCAAGGGATACAGGTGTGCTGTTTCGAAGGGGCACATGCACCCCCATGTTTATAGCAGCTCTATGGACAACAGCCAAAGTATGGAAAGAGCCCGAAGGTCCATTGACGGACGAATGGATAAAGAAGGTGTGGTATATATATATACAATGGAGTATTACTCAGCAATCAAAAAGAATGAAATCTTGCCATTTGTAACTACGTGGATGGAACTGGAGTGTATTATGCTAAGTGAAATTAGAGAAAGACAAAAATCATATGACTTCATTCATATGAGGACTTTAAGAGACAAAACAGGTGAACATGAGGGAAGGGAAACAAAAATAATATAAAAACAGGGAGGGGGACAAAACAGAAGAGACTCATAAATATGGAGAATTGCTGGAGGTTGCTGGAGGGGTTGTGGGAGGGGGATGGGCTAAATGGGTAGGGGCACTAAGGAATCTACTCCTGAAATCATTGTTGCACTAGATGCTAACTAATTTGGATGTAAATTTTAAAAATTAAAAAAGGAAATTAAAAAAGGAGAAAGAAAGAAAGAAAGAAAGAAAGAAAGAAAGAAAGCGAGCACAATGTTAAGGTTTCTGAGTAGAATGAACTCTGGAGCGGCACTGGGCGAGGGGACAAGCTTCTCCCATCCTTTCCAGAACATCCATGCCACTGGTTGCTGATCATGTGCTACCCTCCCCACCACATTTCAAAGGGGGACCTATTGCAACTGCAGATCAGCACCAGCCTGGCCAACCCAGAGAACTTCTCTACTCTTCAATGACCTGAATCCTACCCTCTCTGATGAGATCTGAACCCCTCTCAAGGCTGCCCTTCCTTGGGTCCTCTCCCTCAGCCCTAGTGTACTCTATAGACTTTCTTCATACCTTGTAGTTGCTCTCTTGTCATAGCTAATAATTTTCTATATTAAACATGCCTGTTTCTGTCTTCTGGTTGGGCCCAGATTGCTATACCATGTTCAGTTGGCTTTTGTATTACTTGTAGCCAAAACATACCAACAGACCCAATGCAACACTTAGCAACTGGTTGGGTAGGACAGACAAGGAAGAAGACATCAGTGATGATTAAAGTTTCTAGATGGGAAGGCTGGTGCTTCCAAGAACAGAAAGAGGGAACAGAAGAGACATGAACTTGAGGAGAAAGATGCGAAGTGTCTTTCTGTGAAAGAGCGAGTCTGAGGAATACCCAGAGAGAGAAAGGTGCCCAGCAGGCAGCTGAAAGTACAACACTGAACATGGAGAAGAAGCTGGAACTGGAAGAAATCATGGGGGGGGGAGACACAAAGACATGAGAATTGGTGGTAGGAGAGATAACTGGACATCAGCCAAGTGAATGAAATCACCCATGGAAAGAACAAAAAAGAAAAGAGATTCTTGGCATATTAGAGATCTATTGAAATGTGATAAATTACCCTCCAACGTAGTGACTTAAAATAACAATCACTATTAATTCTCACAACTTTCTGTGGGTCAGGAATTCAGACCAAGCCCAGTAGGGATGGCTCCTTTCTGCTCCAGGACTTCTGGCCCTCAACTGGAAGCTTCAAGGGTTCAGGCTGAAGTCATCTGAACACTCATTCATCCCCATGTCTGAGGGGTGGTGCTGGCTGTCAACGGAGACTTTAGCTGGAATGCCTGTGTGTGGCCTCCACATGTAGCCTGAGTGCTTTCAAATATGGTGGCTTGGCTCCAAGTCAAGCAGAGAGAAAGAAAGGGAGAGAAGAGGGAGAGAGGTGGACTCCACTTGGGAGTCATTTAAAAGTGGTTTGGGCATGTGCCATTGATCAGGGCAGTCACCAGCCCCTGTGCAGTTTCAAGGGGAGGGATCCTAGACCCCAGTTCTCAGTGGGAGAGCATCAATCACACCACAAGAAGGGAAAACGGAATGAGATAAATATCAAGCAGTGGGCATCTTTGGAAAGAGCTACTTGCCATCCTTGGGGAGCACCGTATTTATGGGGAAGAGAGAACATGCCAGAAAAGGAACAGAGGTGTAGAAAGAGAACAGAGGAGATTCACAGGAACCAAGAGGGAAGAAAATTTCCTGTGAAATTCCAGTTGAGAGCGGTGTGGAGTTCAGTTACAAGAAGCTCAGATGAAAATGAATGGTGGTGGCTGTGTTCTGGGAAACTCCCGCAAAGATGACACTTTTAGGTTGGTGGCTGAAGAGTCAAGCCCTTAGATTAGAGATATCTATTCCTTAGGTTCCCCTGCTAGGAAGCAAGACAGCCTCATGGAAGTGAAAAGATGGGAAAATAGACAGTGCCCTTTTAAACAAACCATTATCTGGCTGTCATTCCTTTAGTTTGTAATGTTCCCCTACAAAGAGAGTTAGGAGCTTATGAATATATACAAACCATTAGATCCATATTAGCAAGACTCCATATGAGTGCATTCTCTCACAAAACTATAAGCAGGAATGGGGGACCCTTTGGACTACCATCATTGTCTTCTCACTCTCTACAAGAGGCATAATTGTAAGAAAAGACAGTAAAGCGAATTCCACAAACACATACTTAATACTTGTGTTTTAAGTATTTTTGTATTGGATACTTATTTTTGTATTGACTACTTATAATTGATATGATACTCAGCACTAGAGGACCAAAGGAGGCACAGTTCCTGCATCAAGGGACTCACAGGTTTAAGAAACAGAACAAGTGAACAATTTTCCTACTCAGGGGAATAAGTAGGTAGGTACTTACCTGCAGGAAACAAAAGGAGACAGAGTTTCCTCTAAGTCCAACTCAACCTGGAAGAATCAAAGGGAAGCAGACCTGCACACAGGGAGAATGCCATGTGAAGATTGGAGTTATGCTGTCATGGGCCAAGGGACCGCCAGAGGATGGAAGAGAGGCCTAGAGCCTTCAGAGGGAGCACACCCCTGCCACTACCTTGATCTGGGACTTCTAACCCCCAGGACTGGGAGACAAAAAACTTCATTTGCTCTAAGCCACCCAAGTCCTTGTGGTAGTCTGCTGTGGAGGCCTAGGAAACTGACCCACCAGGAGACAATAATGACCATTCGGGTGAGGCAGCCACTGTGGGGACAGAGGGCAGCAGGAAGTACTCATCAGATTTGGGGGCTCCTTGTGGAGGTTGGAAGAGAGGGTTAGGACAACTCCCCAGTTTCTGTAGGATGACGGGGTATTTGGTGGTGCCATCTGCTGAAAAAGAGGAAATCCTCCCAGAATACAAGCTCCGCAGCTGTGTTTTATGCAGTGTGACTCCTAGTGTCCAGAACAGTGACAGCTCAGTACCCAGAACAGGTAATTACTGAATGGGTGGGGAGCCTAATGAAATAGGCGAAAGGGGAAGGGTATCTGTTTTATATCTATAACACACACATAGACATTTTTGACATTTCCCCACCAAGTTTTTCAAGTTCCATATAAATATAATTTTTGTGCAGCCTTCTTTTCAGTGTTCTCTATTGTCCAGATTTTTTATCCCTCCTGTGTACCATTCCACCCCTTTTCCTCTTCCCTTATGCTAAGATGCAAATTTTCTAACTCAAGGAATCAGAACCCATGGTCCCCTAGAGGAAGCGTACTTACTGATTCCACCACAGTGCTTGACACAACTAAATGCTCCATAAAATACCTAGTGTTGTTACCCTAATAGTGAACTTGTACCTGTCTGATAAATCTGGACATATCTTCTCCTGGGGGCACCTGGCTGGTTCAGTCAGTAGAGCATGCAACTCTTGATCTCAGGATTGTGAGTTTGAGCCCCATGATGGGTGTAGAGATTACGAAAGAAAGAAAGAAAGAAAGAAAGAAAGAAAGAAAGAAAGAAAGAAAGAAAAGAAAAAGAAAGTCACACAATAAATCTGGACATACTTCTTTTTATTTCATTTGATTTCTTACTTGCCTCCTTCTTTGTCCTTTGTTTCATGATTACTCCTTCATTCTGACCTGTGTACCCAATCCACCACCACTCTTTTGACCTAATATGGAAGAAATGTATATTAGTTATCTTCTGCAGCTTTGCGAATTATCCCCAAACTTCACAACTTAAAATAGCAACATGCGTTTATGATCTCCCATGCTTTCTGTGGGTGGGCAGGGAGGTTCTGGCTGAGCATCTTCTAAGGTTGCCATCATCTGAAGGTCTGACCGAGGTGGGTCTGCTTCCAAGGTGTTCGCTCACATGGCTGGCTAGTCAGTATGACTATTGGGGGGGGGGGGGGCTCCAGTTCCCCTCCATGGGGGCCTCCCCACCGGGCTGCTTGAGCATCCTCCCGGCACAGTGACAGAGTCCTCCCCCAGAACAAGCAATACAGGAAAGCAAGGTAGATGTTGCAGTGCCCTCTGTGACAAGGCTTTAGAGCTGCACACTGCCACTCTGGCCATATTCTCTTGGTCACAGTGCCCAGACCTTATATACTATAGATGGAAACTACACAAAAAGCACAAATGCCCGAAGGTGAAGTTGACTGGGAGCCATCTTGGAGATTGGTTACTATGGAAAATCAGAGAGGAAGGTGAAGAGAGGACATTGAAGGCGTAATAAAGGGAAAATAGCCATCATAGGTGTGTCTTAGGAATACTCTATTCAGTCATTTCACTGTTTTTCCTTCATTTTAAAACTTCCTCTGAATAAAACTCATCAAAAAACACACAGCAACATCTCATCCATGTGAAGTTATTTTTTGAAAATCGATCATTTTAACCCACGGTCACTGAAAATTTTGCATCCTATTTCGGTTGCTGTTTCTGTATTTTTAAGTGGGGGGTCAAGATGAGTATGATGGGATTATGAAATATCCCTTCAATTTTCTTGTGCTCCAAACTATTCCTCTATCTAGTAGCCTGTGAACTCATTCATTGTCTCTGAGAATTGCATTAGTCATCATAAACACACTTATTTCATTGGGCCTATGTCGTCAGTGTTGCTGTGTATAAAAGGCCACATAGCACACATCACAAAAAATGCAAGTCTATCCCAAGCAATTCTCTCCGAGGAGCTGGTGGTGGTGAGAGATTGGGCATATGGGTTAGAAGCTAGCCTCTGCCTCTTGTTAGCTCCTTGACCTCGGACAGGTCTTCTAACTTTAACTCCACTTTCTTCTTCTAGAGCAAGGGTCAACAAAGGTCCTATTAAGGGCCAGATAGTAAATATTTTAGGTTTCATAGCCCACACAGTCTCTGCCCCAACTATTCAACCCTACTTTTGCAGCATGAAAGCAGCTGTAAATACAAGCAAAGAAGCATGGCTGTGTTCCAATAAAACTTTATTTACAAAAACAGGCACTCAGCCAGATTTGTTCCAAGGACTATTGTCTGCCAACCCCCAATGTAGAAAATGATCCATACAAAACCATTATAGTTGAGGGCTCAATGTCTGTTATAACCCAGCTGATTGTTTTCTATGTTAATCTAAGGTGTTGACCTCCTGGGCCATGTTAGTTCAGACAGGTGCATGCCGAAGCCATTCTGTGCCAGTGAGATATGAGGAGAAGATTACTGGAAGCTTCAGGGAAATCACCATCCTTGCACATAGAAAAATTCTGCTGCACAAAGCTAGCCGCTCTGTACCCTAGTCAGAAACAAGATGCTGACTGGCGGCCACTAGCCGCTATTGGCCATCCTACCAGCCTTAGGAACAATTTTACAACGTGGATGGCAGAGAGAAGCCTTTCTCTAGATTCCTTTTCACGCATGCTAAAGAAATTTCCAACTTCTCTTTATTAACTCTGAATTGGATCATCTGTTATGTCAGCTAAAGTCACCCCAAGTGAAAACTTAATCAAAGGTACTTACGGAATCTAAATGGGACAAGGTATGTGACTGTGACATGTAAGTTTAAAGCTCTGCCGATATGAATATTGGTAATCTTGAAATAATCACAGGGCACCTGGGTGGCTCAGTCAGTTAAACGTCTGACTCCTGATTTTGGTTCAGGTCACGATCTCACGGTTGTGAGATTGAGCCCTGCATCGGGCTCCATGCTGAGTGTGGAGCCTGCTTGGGATTCTCTCTCCCTGTCCCTTTGCCCCTCTCCCCCTCTAAATAAAATAAAATAAAATAAAATAAAATAAAATAAAATAAAATAAATAAAATAAATAAAATAAAATAAAATAAAATAAAATAAAATAATTGCCAAGAACTTCTCCCCCAAATCATCATTGAGTCTTGGTCACGTTGACTATATACACATGCCTTTGGCACCCATATTCCATTGGAAAGTCCTTCCTCTCTCTTCAGTAATAATAATTTAAAAACCCTGCAAACTATCACTTCTCTTAGCTTGAGATTCCCGACCCACATAAGAAAAAACTTGGTGGAAAGAAACCAACGCTAATTATTAGCTTGTCAAAGTGATGAAGTTGGTGGCATCTTGACAGCAGCCACAAGGGCTGGTGAGGGTGCTTACGAAGCAGTCTTTCTTTTTTCCTCTTTCTTCCTCTCCCTCTCTCTCGCCCAATCCCTCTCCCTCTCTTTGTCTCTGTCCCCATCTCCCTCCCTTTCTTCATTTTCTGGAAAGTAGCGATGCAGAAATGTGAGTCTGAGGGGTGTGGGACTGGAGTCAATAATTGGTCTTCTTTGACGAGCCACCTTCTGTGCCTGAGGAGACAGACCACTACATTCAAGCTGTTACTCATCCTCAAAGATTATATTCTCTATCAGAAAGGTATAGATAGGGATTTGTAGTTATTTCTTTCAGTCAAAAAAATGCTGAGTAACTTACAAAGTGAAAACACGGTCTTATTCCCTCTCCTTCTCTCTCTCCACTCCCTCTGGGGCGACTTCGCACAACCAGCCGTATTTTTTTTCTATTTCTTTGTTTAATCTTTCCATGATGACCCGGTTCTGTGAGGATTTGAAAACTTGAAACAAAGAAATAAATCTAATATAACATTTCGGAACCTATGTTGCTTGCAACTATGTTGCAGGTACAGCATACCAGAGGATATCTATGTCCGAAGTACTGTACTGAGTGATTGATGGTTTGTGACAACCCTGTAAAGCATTATTATCCGCATTTACACGTGAGGCGATCGAGGTTCCCAAGAGGGTAAAACAACTTGCCTAAGACTGTAGAACAAGGAAGGGGGGGCGGGCTGGAGGTAGATCCATGTCTGGGGGATTACAAAGGAGGTTCAAGAATAACTCAGCTCAGAAAGCATGAAAATTGTGAGTCTGCCAGAATCTCCTGTTACACCACGCTGCTGGCTGAGAGCCCCCGTCCAATAAGGGTGGCAGGACTCTAGAGACACAAAATTTGGACACGAGTGAGGAAAGAGCCAACCTGCCCAGTGGAGAGACTGGTGGGCTGGAGCTGTCCCTGCTCGGCCACTGCCCTCAAACCCAAGCAGCTCTGTCCCAAGATCAAGTTCACACATGACAGAACCGGGACACCAAGCTCCAGTCTAGTTTCTGACATTAATCCCATTCCTTTTTCTTGTTTAAATTTTTGTTAATGTTTATTTATTTTTGAGAGAGAGAGAGAGAGAGAGAGAGGGAGAGAGGGCACGAGGGGGGAGGAGCAGCGAGAGAGGGAGACACAGAACTTGAAGCAAGCTCCAGGCTCCACGCTGTCGGCACAGAGCCCAACACAGGGCCTGAACTCACAAACCATGAGATCATGACCTGAGCCAAAGTCGTCTGGATGCTCAACCGACTGAGCCACACGGGCATCCCTCCTTTTTCCTGTTTGAAAAACAAAGCTGAAAAAGCCCCAAAACAAAGCAACAACAACAACAACAACAACAAAAACCTTCCCTTTAAGTTCAGTACAAAACCCTTCTTCTCCACACCCCGTGGTCAACCCCTCTGGCCCCACCGCATCCCCACTCTGAATGCCAAGGAGGCCTCCTCTCCTAACTTTCCACTTTTGTGAATTTATTCTGGTAAACTCAAAGGCAGGGGCTATATCTTAGGATTGGTGTGTGTGTGTGTTTCCACTGCAACTGAGTAAATTTGAAAATCTAATTGGCTTTATTCAACATTCATAAATCAGGAGCATCTCATCAAGGGAGTACAAAGGAGCGCTGAGGAGCCGTTTAAGCAAGATGGAAGGATTTTTATAGGCAGGAAGGGGGGGGGGCGAGACAACAAGGTTATTAGCAGAAGAAAAGAAAGGATTATTTTAGGCAAGGTCACCTTCCCTTTAGGGGGAAGGACAGGGGGTCTTATCAGGCAGGCTACCTCCCTGGTGCTGACCAGGAAATTTCGGGTGGTTGGTTTAAAATTCCACTCCTGGGAGGGGTTGCAACTGCAAGTGACTCTTGATTTTCTGTCCTGAGACAGGTGATTGTACCTTGGGCCTGTTGTTGTTGTTTTTTTTTCTTAACACTACATAATATCTTTTGTGCCCTTCACGGGACCCAGTACAACACCAAGCACATAACAACACTCCCTGGATGTTGAGTCGATGTGGCAGGGGACAGGGGTCTAGAAGTGACAGCCTTTTCCCATCGGCCCTTGCATGCATAGAGCTGTTTACGGGATACAATATGGTTTTGCGGGTAAAGCACCTGGACTTCCAAGCAGGCAGCCTGGGTTTGAAATCTTGCTCTCCTAGCAATCTAGCTGGGCCATCTGCATGATTCACTTCTTCAACTTCAACTCCCTGATCTGTACAACATGAATAATAATTAATGGCTGTAAAGTGCCCAGCACTGTCCTCAACACACAGAGAGCACTTGGGAAAGGACTTCCAGAAGCTCCATACACGTCAGATGCTCGATAAATGGAATACGTTGTTGATGCAAATTGAATACGCTTTTTAGAATCTCTAAAAGTAAGAGAGAGAGTTTTATTTGAGCCCAAGGTAGGACAGCTGCCCAGGAAACGTGCTCTTCACCGGGAAGAAGGTGCTGTGGAAAGCGAAGAGTTTTTAAAAGATTATGTACTTTTTTACATCTTGTAAATGCTCAAGAGGTGACAGGTTAGCATATAGGCAGGAACTACAGGTTTTACTGTAAAGGGATGCAGGGCATAGGAGGTGGACCCATAGGTCAAGGACAAGATGGTTTTCTTTCAGGCTACTTGTTCACAAAGCCAACATACCATGTGTGCCTGGTGGCCATAAATCAGGCTTTGGGTTTGAACAAAGTTTATACACAGTCGTGCTGACTTTGAAAGAGATCTAAACTGGCCTCCCTCGTCCATCAGGCTTTCAGAGAGTCTTTCTCTCATCAATGTGTAGTAACAGTTTTTAAATATCGGTAACCAAGCCATCTGTTGAATGCACATGAAAGAGTAGACTAAGGGGACGCCTGGGTGGCTCAGTTGGTTAAGCATCTGACTTCGGCTCAGGTCGTGATCTTGAGATTCTTGAGTTCAAGCCCTGCGTCCGGCTCTGTGCTGACAGCTCAGAGCCTGGAGCCTGCTTCAGATTCTCTCTCTCTCTCTCTCTCTCTCTCTCTCTCTCTCCTCTCTCTGTCCCTCCCCTGCTCATGCTCTGTCACTCTCTCTGTCTCTCTCTCAAAAAGGAAATAAACATTAAAAAAATTTTTTTTAATTAAAAAAAAATACAAATGAACAGCGCTGGTTCAGTGCCCCCCGTATGCAGAATTCAGTTCTTCAGTGATGTCCATCAGGGACTCAGGAGTCACCTACACTTCTCTATGTTAGTGCTTCTCAAAGTGTGGTCCGGGGACCCCTGAGGGGCCCTGAACCCCTTTCAGGGAGTCCACGAGGTCAAAGCTGTCTTTATAATTATAAAATGTGGTTTGCCTTTTCCACTTGCACACACGCACAGAGCGCTGCTTTCCAGAGGTTATCTGAGGTGTGACGACGTCCTATGTTCAGCTGATAGCAGGACGGTTTGGTATTCCTATTTTTAAAAATTCTCAGTTTTAATTTTGAATATGGTAAATATCGATAGATATAACCCACATTTAAAAAAAAAAACAATTTGGGGGCTCTCGGTAATTGTTTACGAGTGCAAAGGAATCCCACCTGATACCAAAAGGTTTAAGAACCCTGGATCTAGATGTTTCTGCACTCCTTTCAGAGTGCACCTGGTGACATCCCCTCACACACGTTCATTCCCAGGTCGTTCTCTGTCTTCACCATCTTTTTATAAAGCCACGTGAGCTGTGGCGAGGATGCCCTTTGATTTTAGGATACATTTTTCTGCTGGGTCTTTTTAATTTTTTTTTCAACGTTTTTTATTTATTTTTGGGACAGAGCGAGACAGAGCATGAACGGGGGAGGGGCAGAGAGAGAGGGAGACACAGAATCGGAAACAGGCTCCAGGCTCTGAGCCATCAGCCCAGAGCCCGACGCGGGGCTCGAACCCACGGACCGCGAGATCGTGACCTGGCTGAAGTCAGACGCTTAACCGACTGCGCCACCCAGGCGCCCCATGCTGGGTCTTTTTAAATAAGTCCTGCCAGCATTTCTGTTGAAAATCACAGGCCACAGACACGCATGGAAGAGTCGATCTTCCTTTTAGGTTCAGAAAAATGTCCACAGTTTACAGGCTGCTGCTCCAGAAAATAGTCCCTGCAAACCAGCTGTTTCTAACTGTCCCTTGGTGTCTCATTTGATTTTTCACCTCGAATGCTGTGCTTTGCTTTAAACAGTTCTGTTCTGGAGTTTGCGAAATGGCTTTACTGAGCAGTTCTTACGATGATTTTCTGTTTCCCAAGAGTATGCTACAAGGGTCGCGGTTACAGAAGTTAGAAGAGGCTGGGTGGGGTGAGCTAATTATATATGGATTATTGCTTCACATTTTCCTGTCCCACAGACTCCATGCAGATGGTGTGATTGTCCACACAGCAGGGGCAGATCTGCCACCAAAGAGACAGAAAATCTTGGCAGGAGGCATACAACCTCCTTGGGCGTGTCTCTCATTGACCTTGGCATCCCTCCAGCAAATCTTTCCTTTTTGGTAAACGAGGGAGACAGCTTGCATGGGCTCTGCCAGGGCAAATCGGACACTGAGTTTCCCGAGCTCTGGAACTTGCTGGCTTTAGGATTCAGGGAGAAATTAGACACCTTTCGAGAACGAACAGCAAATGGACATTCCCCTTGAATCACACAGGCTTCGTTACCCGTCTAATCCCTTTACAAACAGGACCTTCCTGGAGGTATCCCCTCAGGAGATGACTATTCAGGAGACAAAATAGATCTGAATGTGTTTACAAAAGACATCTGCTTTCTTTGGCTGGTTGTTACCATTAAATCAAAATTTATATGGAATTTATAGTCCTTGGCGGAATAAGAATACAATCAAGGCTGAAAGGTTGAAGAGGTTAATAGACAGAAATGGAATTTATAAATTCCACGAATGTGTAGAACTCGTCTCCAGGGGTCCCTGAAATAATGAAATAAGGTCCCTGACTTAGAAGCACACACAATATGGCGGGTCTACAAAGACCAAACAAATCGTCGTAGTTAGCTTCTTTCTCACCTCCAGAGCCACCCCAGGCCTGGTCACCATCAGCTTTGGCCTCCTGACTGGCCTCTCTCTGTCCTCTGCTGTTAGGCTACAGCCCCTGGGAAATTTGAGAATGTTTAGAACACCCTAGAATCAGATTTCAAAGCACTCGCCAGTGAATTTCCCTTTCAGCTCTCCGACCCCGTCCCTACCTGAAATTCCTCTGCTTGTGACTCAGGGCCTCTCCTCTCTACCCTTGGGCCTGAGTCATCTACTTCAGACCAGGAACGGTTGGTAAATACTTGGCTACTAGGCCCCAGAGTTGCTGGCCTCTGGAGCAGACATGAAGATTCAGACATAGATTTCCAGAGCTGGTTTTTTGGCTCCCAGAGCTCAGATAACATATGCCAGGAGCTGCAGAAGCAGAGAGGCGGAGGGAGGGTCCCTTGGACAAAGCCTGGAGTGGGCCTTAGGCAGCAAAGAGTTCGAAAGAGAGGGAGACACCAGCCTCTGGTTGTGCTTTGCTGGAGATCTCCAGCCTTCTGCCCACCAAGTAGCTAGTTTTAGTTGACTCACGCCTGTACCTCAAGACTTCTCCAACTGTTGTTGGAGGGTCCAGGACACTCCATCATCTTCTAGAACTTCTAGAATGGAGGAGAGAGGTATTGATGGGGTGGGCATCTTGAGGGCAGGGACCGGGCTAGAGGAAGGGAAATCTCACTCTTGAACAAGACAGCTCACAGGGAACCAGTTTTTAAGCCCCCACATGGACTATAGTGACCTGTCACACTTCCCAGAACTGGGGTAACTGCCTTCACAGTGGAAAACATGCAGAAGCACACGAGAGCCATTTCCCACCCAAAAGGCAGAGCTTAGCCTGAAGGTGACAAGAAGGAGATTGAGAGCCATTAATAGTTTAGGTGCTAGGGGTCTCTGGGAAGGGCCCAACACCCTACTCTTGGGCCAGTGCTGGAGTGAAAGAGAAGAAAGTAAGAGAAACTCCAGGTAAACTAAGGAATGCCTGGCTCTGAGGGCAAAGCCCTTGAGGCTGCAAACCCCAAAGACAATTTGTGTGCCCACAGAGCACTGAGTGGTTGGGTAACAATGCCAATGGGCTCAAGAGAAGCTTCTGAAGGAGAGCAGAAGGCGTGACCCTCAAATATGTCATTTTGGCGTGTGGGCTATTTTGAGGGGAAGGTAGTCAAGGCCCAGCAGACTCAAGGAAAACTTTTACTGCTCCCTTAACCACCTCAAAGAATTTAGTTAGGCGACCTGGCTCAGAAAGAGAGCTATCATGAGAGATAACTGTTACCTGAGTGACTGATCTGTATGCCGGGGCAAACATCTAATTACCAATATCTGCTCTTCTTATGTCCTCCTCTTTGAAACCCAGGTCCCTGCCCCATTCCTTAGCTCGGGATGGCGGATAAGCCCCGACTGCCCGACTTGCCCTTGGGGCTCGTATTTTTATGGGGCTGCTATACATACAAAATTAAGTTAGCTTTTCTCCTGTTAAGCTGTTTTAAGTCACTTTAACAATTAGATCAGCCAAAGAACTGAAAAGGGTAGAAGGAAAAATTTTCCTCTCCTGTACTTCACAAGGGGGGAGAGCAGCAAGGAAATGGAGCCTTGAAAGGACTCCCCTGATTGGGACAGAGACCAACAAAGTTGGCCCAATGTATGTGGCCTTGCAAAATAATGTACCAGAGCACCTCGGTGCTTCAGGTGGTGAAGCGCCTGACTCCTGATTTCCACTCAGGTCATGATCTCACGACTCCTGAGTTCGAGCCCTGAGTCAGGCTCTGCACGCACAGCACCGAGCCTGCTTGGGATTCTCTCTCTTTCTCTCCCTCTCTCTCTGCCCCTCCTCAGCTCTCACGCTCTCTCTCTCTCCCAATCAAAATAAAGAAATAAAACATTGAAAAAATTGTAAAGCAAAGTTAATGAAAGAAAGAAAGAAAGAAAGAAAGATAGTGTACCTTCTTGGAAACCAGTAAGAACAAGAAGACCAAAGACCATAAAGCACCTCCCCACAACAGGACAGTATGGGAGCCTCCCCTGAACCCCAGACAATACCTGGGGAGAAAGAAGAATACAGAGAGGCTGGAAAGAATCCCCGGTTAGCCTAGCAGTCTCCTGAAGGAGATTATTGTAAGCTAGAGGCAACTGAGTCATGGCAGGATAAAATTCTCCCTCGGAAGAAACGAAAAGTTGTCAGCAAAGTTGAATTCAGTTTTACGGAAATCACATTTCTGCACACCCGTGTTTGTGGATGGAGAAATTTATGCCTTTTATGGGGTCATGGCCATCTCCTGCTAAAACACTATAATAGTTTCCCACCACACTTGTAAATGAATCCGGACTCTGGCCTCTGGCCTACAAGAATATGAATCTGTTCTCCTTCCTCTACTTCTGCCCCCCACCCCTCCCCAAATAAGCTTTTGTCCCACTGGTCCCCTTTGTGAACGCCACACTCGCCAAGTTCTTTCCTGACTCAAGGCTTATGTGTGTACAGTTTCTTCTGCCAGGAACACTCTTTCTCACACCAGCAGAGGAAACTGGCACCTTCTCAAATTTGGTGAGGCCAGCTGCAACTGTTCTAAATAGTTGTTCTCTCTGCATCTCATTCTCTATCTCAGCATGCTTCTCTTTTCTTCTTCACTTCCTAACCCTTCACACTTTAGGGCCATTTGCTTATTTATGATCTGTCGCCCCCACTAGACTCTAAGCTCCGTGAAGGCAGGAATTTTATATATTGTGCTCACAGGGATGCCTCTAGTCCTAGCACAGCACCTGCGTATAGTAGACACCTGTCAAATATTTGTTGACTAAGTGGATAAATAAGCAGCCAAATTAACCAAGCAGCATAACAAAGGACTCCAGAGAATGCACTGCAAGTCCAAGGCTAGAAATGACTCATTCTTCTCAGTGGATTTAGAGAGGGCTTTACAGAAGGAACATATTGCAACAGCATGGGAGAGAAAACCAACACTGTGGTCAAGAGATGGGAATGGGAAAGGCACAGGTATACCAGAAAAAAAAAAAATCAGAGAGGACAACCTTACTACAGCTTTAATGTTCTTCCATATTGGAAAAGGAAGTAGCTTCTAGGGTTTGGAGGAGGGCGAGGGGTTGGGTATAAGCAGGATGCTAGAGTGTAGCAATAGGAATAGGGTACAAGGACTACGATTAGGCATGTCACTTTACACTCTTCCCTGAGGCTGAGTGCATGCTGGATATGCCCAGTTCAGGGACTGTGGCTGCCTGAGACGTGGTTCTGTCCACTGCTGGGGCCATCAATCTCACTGAAAAACTCCCTGTTGTCAACTTCAGACGAGCACGACATAACTCATGTGACCACTCTGGGTTGTCATAGTTCTTGAGTGAAGGAAAGGAATCTAAAAGAAATTCCCAACGAGACCTCAGGTTTGGCATACATAC
Source organism: Prionailurus viverrinus (assembly GCF_022837055.1). NCBI lineage: Eukaryota > Metazoa > Chordata > Mammalia > Carnivora > Felidae > Prionailurus > Prionailurus viverrinus. The sequence continues at coordinate 144,542,460 of NC_062565.1, read as the reverse complement.
ACTTTTTTTGTAAATACTTAAAAACAACGTGATACATATGTGAAAAAAGCACATGATGTGGTGCTCTATGTCATTAGCCATTAGGGAAATGCAAATCAAAACCACAACAAGATATCACTTCACACTTACTGAGATAGCTAAAACCAAAAAGTGTCAGCAAGGATGTTGGAGACTGGAACTCTTATACACTTTCTGGTGGAAATGTAAAATGGTGCAGCCACTTTGGAAAACACTCTGGCAGTTCCTCAAATGATTACCATATGACCCAGAAATTTCACTGATGGTATATACCCAAGAGAAATGAAAACATGTGTCTACACAAAACTTGTGTTTATAGCAGTATTTACTCGTAATACTAATGGTGGAAACACCCCAAATGTCCAACAACTAACAAATGGGTAAATACAGTGTGGTATATCCATACAAGAGGATATTATTGAGCCATGAAAACAAATGAAGTGTCGTATATGCTACAATATGGATGAACCTTGAAAACATCATGCTAAGCAAAAGAAACCGGTCACAAAAGACCACATATTGTATAAGTCCATTTATATGAAATGTCCAGAGAAGAGAAATGTATACAGAAAGGAGATCAGTGGTTGCTTAGGGATGGGGAGGGAAGAGGTGGGGTGATAGGGAAATGGTGACTAAAGGGTATGTGGGCTCTTTTTGAGGTGATGAAAATGTTCTAAAATTGACTGTGGTGATGGTGGCATGTATCTGTAAACATATTAAAGTAAACATTGAATTATATACTTTAAATAGGCAAATTATATAGTATGTAAATTATATCTCAGTAAACCTGTTTAAAAAACACCATGGGGTGCCTGGGTGGCTCAGTCGGTTAAGCAACCAACTTCGACTCAGGTCATGGTCTCACGGTTCTTGAGTTTGAGCCCCACATCAGGCTCTGCACTAACAGCTTAGAGCCTGGAGCCTGCTTTGGATTCTGTGTCTCCCTCTCTCTCTGCCCCTCGCCCACTCATGCTCTGTCTCTTTCTCTCTCAAAAAAAAAAAAAAAAAAAAAAAAAAAAAAAACTAAAAAAAAAAAGAAAACAAACAGGAACCTACAGAATAGAGTTAGAAAGGTTTTTTAACATACCTGTTCTGGATAAAGCATGATACCCTTGTACTATATCAACGGGAGTCGTAGCTCTTTAAGCCCAGAACACATTCATCACTGCAGCATCTAGGTGACTAATGCAGTGCTGTGCACATAAGAAGAATTCAATAAAACAGTTGATTAATAAATGAACAGGAAAGTAACATTCCAGTGAGTATTATTTTTTCCAGGGCACAGAGTGAGCAAAGAGGGATGCATGCCAGGAGGCGGCTTGTAGATTAGGTGTTTGGTAAAACACTTTGCCTAAGGTAAAAGGTAAAACTTTTGCCTAATGCAAAGGTTTGGGTCAAACAGTAGAATAAACTGTTATGGCCTGTTCATTACAAACTTGAAGTCAAAGCAGTGAGTGATTAGTGAACTTTTCTCTGGCATGAATTGGGAGACTCAATCCACCATTTACTATCTCCAGCCCTCTATCTGTCCTCAGCTATGGTAAACATCATTTAAAGTCCAAAGCGTCAAAGAAGCAATAGCCTCACAGCCAAAAACAACACCCCCTGAGCAATTAAACACAGCCAGCATATCGTTATCATTCCCCAAATATCGCAAATGATGGCATCTTTCTCTTGTTTGATCAAATAATCTTCCTCTTTCCTCTCTACACTTTTCCACCCCTATGAATCGAGTGGTGTGGCATTTTAAGTGAATTGAAATTAATTTCATTTTGAGAATTTCATGCCCCTGGGGAAGAGACACCTAAAATTTGGGGCTGGAAACTCTAAAACTGAGTGGGGGGTATATGACGAACAGGTAAGGTCCGTGATGAAAATGCCATGTTATCTGTGACATAGTTAACTTTTACTTACCAATGGAAAAGGAAGTATTACACAAAGACAAGCTAAAAAGCTCATCCTTAATGTTGACAAGCATCCCTAATGATGTTGGTCCTGGAGTTGACCCAATTACTCCCTACTGGGCCTGTCAGGGCAGAAACATGGCATTTCTTCCTGCCTCTCTTCTTGTTAGCGAGCAATGAGGGTCTCCGCTCCCCTCAGGCAGCACTTAAACGGGGTACACTTGAAAGGGACAACAGCTGTGCCCTGTTCCGAGTCCAAGCCACAGGTTAATTGTTCACCTCTCACCAAACAGGAAACCAGACTCGTGTTCTGGTAGCCCGAAGAATATCACCCATGCAACACTTGGTAAAAGCTGGATAAATAGACCCCCAAAAGAATCCTGGATCTGTGGGGTGAGAATCCCCGGTTCCCAGGGAAAGAACACCTCCACCAGGCTGTCTCTCGGCATTCCCCTGCCCAATGCTGATGGCAACGAGGCATCCTGTAACAGCAACATTCCTGAGCCGGGCGTGATGACCAGGATGGACATCTGGGTCAAGCTACCCAGACCAGGAGAGGCGCTGGTTGAGGGCGGGGGGAATCTAGAAGGGATAGAAAAGGAGGGAACTGATGAATAGCATGTGGTGTCAAGGCTCCCTGCAGCAAAGGAGACCAACCCTACTCTTGTAAGTTTCCCCAGGAGAAGAGACGAACCAGAGTCCTGAGCAGCTGTTTCCAGGAGAAGGAAGGCTACTAAATGGACCAGTTGCACGGAATGTGGGCTGCAGCGGATGGCGGTATGTTCTCCATGCTCCCTCTTCACGTCCAAGGCATTCACACATCTCCAGGTGCAGGCGGTGTTTTCTGCTGAAGGCTCACCACCACGTGTGGTCCTCTGCCGAACCGAGCTATCCCACCCGAGGTCGCATCGCCTCCCCAGAGACACCGACATCCAATGATTACTTGATGCACAGATACAAAGCTTGTATCCCCTTACCTCATCAGGAACACACATGTGTATCTTAGTAACTATTTAACAACCAGGTCTCTAGGAAAAAAAGCCCGGCTTGTAATGTTGAGTAGTTTCCATGGTGTGAATACTCCCATTGTGGCCAATTTCAAGATCAAGTTGACATCACTGAGTGAGGAGCCGGAGGGGGTGAGCACAATCACCCCCACAAACCGGCAGGAACCGGCCGGGCACACCTTTCAGGGAGCCATCGGGGTTTCAGAGCTGCCGCTGGATGGGCTGAGACCTGGTGAAACCACAGGACAGTTCAGCTTGTCCCTCCACCCAATCCTGTGTCCTCGTTCCCGCAACGGGTGTTGGTCCTGAGACACTCCTCAGCCACACCTGCTGGTGATTCTCCATCACAGAAGCTGTTTCCAGGGGAACCTGAGCTATAATCGTCCCTAAGAGTTGGCCACTTTGGGGGTCTCTGTCTGTAGTCCTTCCCTGGGCAACTTCTTACTGTCCCACACTTGGCCATCACCTGTGGACCCAATGACACTACTCCCCTCTGTACTTGGGAAAATAACTTTCTGGATCCCTGTGGAAGCCGGACAGGTTTCACGGGTACTTACAACTCGACATACACAAAACAAGCTCGTTACCTTCCCCGCCGACCTGCCTTTCTTCTGTACCCTCTCTTTCAGGAATGATTCACCATCTTCCCCACAGCATACGATTTCAAAACAAAACCAAACAAAATCCACACAGAATTGCCTTTAACAGCTCGTTCTTCCTAAACTCCTGCCTAAACTCTCCTAAACGCTCTTGTCCCATCTCTGAAGGTCTGTCTCTGTGCTCACATCTGGTCTCCACCTTACACGGTCCTGTCACCTCTTGCTGCACTGTCCTGATGCCTCTGAGAGTCTCCCTCATTCTGTTTGCTCACCTCCCTGCCCACGCGGTCTACACCAGCAACCTCCAGAGTGGGTGGGCCTGCCAATCCAATGGAAAGCCAGGAGTACTAGGGTTTCTCGCTTTTTTATTTTCATCTGTTTTAACATATGGCCTTAATGTACATGCAATGCCCATAGGTGCTTATAATTTATAAATAAAAGACTTTTAGTGGAATGCCTACTCACTGTTGTTGTTTGATTTTTAGTGGTGCATGATCAAAAAAGTTTTCAGATCATAGTTCTTCTCTCGGTATCCGGTGACCTTCTTACCACACCGATGCTCTCACGTCCCTCCCTTACTCAGAGATGTTTGGTGACTCCCTGGGCTCAAATGATGTCCCTCATAAGATCTTCCTCAATTTCCCATGCTGTCAACCACTTCTTTCCCGATTTATGCAGACCTCCTGACATAATTTTTTTTTGCCTTACAATATAGAAATTGATGTAAAATGTCCTTATTCTCTGTCATAATTTAAGTTCATTGACGATAGAGGCTATATCTATATTTCCCCCCCAGAGCTTAGCACAGCTTCTTGCATACGGAGAATGAATGCTTGTTGAATGAATGTTTTAAGTATCATACACCTCATAGATTGATCCCGATAATGTATTTTACATTTCAGTAGTGGAGTTTTGTGGTTTTTTTGTCTTTGTTTTTGTTTCTGGAGAGAGCATAATGGTAGTTAATAAGACATCGTGCAGGTGTTTTTTTTTTTTTAATGTTTATTTATTTTGAGAGAGAGAGAGGCAGAGCATGAGTGGGGAAGGGGCAGAAAGAGGGAGACAGAGAATCCGAAGCAGGCTCTGGGCTTGAGCTGTCGGCACAGAGCCCTATTCGGGACTCGAACTCACAGACCGTGAGATCATGACCTGAGCCGAAGTCGGACGCTTCACCTTAACTGACTGAGCCACCCAGGCGCCCCAAGGCATGGTGCAGGCTTAAACAGTCACCCTCTTCAGGAAAAGTCAGTGCTCCCAAGCAGTCTCTGGGTTACAGGCCACAGCAACAAAGAGAATTCACAGGAAAATGCTACCACAAGGTGGCAGGACGACATCGGCCTTCGATATGTGCTTTTCCGGCTTGAATTCTCTTTGACGAGGTTATTAGCTTACCCGTCAAGCTGCCTCAGAACATGTCACATGTCCCCAGAAGAGAGTGCAATAGGAGCTGAGGGGTCGTCCTCGCTCCTTCCCACTGAGCCCTGACCTTTGCCAAGGGCACAAGATAACAGGAATGCCCGTTTCCCAAGCCCACGCTGCGCTATGAGAGCCGCTGACTCAGCAGGTCTGGTCCCCCGCGCACACGTCCATGCAGCCACCCGGCCTCCATACTTGTGGGGGGCACGGTGCCGGGGGGCTTCTACTGGCAACTTTCCATCTGCGCCAGTCACCTCCATAGACCCCAGAGGGCCAAGCAGAAGCTGACGTTTGTATGAACAAAGGGTACCCCCTGCGTGCCCCTGTGTGTCTGCAAGCACCCCACATTTGGTCGTCCCGGGGGGCCCACATGTGTGGCTCGCCACTAATGCTCTGTATCAACAGAATGCAGCCAGCAAAGGAGCAAAGACAGCAAAGACAGCAAAGTCTTTTGGTTTGACATCTGAGAGGCTGGTGGAGGTGTTTCGGCCTTTTTTTTTTTTTTTTTTTCTGGAAGAATGTCTGATGAGTAGCAAGGCGTCCTCCCCTGACCCTCTCTCCCCAGGACGAGGGCTCTCCAGGACCTCTCCGGAGAGGGGAGCCTCGAGTAGATCCTAGTGCAGGCCTGGGCCCTGCCCTCTCGGTCCCTCAGAATCCCCAGTCGTTTCCTGGCGGGGAGGGACCGAGGGCACTCCCCCCCTCCCCCTCCCCTGCATGTCACCAACCTTGAGACACCGCTTGAAGTTCTGACCTCTTGCATTTAATCCCCATTTTTTTTCAGGTGTGGGAACCAAGCTTCTGCCCTAGCTAGGAAATGGCTCGGTCGGGCTTGGCGGCCAAGCAGTCTCCAGGCTCACGCCTCCAACTTCCAGGCCCCCTGCCTCCCTGCACCGGGCGTGAGGAAGCAAAGGAGGGCTGGGTCTGCAGGCGGCAGAGGTCGCATGACCTGTGACTCCACTGGGAGTCGTAGGGATCGTCCCCCCAAAGGCCAGTCAAGACATCTGAGCGACCCCGGCCAGGGTGAGACCCACACCCTTCACCGCTCTGCCCCCAACGTAAAGTTCCGTCTCTCTGAGGAGACGCACCAACCGAATGCATTGCTTTCTACTCTCCAGTGAATCCATGGCTCAAAGTCGATGTTAAATTCAGTGCCAGAAAAGTGAAGAAAGAAATCCGATTTCTTACATCTCTCACACGGTAGACTGAGGAAAAGCACACCTTGAACGCCTGCTGCAGCAGATTCTCTGACACCGATACACTAATACCCCCGCAGCAGCGAGGGGTAAATAATCCCCCCTCCATGTGAACAGAGCACAGCCAGGGGCAGAGGTCAAGGGCCACGAAAGCAAAGGCCAGTGCATGTGGACAAACCTAGATTTGTCCAATGGCAACATCACAGGGTATTTTCACCAGGCCACGAAGCATTGGATATCAGAGACCAAGCTGCCCACGGCCACCACCTCACAGATGAGGACACTCGGCTCTGAGATGAAGTGTGGCTGCTTGGCAGTTGCTCGTCCCCTCTCCCAGTGCCTCCGACCGATGGCCCCACAGAAGACTCCGGGCTCCAGAATCTCCTCTCCTTCCGTACAAGTGACTCCTCTCAGTTTGCAGCTGCTGGCACCGCCTTATCTCAGATTTGGATAAAGAGAGCTTTGCTGAAAGCCTCTTGGCAGTTGTTCAGCGGAGGAATTTTTAAAATCGAAATAGCTTTATTGGGATACCATTGGCATGCAATAAGTTACATATTGACATAGAATGAACTGTCCCTTTAAAATTTTCTTTTTAGGGGCGCCTGGGTGGCTCAGTCGGTTGAGTGTCTGTGGCTCCGGTCACGATCTCCCAGTTTGTGAGTTCGAGCCCCACGTTGGGCTCTGTGCTGACAGCTCAGAGCCTGGAGCCTGCTTCGTGTTGTGTCTCCTCTCTCTGCCACTCCCCTGCTCACACTCTCTCTAGCTCTCTCAAAAATACAATAAACATTAAAATTTTTTTAATGTTTATTGTATTTTTGAGAGAGACAACACAAGCGGGGGAGGGGTAGAAAGAGAGGAAGACACAGAACCCAAAGCAGGCTCCAGGCTCAGAGCTGTCAGCACAGAGCCCAACGTGGGGGTCGAACTCACAAACTGGGAGATCGTGACCAGAGCTACAGACATTCAACCGACTGAGCCACCCAGGAGCCCCTAAACTGCTCATTTAAGGCAGAGAGCTTGGTAAGTTTCTGTATATGTATACACCCGTGAAACCACTGGCACAGAGGAGATAGTGAAAATACCCATCCCTGCCAAAAGCCTTGTGTCTCTCCTTTGCAGTCCCCATCTCCCCATCCTCTCCCCCCCGCCCCACCCCAAGCAACTGATGATCTTCTTTTGGTCACTATAGGTTACTTTGCATTTTGCAGACTTCCAGTTAAATGGAATCATATAGCAGTACTCTTTTTTGTCTGGATTCTTTCAGAATAATTATTTTGATATTCATCAATGTTTGTCAGTGTGTCAATAACTCATTCCCGTTTACTGCTGAGTAATATTGTGGTGTGACCATTGCTTGTTCATCCATTTATCTGTTGATGGACATTTGGGCTATCTGCTATGAACATGTGTGTACATGTCTTTGGACATATGTCTTCTATTTTCCTAGGTAAATACCTAGGAATGGAGTGGATGGCTCATATTGTAAGTATATGTCTAACTTTTAAAAATATTACTAAATGGTTTTCAAAAACAGTTGCACCGTTTTACACTTCCACCAGCAAGCAGGGTCTAAGAGTTCCACTTTTTCCACATCCTCACCAGCACATCATATGGTTAATCTTTTTAATTTTAGTCATACTAACAGGTGTGTATCTCATTGTGCTTTTAATTTGCATTTCCTTAGTGTCTATATCTTTTATGTGTTTATTCACCATCCTTATATCTTTGGCAAAGTGTCTGTTCAAACGTTTTGCCCATTTTTATATTGGGTTGTTTGTTTATTGCTGAGTTTTGAGAGTTCTTTATATATCCTGGATTCAAGTTTATTTCAGATACATGCTTTGTAAAGATTTCCTCACTGCTTGTGCATATCTTTTCATTCTCTTAACAGAATCTTTTGAACATCAGAGTTTTTAATTTTGATGAAATATAATTTATCAATTTGTTGTTTTATGGATCACGAATTTGGTGTTATATGCAAGAAATCTTTGCTTAACCCAAGGTAACAGATCTTCTATGCTTTCGACTAGAAATTGTGTACATTTAGATCTGCAATCTGGTTTGAGCTAATTTTTGCATATGGTTCAAGTTACGGATCTAAGTTCATTTTTTTATGTGGCTATATAACTGTTTCAGTGCCTCTTGTTGAAAAGACAATTCTCGCACCGCATTGCCTTTGCAGCTTTATCAAAAATCGGTTGTCCATAAATGCGTGGGTTTGTTTCTGGACTCTGTTCTCCTGATCTATTTGTCTACGTTTATGCCAATGCTACACATTTTTTATTGCAGTAGTGGAAGTTAAGGTCTGGTAAGAAACTTAAAAAATGGCCCCAAGGTCCACCCCATCCTAGAGAGTCTGCATTTCCCTCTTGCCTTCCCAGGACAAAGTGAAAGCCTTCATTCTTCTCCCAGAGTTCAGTGTGGCCCACCTTTTGCTGAAATGGTCTTCGAACAGCCACCACACAGGTTGCAGCAGAGAATATTCTGGGCTAATGTGGAGAATATAAATGATGTGATCTCTGCAGAGAATTTATCTCCAAGACAGGGAGAAGTGTTCTCCTGTAGGAACTGTGACTGTTAGTGTTCCGAGCACCGGGTCACCCAGCTGGACCCTTGCTAGCCATTTCTGTAAAGATTTGCAGATAGAGAGACTGAAGTTAACCATTAAAATAAAATTCAAGAATGTTAAAGAATTTACCGCACCTGCTCCCTTCCTTCTCCTTTCTTCTTCCAGCATCGTTCCCAATCTCTCTGCTTTGAAAATTATGAGCCAGTTATGTGCTAAAAAGGAGGTAGAAAAAAAGTATCTCTCTCTTCTTACACACTAGGGGCATGGTATTGATGAATGTGTGAGCCTGACAATGGGGCAGTTTGAACAAAACTGGAGAGTTTGAACAAAAAGTTAGGGAAATAGCGTGTTTGGAATCTCTCTGTACTATCTTCACAAATTGTAAATATAAAACTATTCTAAAATTAAAATGTTATTTTTATAAAGCCAGAATAGCCATTTGAAAGAAACGTTAGGGAAAGGGAAGGTTTACTAAAACTGCTTAAAAATAACACTGCAGCTCTAAAAAGTAATCATCCTCTTTGTTTATTATCTTCCCAACTGAAAAATGACCATTAACCTTCAACCTTCCAGATGCTCCTACTCGATTGGGTGTTTCTTTATTTCTTTAAGCGGTAAGAGGGTCGTTAGATGCCCCCATGAAACAGTGTGAGTGTGTTTTGGTTTCTCCCCAACCCTTCTGGGTGCAAACAACCTCCCATCTGTTCCTTTTTCTCCCCAACCCAGATTGTGTCATATTTCCTGGTTTAATCAGAGATAAGAAGAATAGATATTGAAAGTCTCCTCAAAGGAAAGTCCAGAGATGCTCTGTGATGTAGAAGGTATGAAAGCATGGGAATTCAAAGATGAGAACTTCAGGCTGGCATCATGTGTCACCACTGTTCTGGCATAGTAAAAATGGAGGACCTAAGAACATCCATTCTGTGACCTGGGTCTCCTGTTGACAAAGGCATTTCACTGGAGAGTATCAACTGATGGGATAATCCCACACATGGGCAAAGACAAAAACGGAGGGGTCTGTCACCCACTAACATCAACCACTTCCTTATCTCCTGGGTACAGCTTTGCCCAGGAAGGAGGCCATCTAGGAAATAACAGGTGTCAAAATGAAAGCAAAGGCCCTGGAAACTGAGCACAACAATGCTTACTGCTGAGTGGAGTTCCATTCATGTCAGATCCATCTTAGACTTCATCATAGAGGCTCATTACTAATAAAAATCACAAGAAGCTCAAGAGGAGACACAGTGTGTACAAGGCATAGTGTGTATAAGGGCAGTGTTAGCCCAAGACTTTGAGGTACTTACCAATGGGATGGGGAAGGCATTCAATATTCATTCATAGGTCAAGTCAATCCTGGTCCTTGGTGAGTCCCAAGGAAACTCGCCTTCTGGGGTTCACACCTATATGGGAGCAAGACGTATGATTTGCTTGTAACCAAGAGAATATGGCAGAGGTGATGGGATATCACTCTCCATGATTAGGTTACCATATGTATGCATAAGACTCTGTCTTGCTAGCAGACCTGTTGGGCTCTCCCTCACTGGTCTTGAAGAAGCCACCATGATGTAAATGACCATGGAGGACAAGCCCATGTGGCAAAGGACTGTGCGTGACCTCTATTTGCTGAGAGCAGCCTCCAGCAAGAAACTGAAGGCTTAGATCTGTGACTAGAAATGAATCAATTCTGACAACAAATAAGGGAGTTTGGAGGCTGACTGTTCTCCAACAGAGCCTCCGATGATCCTACAGCCTTGGCCAACACCTTGACTCTAGTCTGGTGAGATGCTGCAACCGAGAACCCAGCTAAGCCATGACCAGACTCCTAACCTCCAGAAACTCTGAGACTGTAAATGCATGTTTTTACAAGCTGCTTTGTGTGGTAATTTGTCATGTACCAATAGCTAACTAATAGAGAGTAAGATATACTTTTGTGTGTTAGCTACTTTTACTTTAAAATATAAAAATTCTGTTTCTCTTCATGCTTTGAGAAGAATCTTTCCCCACTCTTATTGCCATAAAGGAGACCCCGAAATCCAAGCTTGTGATAGACCCTGTCTGAAATACGTGATGGCAGAAAAGGGCAAACAAAACAAAAAAATAAAACACAAAAGGAGTAAACTAACTACAACAACAACAAAAACCAGGGTCCCATAACTAGAAGAAAAAGAAGGCATCATAAAAATAATACTCTCCCAACTGAGAGTCCAACCCATTTAATTGGACAGAGGAAGAAATAGGCCCAGAGGGGTGAATGGCTTACAAAGTCACCACTCTACACAAGGTCAGAGGCAAAACCCTTTCCCCATCCTTAATCCATGACTCTTATCACTAGAGCACGTTGTATGACTAATGTTTTTGGATGATCTTATTCCTCTGTTCTTTTAACCTATTTAGGAATATTTATTCAGAGAGAAAGCATTAAAATTAAAGTGAAGTAATTAGTGAAGATAAACACAAGTTTAAAAAAACTCAACAGTGGAATCAAACTTGTTACTTGGAAGAGAAACGCCCATTTGGCTGCCCTTTTAAAATATTTCCAACTGGTTTGTGCATACTTGGGACGTTGAATTACTCCCACAATCAAGAGCAGCAGAGTAGAAAATAGGAACCTGTTAAAGAAAGACAAAAAGTATTTCAGTGTTTGGCTTCCACTCTCTACCTCACCCCTCTCTCCTTATGAGTATAAACTCTTGGGGGTCTTTTCATATAAACAAATGGCAGTGTAGACTCTCTCACTGGAAGACGTTGAGCTTTGAGCTTCTAGAATCAAATGTCCTCTTTTCCACGTCAATAAACGAGTAGGTGGAGGGACCCACAAGTGGAGGGACCCGGGCCCAGGGGCTGTAACTCGGGCAGGGCCTCCGATGTGCCCCCTTCCCTCATGTGATTTCTGTTGGGCCCAACTCTGTCCCAGGAGATCCAGGAGAGTCCAAGAGCAGTGGTAGGTGTGTAAGCAGCTTCCTGGGGTCGGAACACAGCTGCTCATTGACCCCACAGTGGCTCTGGTGCCCTTGGAGAAGCCGCTTCATGGAATGAGGCCCGTACAAGCACTAGAGAGCCTGTCGTGGGTCAGGCCCTCAGAGAACAGCTTCTGGCATTTGCTTCCTGCATTGCTTTCCCCTTTTTATTTCAGCAGGCATGCTCTTAGGGATGGCCCCAGGTCCACAAAGGTCAGCGGGGCAGAGGAGGACAGAGGTTGCAGATAGAGGAGAGAAAGTCAATGCAAGGCCAAGTCTTGCTGTCTGACTCAGAGCTAGGTAGCCTCCCTGACTCTCCACTTCTCGGGTCTAGAATTAAATAGAGGTTGCTTCCGGCAACCTCACCTTAGGGAGCAAGAGAAATGGCATGGGTGAGAGCATGCCTCAGGTGTTTGTAAATGCACAGGTGCTGGCCTGAGCCAAACCTGCATCCATAATCACTTCTCACCCACGACCGAGGCCCCAAGTGCTTAGAAGTAACAATGACTGACAGGTGCTGGATTGTGTGCCGCAGTATCTGTGTTTTCCAAGTCGTAGGTAGCATTTAATCCTTGTGACTGCGCTTATGGGATGAACACTATTATAATCATCCCCGTTCTATAGATAAGGACACTGAGTCTTGGAAGGCGAGGCACTTGTTTAAAGTAGCTTGTGTGCTAGTATAGCCAGAAGGCAGACTCAGGCAAAGGGTCCAAGGTCATTTTGCCTCATGGCCTTGTTTTCTCAGATAATTAAAATGTCCCCAAAGAAAGGGACCAAACAGCCCAGGGAGCCACCCTCCCTCTCCGCCTTCCTCCCATTCTTCACTCCAAGCCCCCAACTTCCTCAGCTCTGAGACTCCTCTGTCTTACTCCCAGATGCCTGCATTCCAACCCTCCCTGGGCCCCTTCCATCACCGCCTCTATCGGGTCACCTGCTTCCATGGTGTCCACTGAGCACCTGTAGCCTTCTCCCAGCCAGTCCAGCTCCACCCTGCAGCCCAGGGGTGTTTCCGCCTGGCCCAGGGCTTGTCTAGATGGAGAGGTAGGAAGATTACGATTGTTGATCATTCGGCAAAGAAGGCTCCTCGGTGGCCCGGTGAAACCAAGACGGCATGATCAGATATAAAACACCTGCCTGTGTCAATGTCAGGGTGATGCCAGCCTGTCATTGCATGGAACTTAGCAGTGGATCGGAAACCCTGGTGGTGGGTTGCCTTTTAGGTAAGCCCCAGGAGGAAAAAGATACACAACACCAGAAAAAGAGATCGCACTTGAGTTCTGACGAGCTGCCACAGATTTTTTAAAATGTTCTGACGAGACCACGGGAACGAAGCAGCTCCTCGCCCGCATCTGTGAACCCGGGATCTTTGGCATTAGGTCAAGCCGCGGGCTGCGCAGTAGAGCCTCAGGGCACCCCCTCCAAGTCATTATGTGAATCTTTTTTTTTCCTTTTGTCAAAACAGTCTTTTAAGTTCCTGACGATCTTTCTTTTTCCCCCCTGGTTTTCAACCTCAAAGCTTTCGTGCATTTCCTATGGCTGTCCAATACATTTTCCAAGTGGAGACCTCTGTTCCTTATAGTGATGCTTGGAAAACCACACCTGATGTTCCAGTGGCGGTAGCTTTGATGTTGTTCCATCTGGAGACACTGGTCAGGACGCATCCTCCTGGACTGGCCACGGGGCCTCCTGTCGTTTCTACCCGATTAGCCACCAAGATGCTGTGGGTACTGTTAAGTGTGGTTGTATCTGATGAAGCGGGACCGGAAGCAGATGTGTGTGATCTACAAGAGCAAGTAAAGCAGCCACTCACCCCCTTCCCAAGTGATGGGGTCCTTGAACCCCAGACTTAGCTGTCTCCGGCCATCTGGCTGAGGAGCCCACACTGCACGGCAAAGTCACCAGCTGGCTTTCAGTATGGCTGACCCAGGGGTGTCCCTTTACCCTCCATGTCTACATGCTTACCTGCGAAGGTCTTCACTTGACTGAAGGGGCATGACTATCTCAGAGAAGACCCCGTCTTGGATCAAGAGTAACCTGCAGAGGGACGCCTGGGTGGCTCAGTTCATTAAACGTCCAGCTCTTGATTTCGGCTCGGGTCATGACCTCATGGCTCATGGGATCGAGCCCCACATTGGGTTCTGTGCTGACAGTGCAGAGCCTGCTTGGGATTCTCTCTCTCCCTCTCTTTCAAAATAAATAAATAAACTTAAAAAAAAAAGAATGACCTTCAGAGATTCATATTGAAGAATTGATGGGGGGCACAGTATTGGGATCTGCTTTAACATACTTGAGCAGCAATGAGTACCAACAACACTGAAACGGAGCGGGGTGCAGAGACCCGAGCTGCGGCGTGCGGACAACTGTTGAAGCTAAGAGTTGACTTCACAGGAATCCATGATGTGCTGTTTTCTCAATGTTTGTCTGTATTTGAAATTTCCCGTAAGGGAACGTTTTTCTCTTTTTAAGTGGATGTCAAGTTCCCGCGTTGGTGTAGAAAGATGGAGACACTCCTGACAGTCTAGTTGCCGATCGTTTCCTGCTGACACGAGTAGAAGACTAAGGTGAGTATTCTCACACTGTGGAGCATGGTGACTCATTTTTGCCTGAGTAGGTCAGTTGTTTGAGAGAAGGATTCATGTTCCTGGCTTGATGTGGCCACATAGTGGAGACAGACCACAGAAGGCCTTCTAATCTGGTGCTTTTTCAACCTGTGCTCTGTGGAAATCCAGGAGGTACTCCAGAGGCTCTGAGCCAACCTGTCCTGAGCACCTGTTGTGTAGCAGGCACTGTTCCAGTGCAGTGAAGGAGACACACCGATCCCTGCCCTCGGGGAGTCCACACTGGGGGAGGAGGCAGGGACTGACAGGACAGATACGTGCATCCGTGGTGACATGGAGAAACCAACGCAGGGAAGGGCGATGCGTTACACTGAGGGGAACGGTTATAATCTCCGCAGCCTCCCTCTAGACTCTCCAGCCAGCAGAACCTCAGCGGAAGCCACTAGCAAAGCATCATGGGTGTGCAGACCCCCAGCATCACACAGCTGAGTGCAAGAGGGAGTTGTTGGCGGACTCAACTTAGAGATGGGCCCAGAGGGCTCCCTGTGACCCCTGTGCCGGGGCTCCCCTGCCAAACACAGCCCATTTGTTGAACAAGCCTTGAACACCTCCTAGATGTCAGCCCCGTGCCACATGCGAGAGAGGTGACACTAGCAAGGCAGACACGGCACCCGTTGGGTGCACCTCATGGTAAGCCTGTGCTTGTATGCCAGTTTTTCACTCTCCTCCCAGGTTCCTGCCTCAGGCTCCACCCCTGCTGTGTGTACCCATCGTGCATGCGTGTGCCTGTGCGCCCCTGTGTGTGCGCACGTGTGCGTGTTGTGGTAAAGTGATGCATAACACAAAATTTACTGTTTAGCTGTTTTTAAGTGTACAGTTCAGGGGCATTAGCACATTCACAGTGTTGTATGACCGTCACCACCATCCGTCTCCAGAACCTCTTCATCTTGGCAAACTGAAAGTGGACCCACTGAATGATGATTCCCCATGTGTCCCCTGCCCAGCCCCTGACACCCACATTCTACTTTCAACCTGTATGGCTTTGCCCATTCTAGGGACCTCGTGTAAGTGGAATCATACAGTCCTTTTGTGTTTGGCTTATTTCACTTAGCAAAATGTTTCATGTTCATCCAGATTGTAGCATGTGTCAGAATTGCATTTCTTTTTAAAGCTGAATAATATTCCACTGTATGGATATACCACATTTTGTTTATCCATTCACCTCTTTTTTAAAAAATGTTTACTTGGGGCACCTGCGGGACTCGGTTGGGCGTCTGACTTCGGCTCAGGTCAAGATCTCATGGTTCATGAGTTTGAGCCCCGTGTCGGGCCCTGTGCTGACAGCTCAGAGCCTGGAGCCTGCTTCGGATCCTGTGTCTCCCTCTCTCTGCCCCTTCCCTGCTCGTCCTCTGTCTTTCTCTCTCTCAGAAATAAATATTTTAAAAATTAAATATAAAAAAGTTTATTTATTTTGAGAAAGAAAGCAGATACAAGCAGGGGAGGTGCAGAGAGAGAGGAAGAGAGAGAAAATCTCAAGCAGGCTCTGCACTGTCAGCACAGAGCCCAACATGAGGCTCAATCTCATGACCACGAGATGGTGACCTGAGCCAAAACCAAGAGTCAGACACTTAACTAACTGAGCCACCCAGGCGCCCCTCTCCATCTCTTGATGGACATTTGGGTCATTTCCACTTTTTGACTCTTGTGAATAATACTATTATGAACTAAGTGTACAGATTCCTGTCTGAGTTCCCAATTTCTTCTATACTCAAATCCAATTTGGGTGTATACTTAGGAGTGGAGTTGCAGGACCATATGCTAGCTCTAGGTTAACTTTTTGAGGAAGTACCATACTGTTTTCTGCAGTGGCTGGACCATTTTGCCTTCTGTGCAAAATCTGTGCAGCAGAGTTCTGAAGCCACGGTCCATCTTGTGACTCCAGATGAAAGAAGAAACACTATTGATCATACCGTCCTGGGCATGGCTGGACCTAGCAGGGAATGTGTAGACCCAGGCCTGGGAGATAAGAATGTTTGCTTATTGTTCAAAGGAACATGAAAGAATGCAACCCCACTAGCTTATGCCCATACAAGTTTGGGGGCACCCGGGTGGCTCAATCAGTTGAGTGACTCTTGATTTTAGCTCAGGTCATGATCTCATGGTTCATGAGATTGAGCCCTGCATCAGGCTCTGCACTGACCTTGCAGCCTGTTTGGGATACTCTCTCTCTCCCTTTCACACTGCCCCTCCCTTGCTCATGCTCTCTGTCTGTCTGTCTGTCTCTCTCTCTCAAAATAAATAAATAAACTTTCAAAAAATGTGGTTAGTTTAGGTGCATACAAGCAGCCAATAAGCACTATCCTAACCACATTATCATCAGGTGTACCTAATGAAATCTATAACATAAGAAATAGAGGTATTTTTCATATTCTAAGTGTCTTGACATAGAACAGACCTCCATGGGACTAGACAAAGTGGTACCATAAGTAAAATCTGTTAACATGACTTCATGGGCCTCCCACTGATGGCATCCACCTTCTCTGGAGACCCCTCTCCTAAATTTTGCCCTTAAAACCCTCACGTGTAAGCCATGGGGGAGTTCGAGACTTTGAGCACCAGCTCCCATTCTCCTGGGTGGCACCACACCGATGAAGAGCCTTTCCTCACTGGAAAAGCTTAGTGCCAGACTTTTACTGCCCTGCTGCACATTGGGCAGGCAAACTCTTTTCTGGTTCATTCCAGTTCCAATTACCCCACATCCTTGCCAACACCGGTTAGTTCCCATGTGTTTGACAACAGCCATCCTCACGGGCGTGAAATGACCCATCGTCGATTTTGGCGTAAGTTCAATGCAAAACATTGCAGAGTTCTTGTTGAGATGGTGCCTCGGCTGGCACCCCCCCCCCCAAACTTCCAATCAACCCAGCTCTTTTCTCCCTCCCCAAGCAGTTTGGCTCATTGGCTTTGGAAGCTTCAGTATTTCTCAGAAGATGTTTGTTCCTTCTTGGTAGGATGAGATTAACAAAATGTTGTAACATGAGAGATGCAAAAAGAAACTGAGAGAACACTTTTCATCATCTTCGTTGTCTACAGATATGAACATTGATGGGGGAAAGAAGCCTTCCCAACCTCATCTGGAGCAACATGACTGGGGCAGCCAGGGCCCCGTAGTGATTGAACCTTGTCCACAGGCAAATAGGGAACCAAAATGAATGGCCAACCATCAGACAAATTTTGCTACAAGCACAGAGTATAATTTTATGCTTCCTTTAAAAATTATGCTTCCTGGGCGCCTGGGTGGCTCAGACGGTTGAGCCTCTGACTCTTGATTTTGGCTCAGGTCTTGATCCCAGGGTCATGGGATTGAGCCCTGCATCAGTCTCTGTGCTAAGCGTGGAGCCTGCTTTAGACTCTCTCTCTCTCTCTCTCTCTCTCTCTCTCTCTCTGCCTGTCCCCTTTGTGCATGTACACTCTGTCTCTCTCAAAAAATATTTAAAAGTTAAAAAAATAAAAATAAACATTATTCTTCCAAGACATATTTAATAATACAGGGGAATCATATGATTTAATTTAAGGTGCAGAAAGCTGAGTAGAAAACAAGAATGATGTCAAATACTTATAAATATGCCTTAAAAGAGACTAAGAGGAAGAATATAAAAATGTTAGCAGTGATTTCCGGTATGGGTCTCTTTTAATTCTCTCTTTATATTTTTCTACTTCTTAGATCCTCTATAATAAGCATTTAATATCTTAATTATAAAAAAAATACATTACTAAGCAAACACTCCAGTGGCTGCAATAGATACACTGAAGTGGCTGCCAGCCAAGGGGAGACATGGAACCGCCTGGGACTCAGCCAGGGAAAAGTAAGGACGTAGACAGAGTCTGAGAAGATGCAACTATTTTTGTTACTGTTGCCATGGTTACCTGAGCCCTTGGTTCACGCTCTGGGCTGGTGCGGTATGGACAGGCAAGGTGAAGAGAGTTCACATGAAACTTGAGACCCCCAGCTCATCGCCATCCTTAACAGAGAAGACTCCAGAATTAGGGAAAGCACCATTTGTTACTAAGACATTTACTCCTTAAGGACCCTCCTCTTTAAAAAAATATATATATATTTATTTTGAGAGAGAGAGAATGTGTGAGCTAGGGAGGGGCAGAAAGAGAGGGAGAAGGAGAATCCCAAGCAGGCTCCACACTGTCAGTGCTCAGAGCCTGATTTGAGCTCAAACTCACAAACTGTGAAATCATGACCTGAGCTGAAGTCAGACATTTAACCGACTGAGCCACCCAGGCGTTCCTTAGGGACCCTTCTCTTTACTCTCCACAGTTGTCATATAAGTGCGCCTAAAACGGTCCCCATGTTGTTCTCTTCTTCACAGAAGCCAGGACTGTTAGCTCAAAACCCAAGATAAAATCCTTACGTTCAGTTGCTTTGCATATAGTCCCAATAAACATTTTTCAACATTTAGAGCCTCCTCCCTTTATGTACTCTGTGAAACTGCACATAGCATCCGCTAGCCATGGATAAGAAAACCCTGAAGCTATATTTAAGACCCTGTGTCAGTCAAGCTTCCCCAGAAAATCAGAACCAATAACAGATTTTTAAAATTAATTTTATTTATTTATTTATTTAGTCATTTAGTCAGTCAGTCAGTCAGTCATTTAAAGGAATTGACTCATGCAGTTATAGGGGCTGAGAAGTTCCAGGCCTACAGTCAGAAAGCTGGAGACCCAGGTCAGCCAGTAGTGTAACTTCCAGGTCAAGAGCAAGTCCAAAGGCAGGAGAAGACAATATCCCAAGTTGAAGACAATCAGGCAGAGAGAAAATTCTCCTCCAATAGATTGGCTGAGGCCCACCCACATTGGGGAGGGCAATCTGCTTCAGGTCTATCAATTCAAATGTTAATCTCATCCAGAAACATCCTCACAGAAACATCCAGAACCACGTGTAGCCAAAAAAAATCTGAATATCTCGTGATCCAGTCAAGTTGACACATACAATTAACCATCACGGACCCCAAAATGCTATTGCCCTTGGAAGCTCTCCAACCCAGACTGTCCCCCACCCCTGCTGCTGAGTGACATCACCTGGACACATAATCTTTCTCTTTGATTCCCTTCTGCCCTGAGAGTTCCCATGCCCTCTTGCCATTCTGGGTTGTGGCCCAGTGTCTGCTGTGTCTGGAGGGTCTCCTGCCAACGGGGACCTCCCTGAAAGCAACATGACCAAGTGCTGCCCAGTAAAGCTAGTTGTGTAACACCACCACCTTATGGTCCTGTCTCTTTGATCAGCCTGGAATCCCTCAAAGTGACCACAGTAACCATTATATCATGGAAGAGCTTTTGTGTGACCCTTCCTGCACCTGTCCAAATTCTTGGGAAGAGAGCAATCACTTCAAAATCACCATGGTCTCTGCATCAAATCTGTCCCCATGCTTCTTGAATTTCTTATTGCTGGCCCAAGGAATTCTAGAGGGTGTGTTGGGGAGAGGCAGGAAGGGTGAATGAAGTATTCTGTCTTCATCTTCTTAGCTTCTCAATCAAATTTGTAAAGTCAAAGCTTAAACTCAAGCTATGCTGAGACCTTTAGCAGCCCCCAGCACTGAGCAGGTTAAGATGACTACCACCCACTCTTTATGAACCTCGAAATGAAAACAACACTAAACCATAAAACTCAAAACTTACGTGGGTGTTGAAATTGAAAATAATTTCTAAGCTTTTCAGAATTTTCTGCAAAATGATCCATAATTTTATGGAAAATAAATGTTCTTTTCAAAAAAAAATTTTTTTTTGCTTTGTGTTTGAGTCCTGACTTATTGATACACTTAGCCTATGGAGAAATCCTGTACTACTTACACTCAAGCATGATACAAAAATATTTGAGGCAAGACCCTATTATTTGTGCTTACCACAGTGCATGGTATGTAGAAGGTTCTCAGTAAATGTTTGAGTAGATTTGAATAGATAGGTAGAGAATTATAATTTTAAAGCTACATACTATGGAGGACTATATTTTTCTTCCAGATGACCTCAAGAAAGTGAAATAAAATAATGTGGAGATTATTGTACTATATTGATTGTTGCATACTTTTTTTTTTTTTTGAGAGAGAGAGAGAGAGCGAGAGCGAGAGAAGGAATGAGCAAGCAGGGGAGAGGAGCAGAGGGAGAAAGGGAACAGGCTCTCCACACTCAGCACAGAGCCCTGTGGGGCTTGATACCATGACCCCAGGACCATGACCTGAGCTGAAATCAAGAGTTGGATGCTCAACCAACTGAGCTACCCAGGTGCCCCATTATCTTTTTATTTTTTATTTTTTTAATGTTTATTTTTGAGAGACAGAGAGAGCAAGCAGGCGAGGGGCAGAGAGAGAGGGAGACACAAAATCCAAAGCAGGCTCCAGGCTCCACACTGTCAGCACAGAGCCCAATGTGGGGCTTGAACCCATGACCATATCATGACCTGAGCCAAAGTTGGACACTTAACCATTTGAACCACCCAGGTACCCCCCATTATCTCTTTTTAACAAGTAAAAAAATATTTAAAATATCAGAAGGGAAAAATTCTTCTTGCATGATCCATGAAATAAATAATTGGTAAACTGGACTTCATTAAAGTGAAAAATGTGCTTTATAAAAGACAATGTCAAGAAAATGAGAAGACAAGCCATAGAGTTGTGGAGAAAATATTTGCAAAAGAGAACTCAGATAAAGGGTTTTTATCTGAAATATAAAAAAAAAAAACTCCTAAAACTCAACAATAAGAAAACAGACAATCTGATTTAAAAATGGGCCAAAGACCTTAGAGAACAGACATCTCTCTAAAAAAGATATGCAGATGGCAAATAAGTATATAAAAAGATGCTCCACATCATATGTCATTAAGGAAATGCAAACTAAAGCAACAATGAGATGCCACTACACCTACTAGAATGGCCAAAATCCAGAATACTGACATCAAATGCTGGTGAGGATATAGAGCAACAGGAACTCTCATTCATTGCTGGTGGGAATACAAAATGGTACAGCCACTTTTGAAGACAATTTAGGAGTCTCTTACAGAACCAAACATACTCTTAGCATGCATACAATCCAGCAATTGCACACCATGGTATTTAGCCAAAGGAGTTAAAAACTTATGTCCACACAAAAATCTGCACATGAATATAACTTTAGTCATAATTTCCAAATCTTGGAAGCGACCAAGACGTCCTTTGGTAGGTGAATGGATAAATACACTGTGGGACATCCAGACAATAGAATACTATTCAATACTAAAAAGAAATGAGCTGTCAAGCCTTGAAAAAAACTTGGGTAACCTTGAATACAAATTACTAAGTAGAAGAATCCAATCTAAAAAGGCTATATATTGTGTGATTTCAATGATATGATATTCTGGTAAAGGCAAAACTATAGAGGCAGAAAACAAAACAAAAACAAATTAAAAAAAAAAAAAACCCAGCAACAACCAGTGGCTGTCTGGGGTTTGGAGGAGGCAGGAATAGGCAACACGCAGAGGATTTTTAGGACCGTGAAAATACTCTGTATGATTCTATAATGGTGACTACATGTCATTATGCCTTTGCCTAAACCCATGGAATGTATAACACCAAAGCTGAACTCTAATGTAAACTGTGGACTGTGAGTGATTATGATGTGTCAATCTAGGTTCATCAGGGGGTAATAAATGCACCCTCTGGTAGGGGATGCTGGTAATGGAGAAGTCTGTGCATGTGTGAGGCAGGAGGCATATAGGAAATCTCTCTACCTTCCCCTCAATTTTGTTGTGAACCTAAAATTACTCTAAAAAAATAAAGTGTTTAAAAAACTCCTTCTTAAGCAAACATTCAATATTTCTAAATTTAAATAGGGGGACCTTTTTTAAAAACTCAGATCTCTATTTGGTAAAAGGAGGCTGCACTATTACATAACGCTTTCTGTTGCCAAAACCCAATGTAAATGAACTATCAGGTCAGAATTGTACATTTAAAATATCTCAAACTATTTTTGGATCACTGAGAGGACAGAAGATAACTGATCTCTAATCTTTGATTTGTCTTGTTATTTGGTAATTAACAAATATATTTAGAAATTCTCTTCCTTCATAAAAATATTATGCTAAAGGAAGAGTTAATGTTCCTCATAAAAAGATGACAGACGGAACTTGTAAAATGCTATTTACAGCATTTTCGGCAGAAAATGAAAGAATAATTTATTTAGCTTATTAAGCCTGGCATATCTCTGAAAGCCAACAAACTCCAAACTCCTGAGTTCTTAAATGTCAGAACCCTGTGATGAAATGTCTTGATATCTGCAATCTGTCTGAGGTTATTATCTGCGGAAATGTAATTGCTTCTGCCAAATACATTATTCCCTAAAACACTAGGTGGTTGTGATTTTCTCTTTGTTGGAAGGGACACTAAAATAAGTTCTTATCTTGAGCCCCCTGGAAGGGTGCACCCTGGCAGGGGAGAGCAAACCACAGACGGATGAAGCTTTCCAAAACTGCAATTTAGTCTCAACTCAGCCCAATTCATGGTTGGATAAAGGCGATCAGATTTAACTCTATCTATGTCACCAAAGTTTGCAGTGGATCCCTTCTGGAGGAAAATGACATCATCTAGAATACTGTTCTTAACCTGGAGTCCATGGACCCCCAGAGATCCTTTGGATTGCAATTAATTATAATTGATTTCTTTGTAATTCCATACATGTCATTTTCTGCATTTAAAAATATTCTTCTAAGGGACACCTGAGTGCTTCCAACAGTTAAGCATCTGACTCTTGATTTTGGTTCAGGTCATGATCTTACAGTTCATGAGTTTGAGCCCTGTGTCGGGCTCTGTGCTGCCAGTGAGAAGCTTGCTTGGGATTCTCTCTCTCTCCCTATCTCTCTGCCCCTCCCCTGCTCATGCTCTCTCTCTCAAAACAAATAACAAATGAACAAAAAAAAATTCTTCTAAGGAGGAGTCTGTAGGCTTCAATAAACTAAGAAGTGGTCCTGAAACACATTTCTCACTCACAATGTCCAGAACTCAGCCAAAAATTACCAGGCATACAAAAATAATGATAACAATAAGACCAGGAGTAAAAATCTATTGCATTTTTATACACTAGCAACAGTTAGGAAGCAAAATTAAAATAAAACAAAAGAAAACCCTATCAATCATAATAGCAATGAAAGCTCTAGGGTACCTAGAAATAAATCTAATAAGATATGTTTAAGATCATTACTCAAAAAAGAATAATACCTTTGTTGAAAGTTATTAAAGAAGACCCATAAGTAAATATTTCTTAGTCATACGTAAAAAAATATAATATCACAAGGGCATAATTCTCCCCCAAACTTAGCCACATATTCTGTACAATTCCGAACAAAATCACAACAGGATTTTCATGCAACCTGAAAAGATATTCTAAAACGTATGTGGAATATCAAAGTGTTAAAATAGTTCTCCACAAGACTCTGAGACAGGGATACACAGGGATACAGATAAAAGTGATATATTAGGAAGTGTTCCCAGGAAAAACTGGTAGTGAACTGGAGAATGTAAAGGAATCCAAAGGGATAAGGGCAGCACACTGGCATCATTTGCTATGTATTACACACACCCAAATAAAATGAATAGGGTGAGGCAATTTTCCTAGTAGATATCAAGACTTCTATGTGGCTATAGTAATTAAAGAAATTTATGTAATTAGGACAAGTTAAGACTTGCCAGAGAGATTTTTAAAAATTTGACCCATGGAAAAAATTCAAGATGCCAGTAGCATCATGTTCCTCTGAAAGCTCTTGAGAAGAAACCTTCCTTTCTCTCCCTAGCTTCTGGGTTTTGCTGACAATCCCTTTACTTGTAGACATATCTCCAATTTCTGCTTCTGCCTTCACATGGCCACCTTCCCTTTGTATATGTCTATTTTTGCATGGCTCTCTTATAAGGACACGTCATTGCATTTGGGATTTATCCTAATCCACTATGACCTCATCATAACTAATTACTTCTACAAAGACCTTATTTTCAAATTAGGTCACATTCCGAAGTTCTGAGTGGATGTGAATTTGTGGTGAGGAGAGATGCTGCATAAAGGGTCAAGAACCATAAAAAGATACTCATCCTCTTTCACAACCCAGCAAGCACAAATCAGGTCTATACAACCACGTACCATCCAGACTGGTGAACACTGAGAAGTACAAAGGGGATCAGCTGCATCCGTGTATTTTGGGGGAGTGTGAATTGGGTCTGACCCACCCCACTTCAGAAAATACCATTCTATTGTTTTGTAAATCTGACCCAGCAATCCTACTTCTAGGCATGGGCCCAAGGGAAATTCTCGCATAAGCATATAAGGAGACATGGGTAGAAAATCTTCTAAACAGCAATGTTTTCAGTTTAAGAAAAGAAACTAACACACTAGAAACCGTCCATTGATAAAAAGAATAAGTAAAATGTGGTATATTTGTCCAGACCACTATATTTCAGCAGTCAAAAATAAATGAACTACACTACACACAACAGCATACGTGAATCCCCTCAACATAATACTGAGTGGAAAAAATTTTGCAGGGAACTACATAGGATATGATACAACTTTTATACAAAAACACCAAATAAACTACATATGCTATAGTATACATATATTATGTAGCATGCATGACAAAATATTAATTGCAAGAGAGTGATAAAGTGACAAAGAGGGTAGTGGCTGGGACAGACGTCAATAGATTAAAGATGGATGTCATGATTGCATTAAAGGAATTTTCTAAAGCAGAGAATCTGAGTACAGCACAAAGAAGGGGAAAGAGCTTATTTGTTCTTCTTATGAAAGCTTTCTTTGTTCATTCATTCAATAGTTATTGAGAGACAAAAGCTGTTGAAGATGAGGCCTCTCTAGAGGCTTGAAGATAAAACAGTGGATGCGCCTGATCTGGATCATTCTAGAAAAGGAAGGCATTCCAAAAACGGGGAAGAGGAGTGGGGTGCATAAAGATTTTTTTAAATTTTATTTTAAATCATTTAAGCTTTTTGATGAAAGACGTTAGATTCCTGCTTTGTTTTACATAATTCATTTTTTCATAACTTTGTGTACTCTCAATTCTTATCTTTCTGAAACCAATGTCGTTCTTCTTAGTTCATTGTATGAGTATTTTGTCACATCTTTTAGCTTTATGTTTTACGGTCAAATTTCTCCCATATTCTTCTCAAGATGCTTGTGAACTACCCTTCATGTTTACAACCCCATCTGTCTTATATTTTCATGCTGTACCCTCTAACTTGCCAGGTTCTGCTCTGGAACATTTATGTCATTTGCTTCCTTGAAGAGACTTGCTTTGGGGAGAAACAACTACCAGGTGAAAATGACCCCCAAGCAGGAATTTCCAGGTGCTCCCTAGAAGCAGTAGCCAGGCCCCAGAGCTAAGTTTTCCACTATCTGGGATCTTCTTGTTGTTTGTAGGCAGATGCAGCTCAGCTTGATGCAGAACATTCCTTTGAAACCTGAAATGAGAACACTGGAGTGAACCCAACTCCACTTCTTCCATGGAGTTTAACAGCAGCAGCTGGACTGGAGGAGGAAGACAGGGATGATGAAGGAGCCAGAGCACCAAGGCTTAGTTTTCTTTCTTATTATCATTTTATTTTATTTTATTTTATTATTGTATTATTATTTTATGAGACAACGTGCACAAGCAAGGGAGAGGGAGAGAGAGAGAGTATCTTAAGCAGGCTCCATACTCAGCACAGAGCCCAACTCGGGGCTCGATCTCAAGATTGTGAGATCATGACCTGAGCTGAAATCAAGAGTCGGACACTCAACCAACTGAGCCACCAGCATCTCCAAGATTTAGTCCTCGCAACGCTAAATTCTGCACTGCTTCTCTCTGGGGAAGATGCTTGAAAGAACATCTTAATCTTTCCCCAGTGATTCCTCATGTCATTGACACAATATATAAATTTTCAATTTCCTCTTCAGGATTAACAGTGAAAGCAGATCTTTGGTCAATATGAGAAAGACTTGAATATTTGAGTAACATGAAGAGTAGAGACCCTAGGGTCACACTGTCAGAGTTTGAGTTCTGATTCTACCATTCTTTCAGGAGATTAGTTATAAAACAGGGATAAAAGTATGTACTCACGAGGTTGTGAGTATTACATGAGATACTCACGTGAAGCCCTAAGAAAAGTATCTGGCAAACAGCAAATAGCTAGTTGAATTAGCAGTATTAATGTCTACTTCTCATGAAGTAGGTATTATAGTTTATGCAAATAAAGTCTCCAAGCTCTGGCCAGTTGGTCTTACTTCTCAACTCACATGCATTCCAGAAAAGAATATTGCTGGAAGAGACTGCACAAAACTGACTCTTCCCCTTCTGTTTAAAACACAAGGAGTCCAGCATGTATCTAAACATAAAGCTGCTCAAGGTTCTAGAAACAATAAGGTAATTTGTTGCCTTGTGAAAAACCATGGAATCGAAAAAAAAAAATTCAGACAAGCTGTCATTATGTAATTTTTTATTATCAACTCATGCACAGGTAGGTTATACAAAAAACTATACCATAGAACTCATCATCTCAGGTGTGCAGATTGATGTTCAACAGAGTGTAAATGAAATGAAAAATACCTAATTTTTTAGAGGCTAATTAGTCAGATGATGAGTATTTGCAGATGATGGGTATTCTTTTCAGTGTCTTCTGTTTCATTGCTTCTCTCTAAACCCAGGGGAAGGATCCCAGGGCAAGAAAAGGGGAGAGCAAAGGGTGTTACCCTGATGTCCTGGACTCTGAGCTGGATGTGTTAACTGGAAATGCTCCAAGTTGGTGAGGGGGGGGGGGGGGAAGCAGGGCATGCGTGGAGGGCATGGGGGGCTTACAAATGGGGAAAGGATGTGTGGAATGTTAGGCAGCCAAAGGCATAGATGATAGCAGACACTTGTCATTCCTGAGTGTCCCATTATGTGTAGCATTTGTGGAATGTAGAGACCCACAAGGGAAGGGAGGGGGGCAGATGCTGGACGTGAGTGTGTAAATGGTGTTTCCAGCTGTGCTCTCGCCTTGGACTTCGCACAGATAAGTCAGAGACTGGAACCTCACTGTGGTGGCATGTGGAGACATCAGGCAGCAATAGGTCAGCCTGTGGGTGGTGTCCAGGTGATGGTGGTCCCAGGCAGTGTCGACAGAAGCAACCTGGCTAAACTTTGCCTGATGTGGCAACTTAGCCTCTTCTATAAGAACCCCAGAACTTTCCATTCTTTAGGCCCTTGGTGACTGCTTTTCTTTAGACTTAGCATCACATAACACAACACAATAGCATAACTCTACAGTTAAGCACCAGCCCCCAGAAAGAGAAAGGGAAAGGAATAGGAATAGAATCTAAGTCACAGACCTCCTGCAGGACTTCCTAACAATCCATGGCAAGAGACATTTCCCTCTGTTTTTATTGCCAACCCATTGCAGACAATTTTTTTTTTGCAAAATATAATAAAAATGAGGGGAAAAATGAAATGAAAAAGAAAGTCATACAAAACACATCCAATATTTTAATTATTACATTCAACAGACACAGAAATTATTCTGTCAAAATTTTCTCAACACTTCCACTCAGTCTGATCTCACTGTGGATAGAATCCAGTCAGGGAACCACCGGCTTAGAGCAGGGAACATTCTCTGAGTCAACAATATCAGCTCTTGTCCAGGCTGTGAATGGTAGGGGCTGGGGGCTCTCCGGGACACTCCAGAGAAACCTTACTTTATGGAGAGCTCACTCATGCAACAGACATTGCTGAGTTCCTAAGACATCAATGTCCTGCCTCATCTTCCCCAACAGTCATTTCACTGAATTCCAGTGAACTTTGATGAGCACCTCCAGTCACTTGGCAGGGGGGGTTATCTCTTGTCATCTGGGAGACAGGGCACAGGTCCATCAGGTGTCCCAGGCCACTTACCTAGCATTGTCATTTCATTCCACTCCCAGCAGTGCTATTGCCCATGTGGGGGGGGGGGGGGGGGGAGGTGCGAGGACCCAGACTCTAGTACGTCTGTGGCTCTCAACAATGTTTTGCCCTCACCATCATGCTCTTCTCCCACCTCAGCTCACCTAACTTTAAGATGAATAAGGAGAATGATTGGGATTGGGGTCCGTAGGGAAAAGTCAAAGCAAGCAGGAAATATGAATGATAATACTTGAAGGGTCATAATGGAGAGCATGATGCACGTTGTCCTCCCCTTCTCCCAGGACAGGTCTGGACAAAATGGCTGTACATGGAGGATCGAGCTGGCCAATGGACAAGCTCTATCCATGTAAAACCAACATTGATGTTCCTACTTCACGTGTCTAAGAGTAGGCTCCTCAAACCTGACATTCACCTGGGAAATATGCTTGTTCTTGGTCTGTAGAAATAAAAGGCAAGATTTGGGGTGCTAAGCCCTCCAAAAACACAATCAATACTGTCACACACTCACTGTGTTAGTGAGTCCCTAGCTCAGTCAGATTCCGGAAGGGAAATGGCCGCTCTGCCTCTCAGGCCTCATCTATTTCCTCTCTCCCAGGAAGAAGAAAGGTAGGAAAACCTCAGGGCCCCATTTTCATTCCCCATAAACGTTCAACTATGCTCAACCAGGGCTAATGAGGCTGAAGGACTTTTAATGGTGTTTCACTGTGCTGTTATGTTTTAAGGAATGTTTTTAGCTTTCTACATTTGCCTACGGGCAAATCATTTTAGGAGTACACTTTGATCAAAAGCATACATCAATAAATCAGGGTGATAATGACCTTTGCATTAATAACATCCTGAAATATTTGTCCCACAACCCTAGACAAGGCTTATGTCCCTTGTTTAAGATGGTGTTGGTACAAAGCTTGAAAGTGCTAATCAACCCAGTATTAGGAATGTTCTGATTTTCAGATTTGTCAGCAATTAGAGTTTATTCATGCTGTACCCAAAAGCCATATGTGAGAGCTTTATCTTTCTGAAAACCCAACATGAATTCTTACACATGAACATTTCATTCTTAGTCTCTGAAGAACTCCAATAGTTCCCTCTGAATCCAGAGAATATAGTTTGGTATGACTGAAGAAAATGGTCCTTGAGTATAGAAATTGAATTCTATTTATAGCCAAGTTAGCTGCCACAGAAAGTCTCTCTCTCTCTCTTGTTTTCTAGTATCACCTATGGTCCACCAAAATTGGAATTTCTTAACTTTATAGCAATTTCATCCCTCAGTTTGAGTCAAGGTGTCTGCCAGACCTTTTGCAAAGTCAAATCCTCAAGGGACAATGAAGATTTGCCACCACCAAGGTCAGGGTTGTAGACGGATGTGCTGTGGCCACAATAAAAGCAATTCCAGAAGAGGGAGTCCCAAAATACTCTAGGTCATGGGTGGCAAAGTATGGCAGCCACCAAAGCCGGCTTTGGTGGCCGCCACTTGTTTCTGTACAACCTACAAACTAAGAATAGGCTTTTTTCACATTTTTAAATGGTTGAAGAAAAAATAAAGGAGAATTTTTATGGCATATGAAAGAAAATTACACAAGATTTAATTTTTAGTACCTGTAAATAAAGTTTTATTGGAACATAGCCATGCTCACTCATTTATGCATTATCTGTGGCCTCTTTCACACAAAAAGTGACCGAGCTGTGTCATCGCAACACAAAAAGTGACCGAGTTGAGTCATTGCAACACAAACTGTATGGCCATCAAAGCCCGAAATGGTCGCTCTCTGGCCCCTCTGTGATGGCTTCACTGAGATCATGTAGGGCTGCTGTAGAAAAGACTACACTCATTTGAAAACACAGATTGTGAGAGGTATTGTTTAATCAGCCTCATGTCTGCACTCTCACTGGAGATAGTGCCAGTCCAACACCTCCTGGAGCAACAGAGGAAGTTTGTCCTCATTCACTGTCATCACCACTACTACTGGCTTGGGGCCCATCGGTGGACCAGACACTGTCAAGCATACAGAGAAGCACACCTAATGCTCGAAAGCACAAGAGCTAATTGTTTCTATTGTGGCAAAAATATACATAACATGAAAGTCACCATTTTAGCCATTCCTAAGTGTCTATTTCAGTACTATTCAGTACATTTACAGTACTGTGCACCCATCACCACCATCCATCTCCAGAGCTTTCTCCTCCACCCAGACTGAAACTCTGTCCACACTGACCACCAGCTCCCCATCCTCTTCCCCAGCTCCTGGCAGCTGCCCTTCTGCAATCTGTCCTTAAGAACTGGACTGCACCAGGCACCTGATGTAAGTGGAATCACACTTTTGTGTCCAGCTTATTTCACTTAGCATAATATCTTCAAAGAAGATCTCACTTTTTTTTTTAATTTTTTTTTATCTTTAAGTAATCTCTACACCCAGTGTGGGTTTCTAACCCACAACCCTGAGATCAAGAGTCACACACTTCAGCAGAGCCAGCGAGGTGCCCTAGGAATGACTTTTATTGATGTTTCCCGGTTTAGGCAGAGTTTCACAAACATTATCTCACTTGTATTTGGCACAACTATTTTGTGAGGCAGGTTATTTTGATCTCATTAGAGCAAAGACTGTTGGTTAGCCTTGAAACCCCCCCTGAGGTCACCCACAGGCGGATCCTGCACCTGCCCCATGGCTCCCTGGGCCTCTCTGCTTCAAGGTGTTCTCAACACAGGCTGTGCTCTACCTGGGCACAGGGCATGCCCAGAGTTGCTGAGAGTTGTCACTCCAAGAGTGACCCTCGCTTACAAGAGGCAGGACGCAGTGGCTCTGCACCACCTTCGGCCCTCCAGGTCTGAGGTGGGTGACACATGTCTCTCAGGGGTGTCCACTGTTCTGGGCCCCTGTACTCACTAATCACTTTGAATTGGCTTCCTCTCTTTCCTGTCTGCGTATCTCAATCCCTCCCTCGCTCCTCAGGGTGACCTCCTAAATAAATTGCTTGCACCAAATCCTTGCCTCGGGATCTGCTTTGCAGGGAACTTGCTGACTCTCACACAACTGGTAGGTAGAAAGTCAGATGTTAAGTTCTAGTTTTCTCACTGCAAGGGCAGGGCCCTTCTCTCTGCCTGCCTTACAGTAAAAGCAAAAGCGGTCTCTGCCTCAGGCATTCGGTTCTGGTGTTGGCTGAGACCTTAGAAAGGGAGTGTTAACTCTCAGTTAATTCCTTCCTTGAATGACCTAAACCAGAGCTCCTTATAAAGATACTAATCTTGATCGGACTGCTTTGTAAAAGTGTTATACTTGGGGAACTGGTCCTATCTTCAGCAGGATGGAGCTGATGTGTCAAGACTGGTTATCGTTAAGTAAATTTGGAATTTATAGATTTACGGGGCACAGAAGACTGGAGAAGACAGAATAGTGACACACACATTTTCTGTATGATAAACAGAATACGCCAAACCTAACTGCCTTCCTTCGAAAACAATGTGTTTATCTACGTTGCTTAAAACTCACCAGTCTAGAGCTAAACTACATTCTCGTATAGAAGGGGATGTTTTGGGATCTGATTCTCAGTTTGGGGCTCCTCCAAAAAAGAGTTTCATCTGTGTCTGTACTTCCCTGTATCATTTGAATCAATAGCTTTCTGTTGGGTAAGATCTGTACTTCACACTGAGTCTCTTTGACATCTCAACTCTTTGTGTTAACACTCATATGTACACATTTTAAAATAATAATTAGCATAAGAAGATCTCCTTATCCAAGGATGACTAGTTTTAGTAAAAGTTTCTTAAAAGGGAATCTTATTAAAATGAGGACCAAAATTTCACAATAAATCCTGGGGGGGGGGGGCGGGAGGCTTAATACATTACCTCAAAAAGTAAAATTCAAATTATGAAAAAGTTTTTCATTTTGCCTTTATCAAAATTTATTGTAATGTTGTGCACCTAAAACTAATGCAATGTTATCTGTCAATTATACGTCAATGAAACAGGAGGGAAAAAACTTGTAGTTTCAACCACATGCTAATTGGTTTAAGTAAGTGGGAAAACAGCAGTTGATTTTTGGCCTCTTGGAAAAGTTCATTCTCAGGAAGGTTCCTATCAGAAGACAGTTGCCATGTTGTAAGAAACTCTAGCCACACCAAGAGATCAAGTGTAGGAACTCTGGACAATCTCTCCAACTGAGCCCACAGCCATCTATCAACGCTAAGAGTGTGCCATCTTGGATGCCCCACCCTGTACAGCCTTCAGACCCCTACTGCCTCCACCAACATCTGGCCGCAGCTACAAGAGACCCCAATTGGACAGCACGCAGCTGAGCTCAGTCAACCCATAGATCCTTGAGAAGTGACAAATTTTCATTTTCAGTCACAGGAAAAAGTTAATAATTTTTGGAATAATTTTTCTGTGAAAATTGTACCTACCAAAATTGTACCTCACACAGGTGTGGGGGCTCCCCTTAGCCAAGGGCACCTTGAGTTTCCTCAGAATAAAAAGGGAGCCTACGTGCAGAGAAATGCAGCTAGATCTGTAGATGTGATATGGGTAAGATGTGGAAGGTTTCTTCTAGTTGCTTCTATACTTGTGAAAAAGAAAGCAAACCATCAGCTGAGAGTAAGGGCAAGAAAGAGACAGTGAGAGACTGAGAAAGAGAAGGTGGGAAATGGTCATCCAGGAATTTGGGTCCCAGGAGAGCGCTCCTGAGGGGTCGACATATGAACAGGATGTAGATGGATAAATGAAGGTTGCTGGATTACAAAGAGGGAAGAGCAATCTATGCAAAGGGAAGAGCATCGCTGGGGTGACAGGGTGACTATTGGTGTCATTCACTGAGAAAGGAATATAAAAAGAATGGTGCACCTGGCATTGAGTCCAAATGTCCTTTAGGTGGTTGGATACACAGGACTGGAGCCCAGCAGAGTCTGGTCAATCAGAGGGATGGGAGCGTCGTGGATAGGTGAGCCATTATGGATCAAGAAAGCAAGGGAGAGTGTGCAGAATGAGAGAGCAGAGGTCCAGCCTCTGAATCATGGAAAACACAACCATTTAAGGAAGGAGCAGGGAAGGGCAAGGGAAGAGGTAGAAAGCCTCCAAATCGGTAGGCTGGGATTAAAAATGAGAGCGAGAGGGAAAGTGGCCAACTAGAACTCAAGAAGAGATATTTTCAAAAAAAGTATGAGCAGTGTGTCCGGTGCCACAGAAGGGGTAGGTAGAAAAGAGCCTGTTGGACATGGCAATATGGCGGTCACCCATATTCCAAGCTGGGCTGGATTCCATGTGGAGGGATGAACCATAGCTGAGTCCATACTGCAAGTGTGGAGGAGCCTTTCCAGAAGGTTGTCTTTGAAGAAAAGGAGATGAGACAGAAGCTGAATAGGACTAGAGGGATTGGCTTTTGTTTTTTGACAGTTGGTTTGTGTTAAGATGGGAGTGACCCGAGCTTGGGAGGGAACAGTGATCCCACCACTGCAGCAAGTAAGGAATGCCTGCTCCTCCAGGGGCTGGGGCCACAGCCATGAGCAAAAGGAAGTCCTGCCCTCCAGCAACGTATCCTCCAGAATGAACAAACCCACAGAGGGACGAGCAACAGGACAATGCGATGAGCTCTGAGGAGAAACAGAGCCAAGTGGGGAAAGATGGGAGGCTGGTGGCCATGGGGGGGTGAGGGGAGTGGGAGGCACCTCCCTGCTGAGGTGACATCTGACCAGAAGCCTGAGGGAAGAGGGGAGGTGAGCAGGGACCTGGCGTGGGGGAAAGACAATCCAAGTAGAATGAACATCAAAGCTCATCAAAGTGAAAACCCATAGGTGGGAGTGCATTTGGCATCTTCACAGGATTTCTAGGAAGCAGGTGTGGCTGGAAGAGGAGCCCCACTAACCCCAGGGAGAGTTAGGGGAGTTGGGTCATGTAGAAGCCTAGAGACCACTATCAGGACTTGGATTTTTACAGAAAATAAAATAAAATAAAATAAAATAAAATAAAATAAAATAAAATAAAATAAAACAAAACAAAATTTAAAAGGTAACATTGGTTGCTAACACAGGAGTAAGACTACTATCTGAGAGAGCAATGGATAGGAAAATGTGGAAGGGGAGAGAAATCTTCAGGCAAGTGAGAAAGAAGGGACAATGTTGATGAGGTCACCCTGGACAGAGGAGAGCCTTGGAGAGTTGTTGCCTAATGGCTTTGATTGGCTTTCAGTAATCTATGAAGCAAGGTGGTGAGGAAAGAGTGGCAGTGGGGAGAAAGGTGTCAGACGGAGAGATGAGGAAGGAGAGGGTTTGGAAGAGCTGCCAAGGGCATGATTCATGAAGAGGGACCAAGCTGTTAAGACCTTGACTGTGCAGAAGCCCTCTTCCATAAGTGACCTCCACATTGCCGTGTCCGATGGGCTCTTTTCTACCTACACCTTCTGTGGCACCGGACACACTGCTCACACTTTTCTTGAAAATATCTCTTTTATTGGGTTCTAGTTGGCCACCTTCCCTCCAGCTCTCATTTTTAATCCTAGCCTACAGATTTAGAGGCTTCCCACCTCTTCCCTTGCCCTTCCCTGCTCCTTCCTTAAATGGCCGGGGTTCTCTGTGCTGCTCGGCAGCCTGGTTTGGGTCAAGGACAACCAGACGAAGGGCAAATAGGAGAGCAAGGGGGCAAGGGCAAGGAAATCAAGGGGGACAGTGAGAGTGACTGTGTCGGGGACACCAGAGGTCTCATTGCACAGAGACAGAGATGACACAGAGGGGACACGTAGATGTGGCAGACACAGAGGTCAGGGACAGGTGGTCTCAGCAGGTAGAAGTTCAAGGCAGTGAGGGTCAGAAAGTGAATCATGTGAAGGACAGAAGATCATGGTCAGAAGGCAGACCTGTGGGATTTTTGTTTTGTGGGAGTAGATTGGTGAGTTGTTGTAAGGCTCAAGTGTATCCCAGAAAGGAGAACAGCTGAAGTCACCAGGTCACCTTGCCACCTGATGGAGGCCAGTGGGGGACTTGTGGCGATACGAAATTGGACCACCACCCACGGCCAGGCTGGATGTCAGTGAGAATGGGTGTGGAGAGGAGGCCCAGGGACTCTGTTCCAAGAATCTTGAAGAATGTAATGACGGAAGACCAAAGACAACGGCATCAAAGAGAGAGGAGTGGGGTGGAAAGCAGGACCATGTGGATCTCCAAGGTCTGCTGCTCCAGCCAGCCCATACAACTGACAGTGACTGGCCCTGCTTCTCCCTTGCCGCCGCCTGCCTTCGCTCGTGCCACACTCTTTTGGGGATCCCCTCCTCCCCGACCCACTGAAATCCTACCTGCCCTCAAGCAACCAAAGGACACCTCCATGAAACACTCCTTTTTTACTACACAAGGTGGGATTTCACCTTCCTCTTGATGGCAACACCACTTTGTTTAGAACACTCCCCTAACATTGATCTGTGCCCATCTTGGAGCTGTAGATACACGTGTGTGTCTTCCTCTCTGATTCTAGAACACAGGGGCTTGTTCACATCATGGAGTTTGGCAGAGCAGACTGTCCAAGCATATTTGTTCCCTTCATCAAGGACAGTCATTATATCTGAACATGCTCCTCCCAGGCTCAGGGAATTCTCAGAAACGGCACCCCCTGGCCTACAATGACTCAGGCCAAGTGTCTAAACACACAAGGGGTACAAATTAGCTAGTCAACTCTCCATATATGCATATTGACTTAAATCTTGCTTGAGTTTTAATCTTATAGTTCACTTTAGGGAATGGGTTTAGGTAAGAGAGAGGAATTCGTCCTTACAACACTGACAAACTGAATCCTACCTGTTTGCCAGGCCTTGCTCTTTAAAAGGTCAGAGGAATTTTTATATTTATGGTCACATTCAATTTCCCCACCTTATCTGCAGGAAGGCAATTGATGAAGGCTTCTTATGAGTTCATTGTATTTTCCGTGGGTGAAAATTCCTTGTTTCCCACGGGTCTTCAGGTTCCTCTTTGAGACCAAATATCCCTTTGAGATGAGATGAGACAGATCCCTTTCTATTGCCCCAGAGGCCAGCACAGCACTGGAGGGGATGGTGGCAAACAGAGGAGAGAGCTCTGACCTCCATATTTTGTTCTGTCCCAGGGAAGATGCTCTGTTTTCCATCAAAAACAAG
Organism: Prionailurus viverrinus; assembly: GCF_022837055.1. NCBI lineage: Eukaryota > Metazoa > Chordata > Mammalia > Carnivora > Felidae > Prionailurus > Prionailurus viverrinus. The sequence continues at coordinate 144,506,186 of NC_062565.1, read as the reverse complement.
ATCATTCTAAATGTCAGTGCTCCACACCCATCTGGGCTCCTGAAAGCAAGCTGCCTGGTTTCTGAATCAGATGTCATCCCCCACAGAAGAGCCACTTGCCTCCAAAGTCGGCTGGGCGGGAGGGACTCAATCATCTCCCCCAATGAAGTTGCCCCCATGATCAGCTCACACGCAGTCATTTCTTTCAAAGTCAGAAGATGGAGATGAAGCAGACAGCAACAGAGAACCCTTTCATCACAGCGTCTCTGACCCTTCGGAAAAAAATGGTTAAGACAAATCCTAATGGGCTCATTTATGGGAGTGAATAGTTTACTCCCCTAGACCCACACAAAGCATGGCCACTTTCATGGGGCACCTCGAAGGGGCAGAATGAGATGAAACGTAGTAACATAGTCTATGGGCCACAGTGGGTTTCACGGGTGAAACCCAGGACGCACTGTCTAAAGACTCAGACACAAGTCATGGCAAGCAAGCAGAGCACTAAGGTACTAACAAAGCCCTGCAAAGATTTTCTTGGGAAAAATGCCCAGGGCCCCTCCGAGATGTGGCCACTCTCATCAGCCCCTGCTGTGGTGCCTTCTCCCAAGACTAGAGCAAAGAAGTGCTCAGGAGGAAAGGAAGTCCGAAGCACAGAAACCTGCATCTGGCTGCAGGTGAGAACCTTGTGGCCATAAATAACCCATCACTTCATCATTTCATTTCATGGGGGTGGGATGGGAGGCTCCAAAAGCACAATCACCCTCACAAAGTCATGAATTGAGTTCCATTCATGAAAACTTATATCAAACAAAGGATTTCCCAACAGACTTTCATTACATCAAGCATTCCCACAGAGGGAAGGAAAAGTCATGTGAAACTCCTCTACTGGTGGCCAAATGTGTTTCTTCACAACCTCAGATGATGCTCTAACACATGGCTAGTTGGATGTTATAACATCTGCAGATGTTTTCAGTAGAGGTGCCGTGCTGTGAAAGGCTTTCACGCTTCAAGCAGACAGAAGACCTTCATAAATTTACATTTAACATTTGAAAACACACAGCAGTATTTGTATATAATAGAGCTGTGTGTGTGTGTGCACACGTGTGTGCATGTATGTGTGTGTGTTACAAATCAGAAGAGTGTATTTCTTCTTCCACTTCAAGGAGTGAGGAAAAGACTAACATTTATTGAACATTGACGATGTGCCAAGCGCTATCCACACTGTATCTCCCCATTTTATCCTCACTACAAGCCTGGGGACTATTACTATTAAACATTTTATAAGAGAGGAAATGGGGTTCTGAGAGGTCAAACCACTTGCCTGAGGTCACACAGGCAGCAAATGACAGAGTCGATCTGACTCCAAAGCCCATGTTCTTCCTGCCATATCGCTCCACCTTCTCAAGTTCCAGCAAGTGCTTTCATTAACTTTTCCTGTACTCATCTATAAACCTTCCTGCTAGAGTAGTTTCTACAGTTCATGGGGAAATGTTGCTGGAAGAGCTGAGGAGGAACAAAATGTTTTTTTTATAGGTACAGAAATGATAGAGGTCCGACACATTTTTAGGCTTTTTCAGAAGATACAGTGCAAGAATACAGTCTAGCCTCCTCATTAGTCTCTCATGCATATGGGATGGGGTGTCCTTCTGTGTCTTATTTAGGACATATGGAAGTGGTATTCCAAGCACAAAGTACAAATGATCTGTGTCCCACCATTTTGTCCACTGTTCCCTGCCACGGTGCTCAGACCACAGTCTCAATCGTGGTGGTGTTGCCATTGTCTTCCTGGCGCCTGGGTTGCATTTCATCTTTGAAAGCCCTGGTCAGAACCACTTTTAAGGACTCCTTGAACCGCTTCTTCCTACTACTGCCCACAAAGAAGTAAATAAAAGGGTTGGCGCTGCTGTTGATGGTGGAGAAGAGAAGAGAAATGTCGTGCAAGTTCCCGAAGGCTGACCAATACTCATAATACAGCAGGTAGAGGAGCCTCATGGGCATGGCGAAAATGAGGAATATGATGATGGTGACCATGATGACTATGTACAGCTTTGAGGAATGGGCCGTCCACGTGTTCTTGCGGATCTTAATCACCAGGATGGTGCTGGACACCACCATGAGAGGAGTAAAGACCAGGAAGCTCAAGGTGGCTATAAAGATGATCACTGCCCTGCAGTCACTTCGAGAGTGACCCTGTCTTTCACTGTCAATGCACATGACATATTCCATGGTGGTCACTAAGCATGACAGTGCCCACAGGAGGGCACAGACAAACGCCGACTGGTGCTTGGGGCGATGGCATCGGTACCAGATGGGGTACAGGACAGACAGGCACCTCTCCACGCTAATGGCCGTCAACAGATAGAGGCCCGTGTTGTAGCCAAACAGAAACGTCACCGATAATGTGACAATCGTGTAGTAATAGCCAGAAGAGAGCTCATAATCTAAAGCATAGTCGACCGACAGAATAAAAATACAAAAGAGCAGTGAGATGTCTGCTATAGACAAGTGGGTGATGTAAACGGTGAAGGGGTTTCTTTTCATCCGGAAGCAGAGGAACCAGAGGAGGAGCCCATTTTCAACAAAGCCCAGAGGGGAAATGCTCATAATCACCCAGTGCACGACCGGGATTTCCCGATGCAGGTCCCCGACCGAGGTGTTCCTGGCAGTCGAGGTGTTCGTGGACTTCTCATCGACGGACGATGTCATGTTCGACACCTCCATGAGGAGGCCGGGGGGCAGGGGCTCTTCAGATAATTTTCTGTAAACAAGGAAAACAAAAACACACCATGAAAAGTGATGCATTGGGGTAGCAGGGAGAATCTCAGCTATGGGTCATAAACTTCATGTTGCTAACAAATATGTTTAGACTGTACAACTGTCTCTCTGACAATGATAAAACTAGACATTTCTGCAGAAAAGAGAACTGACTTAATGACTTGTTGATCCTCCAATAGCCCTTAATCCTGTATTATTGTTTGCTTGTGGCTCAGGGCCAACAGGGATCCAGCAAAGCAGAGAGGGGCAGAACTCTTGGGGTCCATTTCCTGTCTGGCCCAACTTTCTGAATGGCATTTTGAAAATCAATCATCTCCCATCACTCTGTCTCCCATCCTGAGGAACCAGATTAATCGCATTCACATGCAAAGACAAAATATATGTGTGGTCCATGTTGTCATTGTTATTATTTTTTTGATGCAAAAAGTGCCACAAGCAATGCGTAAATGATCAAGAAGAGGTACCCAAATTATGTTCAACAGTGTTCCAATATTTTTGAAAGTGTGAACAATTAGAAGGCATTTTTGTCTTATGTGGTTTCAATACCTGTGGCAAAACCAGACACCTATCCAGCCTAGGTGTGTGGTGCAAGCCAACGTGCCCTGAGGGACAGATGGTGAGCCCTTGCGAGGTGTGGTCGTCTCCCCACAAGGCACAGGCCAGACCATGCAGGAAAACACTACTGATGTTCAACAAAGCACTCACTTGAAACCAATAAAAATGCTAAATATTTGAGACTGCAAAGCAAAGATTCTCAGAAACTTTCTATCACACTTTTATGAATTATGAACTAAATGTATGCACAGGCCCCGCCCTCATCCTGTTACGTAACAAACACACAGATGCCACATCCTCCCCCTCGACAAAGGACAAGGTAGGCAGCCACAGATACCCTCGCCCTGGTGCCAACTTTAACTTGTCCTTGACCTTCTGTTGTGGTCATCAAATCGTTGTCATTTTGACGGTAGTCGTGAAACACTGTTCCTTCTTTGCTTTTTGAACTTTGACCTTGTAGGCCAGGGTCCCTACAAGTGCAAAATAATTAACCTTAAGGAAGTTGATCAAACCAATATTTTAAATTAATAGACATCTGCCCTTTTCTCACTAGCTTCCCTGAGGCAGAACAGTACAGGATGCGATATTTTATGAAGTTTGCACATCTCAATGACATGATATTTTGGGACTGAGTCAGCACAAGTCTAGCATCAGCACGGCCTCGTGTTTTGAGCTCAGTGCAGCTGTGCCTGAAACCCAGATGAGCAGGCAGCCTGCTGAGAAGGACAGTTACCTCCCCAGAGCTGTGATCCAGGAACCCAGGGGCCCTCTGCCTCCACTGTCCCCATCCCCCATCTCCTAACACTGCCCTTAGCTGCTCTGATAAGGGATGGGAAATTATTTTTACTAGGGCAAGCTCTCCTTTCATTGCCTAATTAAACAGAAGATATAGACCCAATACCCCCAGGAGCCCAACACAAGGACCAGAATTCAGAATACCATGGCATGGTTGGCCGGAGATCTGCTGTAGAGACCAGCCTTTGCTAGGAGTTTGTAAATAAGACAGTCGCGTTCCCCAAATTCATTCACCAAATATTTACTCAGTGCCAGCTTCCTGCTGGGCACTGTTCTACACGCTGGGACACAGCAGTGAATGAAACGAAGCACTACCCTCTTGGAGTTTATTTTCCACGAGGAAGGTGGTCAATAGCCAAACAGCAACAACAAATATGAAGATGCCAGGTCCTAATAAGTGCCACACAGAAAAGTAAAGCATGGACCACGCACGAACCGGAATGTGGTTGTGAGGCAGCATGACATGGTTGGATTCTGGATGCAATTTAGTTTGTTGATGACTGAGATGTGTTAGTAGAGAGAGAAGGAGTTTTAAGCCATTTGATGAATGGACAGGGTGCAGGTGGAATAGGTTAGGAAAGGCATATTAAGTGTGAAATGCCTATGGAATAGCCAAATAGGATGTCTAGTAGCATCAGGAGTTGGGGAGACAGGCAGAGGCTGGGGATAAAAATGCGGGTATTGTATGCAACCAGGTGAGATTTAAAATCATGAGGCTAAGCGAGATTATCTAGGAAATATAGGTAATTAAAAGGGAGAATAGGTCCAAAGACCAGTCCTTGGAGCATTTCAAAGTTTACAGGCTGGGGAGACGAGAACGAAGCAAAAGAAATAAGAAGGATCTGGCAGAGAGGGAAGGGACAGCCGAGGGAGAGTGGTGTCCAGGGAGCAAAGGTGGCTCAAGGTGTTTCAACTGTGCTAACTTCTGGTCCAAGTTCAGATTACATGAGAATTGGGAATGGACCGCTAGAGCAGAGTCATTGTTGACCTTGAGGAGAGCAGTTTCAGCAGAGTAGAGAAAACGAAAGCCTGGTTAACCAACATGGCTTCCAGAGAGGATGGGAGGGGAGAGAGTGCAGACGGTGAGTATAGACAACCCTCTTGAGGAACCTGAATGTAAATTCAAGCAGAAATGGAGCGGTAACTGGAGAGGGCTGCGGGAGTTCTGGGAGAGTTGATAAGCTAATAAGAATTTTCCAGGAGGAAAGAAACCATTGATGATTCATGGCTTTGGGGTCTAGAGCTTGGTGGAGCTGCGGGCTTTCACTGGTAGCATGATTGATTCATCAGAACAGAAGAAAAGGCAGGGTTTGCAGCTAGGCGGGCAGGCTGACGGCGGGAGTGTTAGAAGTGGAAGAAGTTCTCTACTGAATGTACAGTGTCTCTTTTTTTCAGCAAAGATAGAAGCCGGATCATCAGCTAAGAGTGAGGAGAGGCGGACAGTTTAAGGAGAGAGGGCAGCACACAAAATAATTCAGGGAAAAGGGGAAAGGAATAAGGAAATGCACAAAGAGTGAGATTTCAGGTAAAACTTAGAGCCCACCTAGGCTGGTGCTCATGAGTTTAAAACTTCAGGGGCGCCTGGGTGGCGCAGTCGGTTAAGCGTCCGACTTCAGCCAGGTCACGATCTCGCGGTCCGTGAGTTCGAGCCCCGCGTCGGGCTCTGGGCTGATGGCTCAGAGCCTGGAGCCTGTTTCCGATTCTGTGTCTCCCTCTCTCTCTGCCCCTCCCCCGTTCATGCTCTGTCTCTCTCTGTCCCAAAAATAAATAAACGTTGAAAAAAAAAAAAAAAACTTCAGCATGACGTGTGCCTTTCTCCAGCTACAGTTCAGCTGTCCAAGTGGGCGCGGGGTGAAGGACGGAAGTCGGATTTAGCCAGGGCTAGGGTTTTACTAGGCTGGTGCAGTGTGGGAAGGAGAGGCATCAATGGGATTACACCACATGGAAGGGAATGGCTACAATGACGGACTATGGAACCTTAACGGGGTTGGGAGAAAGGTGATGCCATGAGAGAGAGGACAGTGACCAGGACATAGGAGCCATCTGATAGATCCCAGTGCTATCAGAGGATTTTGAAGCCCAAGTACTAAAGGTAGGCAACTGGAAAATAGCCTATGGGGGTGGGAGAAAGGGAGGCTTGAGACCAAGGCAGTGCAGTGTGGGGGCTTTCGCTATTGACAAGTGTAGAGCATGACGGTGAGAAGGAACGGCTGAGGGAGAGTGGGGGACAAGGTCCTACGAAACCCCTGGTCTGACCAAAACCCCTTGTTTTACAGACCCGGAAATGGAAGCCCACCATGGAGACTGTGAGAGGCCATCTAACACCCAGTTGGAGGGAAGCCTGTAGCTGGGAGCTCCTGATTCTGACTCCCTACCACCTCCCCCTCTGCCCTGGGGCTGGACCCTATTTTTAAGACTTTACCTTTTATAGCCCGATCTTGTCTGCCTCCACTCTTCCTACTCAAGGAATTGAAAGCATCAGATTCTCCAATGTGATAGGGGATTGTTTTTCCCCATGACTTGATTACTTTCCGATTGTGACTCGGCCAGGGTAAGACCTGGTGGCTGTGTGCTCTCCGAGTTCAAATTCACCTGGGAGCAAAGTAGCCCCACACTCTGGTTGAACTGCCCTGCTGTACACAAGGGCTTGGCCGCTAATTCATGGTACATTCGGTTTCATCTCAACACAAAATGGGGGTATTCTTTTTTAAGTTTACTTATTTGAGACAGAAAGAGAGAGAGAGAGAGAACCAGGGGGCAGGGGCAGAGAAAGAGGGACAGAGGATCTGAAGCGGGTTCTGCGCTGAGAGCAGAGGGCCCAATTCAGGGCTTGAACCCATAAGCCCTGAGCTCATGACCTGAGCCCAAGTCAGACACTTAACTGATTGAGCCACCCAGACACCCCTCCCCGCAAAATGGGGGTATTTTTAAAAATGTGATTGCCTTTTTCTCTAATTATAAAACAATTTGTTCATTAAATGTATGTGCTCATTGAAGAACATTTGGAAAATTCAGTGGGGGGAAAAACCACATATAAAACTACTCATCAAAATTAATCTGATTTAACATGTTGGGATATTTTCTTTTAGTCTTGCTTCTGTGCCTCACACACGGTCCTTTTTAAAATTGAAATGATGAGGTGTCTGACTTCAGCTCAGTGCATGATCTCACGGTTTGTGGGTTCGAGCCCTGCGTGGGGCTTTGTGCTGACAGCTCAGAGCCCGGAGCCTGCTTTGGATTCACTGTCTCCTCTCTCTCGGTCCGTCCCCTGCTTGTGCTCTTTCTCTCTCTCTCAAAAATGAAGAAACTTTAAAACATAAAAATAAAAATGAAATGGCATTTTTTATCTGTTTTGGTATCCTGCCTTTTTTTTTTTCACTCAATACCATATTGTCACCATGAACCCTAAAAAAATGACCTGACTAGTCACTATTCGGATGAACCATCATTTATTTGTAAGAATCCTCTAATCCTGGATATACCAGTTGCTTCTTACTTTTCATCATTATTTCTAAAAACAAAGCTCTCTAATGAACTCCCTCAGATGCAAATTTTGCACACATCTTTAATTATTTCCCTAGGACATATTTCTAAAAGCGGAATTGCTGGATGAAAGGGTATAAATATTTCCGAAGACTTTAAAAGCGTATTAACAAACTGTCTTTCCAAAAACACCTGAACCAATTACGCAGACGTGAAAAGTATAAAACGCTTTCTTTTTTTCACTGCGTATCTATATACACAAACTTGCTCCCCCCCATCCAACAACATCTCCATTTTTTTTTTTTATTTGTAAATTTGGTAGGTGATAAAAAAGTAGCTCGTTTTCATTTGCATTTATTTGATTGCTAATGAGTTTGGATATTCTCTCATGGTTAACATTCCCTATGTCTTCTTTGGCGCAGTATTTTTTCGTGGTTACACGTCTCTTATTGAGTTGTGAGAATTCTTCATAAAGATAACACTTCATCATATTTGTTGTGACAGGTTCTTTTCCCCCAGAAACTGGGGTATTTTATGAAAGATGGAAGGGACGCAGCTTGGAGCCTTATAACACCACTTCCTTGCCATTACAAGTCTGCTCATACTCTGTTGGCGGCGGGGGGTTGGAGCTTGAAGGCACCGGGGAGATCCTGCCCACCGCCCTTTATTTTACAGGTGACCAACCTCCCTCGCAAGCATCCTGAGAACCAGAACCAGAGCCTAGATTGCCCAGGCCCACCAGGCACGGTTTCTAGTCCCCACACCTGTTCTTTGTTAACAGTTCACGTATGTGTGAAGTTCACTCACCCGTACATGCACCCAGTGAAACTTTGGGGACCTTGTTAAGAAATATTTATTTACTTTTGAGGGAGAGAGAGAGACAGCATAAGAGAGAGCAGGGGAGGGGCAGAAAAAGAGAGGGAGAGAGAGAATCCCAAGCAGGGTCTGTACTGTGGGCACAGAGCCCGATGCGGGGCTCGAACTCATGAGCTATAAGATCATGACCTGAGCCCAAATCAAGATGCTTAACCCACTGAGCCACCTAGGCACCTTTGGGACATTTAATAACAGCCTCAATGACACCAGAAGCCATCACCACCATCAACTTGATTGTCAGTAATGGTTTTTATTAACAGACTCAGAGGATTAACTTTTATTAAAGGTTATTTGGGGGGGGGGGGATGCCTGGGTGGCTCAGTCGGTTAAGTGTCCGACTTCGGCTCAGGTCATGATCTCACGGTTCGTGGGTTCGAGCCCCATGTCGGGCTCTGTGCTGACAGCTCAGAGCCTGAAGCCTGCTTCAGATTCTATGTCTCCCTCACCCTCTGCCCCCCCCCCACTCACTCTCTGTCCCCCTCTGTCTCAAAAATAAATAAACATTAAAAAAATTAAAAACAAAAAAGGTTATTTAGGGGCACCTGGGTGGCTCAGTCGGTGAAGCATCAGCCCTCAGCTCCTCTCTCTCTCTGTCCCTCTCTCTCTCTGCCCTGCCTCCATGTGTCCCTGTCTCTCAAAACAAACAAGAAAACAGTTTTTAAAAGGTTATTTAATAAAAGAACGGATTCTTTCTTGTTATTGAAGGCTAATAATTGTTATCAAAAGATGAATATTATTAATTAGAGGACAGATTTTTTTTTATTTACCCAAAATCATAAGTGCTTATTTGTGCCATCTACCCAGGGCCAAACTCACAGCCATAACAACGCAACAGGGATGCACTGTTTTCAGTTTCTTCTGATTCCAGATTTTTCTGTGAAATGGAGTGACCCCGAGTCGTCACCACTATCAGCGAACACTTCTGTTGATGAGGGGCGCCACCCTTCACCCTCGTAGGTATTGATGCTTGAAGTCAGAAGGGAACGTTCAGGTCATGTCCTTTCATGAGGACAAATAATAAGAAATCAGCTGCAGCCGCTCGCCACGTTGTGCTTTGAGACAAGTCCTCCCCAAGGGAGTCAGATGTGATCGCGCTCACCCTGCCCGCGGCACACACACAGTGTGCTGAGGGCTCTTACCCCATGTCTCTCGCTGTGGTTCCCAAGATGACACCATTGCCTAAACAGACATACTTTCTTCCCTCCGGCTCCCCCCCTGCCTGCCTGCAGCCTCTTCTCTGTGTCCTTTCCTGGATCCCTCCTTACCTGGCCCTTTGGGCTGCTAGGCTCACTTGCTGAGCCTCTCCCGTCATACCCTATAGACTCTCCCTGGGTGGGCTTGTCCAACCTCCTCATTCAGTATGACCACATGGTAGTGGCACCAAACCTCTGGCTCTGACTCGGACGGCTCCCCGGAACATCAGACCCTGCCGCCCACAGCTCGGACAGCTCCCCAGGACATCGGACCCTGCCGCCCACAACTTGGATGGCTCCCCGGATATCGGACTCTGTTGCCCACAGCTCAGACAGCTCCCCAGGACATAGACCCTGTCACCCACAGCTCAGACGGCTCCCCGGGACATCATCTTGTCGCCCACAGCTCGGATGGCGCCCCAGGACATTGGACCCCGTCGCCCACAGCTCGGATGGCTCCCCAAGACATCGGACCCTGTCACCCACAGCTCAGATGGCTCCCCGGATATCAGACTCTGTTGCCCACAGTTCAGACAGCTCCCTAGGACATCGGACCCTGTCGCCCACAGCTCTGTATGTCTCTAGCCAGGCCTCTCATGGAGGCACACCCACCCCAGCCGCCCTGAAGCAGCAATCAGACCCTGCTCTGGTATTCCTAGTCCTTTAAGCCAAAACACTGGATGGTTTACCCCGCGCTGCTCATCTTGTATGTTCCCTGCACTGGTCCCTTTTACATGTTATACGTACTATACTCTGTGTTCTTATAATTAAGTAATCTGGGGAAAAGAAAATGGTATTAAGAAAATCATAAGGAAGAGGGGCGCTTGGGTGGCTTGGTCGGTTAAGTGTCCCACTCTTGATCTCGGCTCAGGTTGGGGTCTCGCGGTTTGTGAGATGGAGAACTGAGTCGGGCTCTGCGCTGGCAGTGTGGAGCCCGCTTGGGATTCTCTCTCTCCCTCTCTTTCTGCCCCTCCCCCACTCGTGTTCATGCTCTCTCTCAAAATAAATAAACTATTAAAAAAAGGAAGAGAAAACACAGTTACAGTACTGTACGGTGTTTATCGACAAAATCTGCATGTAAGTGAACTCCTGCAGTTCAAACCCATGTTGTTCAAAGGTCCGCATATATACATATTCAAAGGATTCACATCAGCATCTCCGATTTCAATCCGATGCCACTGAGTTAGTTAGTTTCATCTTCTTCCTCGCCATATTTCTAACTCCCTTCTCTGATGGTGAGAAACTTGGCCCCCATTATCCCCCATGTATTTATTTATTTGATCCACCCACCTGTAGGTAAATCACCTCTGTGTCTGCCACTGCCCAGCCCCCATCCCCACACGGCCGCTCCCCCCACTTTGTCGGCTCTTTCATCTCCCGTCAGGCCACCGCTGCCCTCTGCCCTCTGCCCTGGACACACTCCTCCCCCAGCAGAAGCCCTGACCCTGGTGCCAATCCCCGCCACCCCCGTGCAGAGGGGTGCACCTCCTTGCCCGCCCCCATGTCGCCACCCCCCTCACCCTGGCTGGGCTGTCCCGCTATGCTCATAGCTCACCCTCTCAGGCCCCAACGCCTCGCACAAGCCACAGCGAGCCAGGCTGATCGCAGTAGAGGGCACCACCTCCCCCTTGCAAAAATCAAAAGAACTACAGGCAATTTGGCGTCTGAGTGCAAAAGAGATGTTTGAAAAGAGAAGTTTGACGGTGTTCAGGTTACCCTGCAGAGACGACTGTCTATTCCCCCTCTGCTGAGGCTGCACTGCCTCAGAGCCCCATTTTCCAAGTGACCGCTAGATTCAGGTCCTACAGAAAGCAGTCTGGCCCCTCTGAGCTTCGGTTGCTTCGCATAATTGGCATTTTCATGTATCTCTGGAAGGCTAGGGTGTAAGGAAACCTAGATATTGAAAAGCACTTTGCCGATAATGAGTCTCGTGGAAATGCCAAATTGAGATAGAGAATCCACAAGCGGCGAAAACAAGCATGGTGGTTTCCATAGCCGTTTAAGGATGTGGGCTTTGCAGAGCCCGTGTCCCGGTGGGTCTCCTGGAAATTGCTACCGGTGTTTCCCTCCCAACGAAAGTGAGAGGAAGAGATGGGCATGGGGTGATAGACGAGCAAGGAGAATCAAAGAAGGCGGAGAGTTGTGGACTTTCTTCAGCTTCATTGGGGCATAAGGCAAAGAGTTTTAAATGCTATACAATTTGCTCGCCAAAGTTTTCTCTAGAGTCCTAAGAAGCAAACATGCCCTTCCACATTCCCATTCAGTGGCCACAGTCCTCCTGTGGTCCTGCATTCCCAGCCTGCCCCATGGCTCTTCGAGGAAGGAAGAAAGGGAGGGAGGGAGGGAGGGAGGGGGGAAGGAGGGAGGGAAGGAAGGAAGGAAGGAAAGGAGGGAGGGAGGGAGGAAAGAAGGGAGGGAGGGAGGAAGGAAGGAAGGAAGGAAAAAAAGGACGGAGGAAGGAAGGGAGGGAGGGAGGGAGGAAAGGGAGGGAGGGACTAAGGGAGGAAGGGAGGGAGGAAGGAAAAGGAAAAAGAGAAAAACCAACAAAACCAGGGCTCCACAGGAGGTCATCTGAAACCTTTTTTGTTCCTCCGCAACCAAAAAGAGAGGCCTGACCCTAGGCTGGCCCTCCCGGGTACGCAGCTCCCGAGGAAAGGGCAAATTCTTCCTTCTGTGTGTGTGCAGTGAACTGGACAAACAGAAACCTATTTGTGAGACGGAATTTCCATGGCAGGTACGGGATCTGATGGGAATGTGCAGGGCAGGGACATCTGTCCTGGTATTAAACGCCTCGTTTCCAGCTTCCTACCACCTGAGCCATCTGCACAGAGAAGCAAAAACTTTTTGCTCCCTTCCCATTGTATGTACAGCAGGAGCCCCTTACAACACCGGTCTCAGGGGAGGGGGTGCGGGGCGGGGGGGGGGGGGGGTTGGGGGGTCTCGTCCCCTAGAAGACTTTTGGCAGGTCTGCACTATTGGTCTCCAGTGGTTGAGACCAGGGATGCCTCTCAACACCCCACAACGCCCAGAACGGCTCCCGCAACAAAGAATGATCTGGTCCAGATGTCGTGGTGCCAGGTTGAGACAGCTCTGGAGGCAGGCTCGTTAACCACCTTCTCGCTGCTGCTTACGGAGCAACTGAACAACATCCTATACATAGTTTTCCCAAATGCCCCCCACCCCTGCCTGGGAAATAGTGCCAAGTTACATCGAAGATGAGACGGAACAGGAGATGGCTTTCAGGGCCGCCTTGCCACCCCTGGATGGCACGTGTGAGTTTCACAAGGAGCAGAAGCAGGTACTAATTCTGGTGACCACTAAGGAAAGGCAAAAAAAAAAAAAAAAAAAAATCAATCCAGCTCTGCCTCTGGCCATGTCCAACTGCTAACAGCCCGGTGACTTCCCCAGAGGAATCAAATATAGTAACAACCCTTTCAGACCCCGACCCTTCTAGCATTCAGAGCAACACACGAAACGACCTCGAACCCTTCCAAGCCCGCGCCGGATTCGCGAATCGACCCCGAGAGCCTCGCCCCCACCACGAGTCCGAAAGAAAACGCCAACACGGAAGTTTCAACCCCGGAGTTGCAAACCAATGTCTGTGGACAGTTCGCCCAGCGAAGAAGCAAGTTTTCCGAAACAAAGGCAGGAAGGGGGATACAGAGGTGTCTGTCACCACCCACCGAATAGCCAACCCCCTGTAAAAACGACCGGCACGCAAAGAGTCCCCGGGGAGGTCGCTTTTCAAAGAGGGAACATCTTAACTCTGGTCGCCGAGGGCAGCTGAGCAGTTAAAACCCGGGGTGCAGACTCACTAGTTCCATTTGCTCAGGGAGGGTCAGAGGTGGCAGCGGGGACGCTGTCTCCGTTCGCATCCTGGGGCCCTGGGGCCCAGCCTGCGGGGTCTCCGGTCCCCGCAGCTCCAAGGATGGCTTCAGCCTCCCTTCTCTGGAGAAATCAGAGCCGTTCTCCCACTGCTGAAAATATTTGAGATGTGCCAAGCAGATGGTCCCACGCTTATCAGCAGAAGCCGCACTTCAAATGGCATCGTTCAGTGAAGCACTCGAGTGAAAATCTTCACGCTGCTCCAGAGTGGGAACGAGCTGGTGGTGATGTGGGGTGGCTGACCCCCTGGGACCGTGAGGGCCAGCCAGGGCCGAGGGGAAAGGGGACCCGGAGAAACGTCCCGTGGAAGGGCACAATCACGCATGTCGCCGGAACACAGGACCACTTAAGTCCCTGACGGCCGGTCTCTGCAAAGCTCTTTGAGACTCCATTTGCTCGCCTGGGAAATGGAGCCAATTGTATTACCACAAAGAGTTGCAATGAGTAAGTAAGATGTGGACATAGACCTGCACGGTGGGAGACACCCCGTTCAATAAGTAAACATCCGCTCCCTGCCTGCAGCGCATTTCCAGAGTCATAAGCCCGTGCCAGGGTGTGAGCACGACGCAGTGGAGACAGGGAGCCCAGGAGCCCAGCCGTGGAGTCCCTGGAGGGACATGGGAGCCCAGACGGCTTCTCCGCCCGGTTCGGAGACTAACCCGTTATGTGCGTTCTCACCCCTGCGATCAAGTTCCGTTCCCCCCGACCCCTGTTCCCTTTCCAACGGCCCCGGTGTAAAGGCCCAGAGGCCAAGCGGGAAAATTCCGGATAGTTTGACTCGCCAAGCCCTCCCGCGAAGACCCCCCCTCCACTCGTGGCAGTGTCTCTTCCTTGTCAAAAGCATCCCTCCGTGGTTACTGTGTCAGAGTAGTAATGGGCCCGCGGGACCCATGAGATCAAAACAGGGCGAGAAGGCGATTTCAGATCCTGCGGGGAAGCAGACTCAGGAGCCCAGATACGAAGCTTTCCTCCAACTGCTTTCATAAGCAGCAGGACCCGAGTGAGCCGCACGCCTGGGGCTGGCGGGGGACGGCTCGATCTGTGGTCTGGCCTCCCGGCGGGAAGAAGAAAGGAGGAGACCGGGAGCTTTCCCTCTGGACCTCAAGCCACAGGCAAAAGAAGGTGAGGTTCGGGGCACCCATCGGGCGGCAGAGCAAGACCTCAGGTGAGCTGGGTGCCAGGGGAGTCGGAAGTGCACTCGCATTACCTGGTTCCGATGTCCCAGAGGAGGAGAGGGTCGGGGTCCTGGAGGACTTTACATTTCCCAGAGGCTAATCAGAAACCGGGGTTTCCTAAAGCGAACTGCGAGGCAGAGAGGAAGGAGCAGTCGGTGGGAAGGGGCCGGGCACACGCCAGCAAAGACAGGAGAGCAATACCGGGCCGCTGCGAGGGCTGCAAAGTCACGGTCGGGGAGGAAAGAGACAGCCGAAGGACAGGAGGGATGAAGGAGAGCGGGGCAGGGGTGGGGGGGGCAGAGTGATCCACTCTGCTCCTCTGTCCCGCATTCGCTGCTTCTCAGCAGCTCGGGGACTGTCCAGATTTTATGCACGTTTCACCCTGTCCCTTTGGGGGCTGTGAAAACCCTGAGCTGAGTGACCAACTGGAAGGAGACTCCAACGTCATTATTATTTAAGTCAACAGAACAGAGGGCCTCACCGGTTTGCTTTTCCCAGCTCCTAGCAGGACACAGGAGTCTTCCCATCCTGACAGAGAACAAGTCGCCCAATTTGTAAACTGGTGAGAGTCACCAGGCGAATGAGGAACAAGCCACCGGGACGGTGGAGAGGCCAGGTGGTGCCCAGGTGAGGGCACAGGATCCAGAGAAGCAGCCGGCGAGGCAGGGGGAGCCCGGCGGAGATGGGGCTCTCTTCCCCCCACCCCCCCAGACCGAGTGGGCGGGAGGAGGCGCGGATTGTTTTGTGACTAATCGGCACCACTAACAAAAGCAGAAACTACCACAGGTGGAGGCTGGGTTTCATTTGGGGTAGATAATGATTTCTACTTAGAGAAAATACGGCAACTCTCTGTAAAAATAAAACTGCTTGCATTTAAGCCACAAATAGGTTGGCTATTTCTGTGCCTGGCTTGTCTTTGTGAGTAATCATCCTCCTCTTGAGAGGTAGGGAGAGTTTGGAGGAGGGAGGTGTAGAGAGAACGGGAAACAGAGCCAGAGGAGCCTGGGGAAACGAAGTCTGCGGTCCCCAATGTCCAGCGTGGAAGGAAGTTCTAGCTTTCGCCTCCACGAGGTGAAACCACGTCCCTCTTTCTCCCAACAAACAACAGGGCAACGTGCTGGAGGAGGCCTGGGGATGAGAATTATAGGAGCAAGGATGGTGGAATTTAGCAACCCAGAAGGCCATAGAGTGGGCCCATAAGAGGGAAAGCCCATAAGTGGTACAACCCATGAGCGGTAGCACCCACAAATAGACCCAAAGCGCATTTGCTCGAGCTCCAAACCCTCTCAATGCCGTGAAGACCCTACCCAGTGCCAAACCCAGGGATACCCGGTGAATTCCACTCACATCCAAGAATGTGTTCCTCTTCTGGAAGGGACTCTGCCTCGCCCTGGATGTTGAGCTCATGATGATGGGGAGATAGCCACCAAGTGCTTCCCCAAAGCCCAGCGCTCCCCTTGGTGTTAGCAAGATGCAAGAGGGAGCCCGGGTAGCTCAGTCAGTAAGCATGTGACTCCAGGTCAGATCTTACAGTTAGTGAGTTCGAGTCCCGTGTCAGGTGAGCTAGGGCCCTGGATGAGCCCCGCTTCTCTCTCTCTCTCTATTTCCCTGCCCCTGGCTCACTTGTGCCTTCTCAAAAGAAAG
This sequence comes from Prionailurus viverrinus, assembly GCF_022837055.1. Lineage (NCBI taxonomy): Eukaryota > Metazoa > Chordata > Mammalia > Carnivora > Felidae > Prionailurus > Prionailurus viverrinus. The sequence goes on along the minus strand of NC_062565.1, from coordinate 144,489,826 downwards.
AAAGAAAGAAAGAAAGAAAGAAAGAAAGAACCAGAGGTAGAAAACAAGAGAGCAGGTTCTCTCACACTGAGAGTAGCTGGGGGGTGGGGCTGGTCAGAGGACTCATTTTCATAGGGAGACGACAGACCTCAGAGTCTGGGCTGGAAACAGCAGATCTCAGAGTGGCAGACAACTAATTTTGTACAAAGTGTCTGGGTTCACCATTTGGGAGAAGAGCAACTTCAGAGATGCTAGAGATTGGGACTTGCAAACTTGACTGGAGTGATTCTTTGCGCCATCTGATGGACAGGGTCTCAGAACAGGGCTGGTCCCGCCCTCTGCCCTCCAGTCCTGCAAAGGAGACTTCAGATCTCACTGGCCAGATAAAAACCCAAGATAAAACCCTGAGAACAGAACTCTCCCAGGCTGATCTGAGTCCCATCAGCCTTGGGGAATCTTCTCCAGGCTTCCCCTAGCCCGCCCTGTCTGGGACTGGTTGGGTCTCTCCCAAGTAATGATCTTTACTTTCAGCACACATATCCTAAACATCGAATCTTAAAGAGAACCGGCATGTTTCTCCCCCCATGTCATTTGTGTTCCTTCAGGTAGACAGGCCCACGCGGTGGGACAGAAACCACAGCAGGTGTGACAACAGGGGGAAGCAAACCCACGAGGAAGTGACAGAAGCCGCCCTCCCGGGTGAACCCTGGGAGGATTAGGCCCAGCTGTGGGAAGCTAGGTCCCCAGGCCCGAGTCCTCTCAGACCTCCCACTGTATTTGGAACGTGCCGGAAAGGAGACTCCCCCCCACCCACCCTCTGCACGAGCTCCTTTGCAGAATGACGAGGAGATGTGAAGGACACAGGATGAGGCTGCTGAGGGGCCGCGGGGACACTCATGTGTGACGCTCGTCCGCGTAGACACAAGCATCAGGCAGGTTCCCTAATTGGCACACATGGAATATCTCCTCGTCCTCCGAATCAGCACCTAATTGGCTGCGTAGACGCTTTGCCCTCTAGATTCCTTACCTAGATTGCAATCATGTGCTCTCCCTTGTCCAAACATCATAAAAAAAAATCCAGTTGTGAGAAAGAACATTTTTGGAGCATTGCCTTGGGACATGGAGTCTATCCACTCCTCTAGATGTTCTAAATATTAC